>NC_092126.1:107923539-108226569 GCF_043159975.1 Macaca nemestrina
GGGGTTCAGAAAATGTTTACAGAATGGCTAAATGAATAAACAAAGCTTTTCCATGGAAGTTTGCCAAGAGGAGATAAAGGAGGGTCCAGGTAAATTGGAGTCATTTTGCTTATCAGGAGCAAGCCACTTTTTTGCTGCAGAAGGAGCATGTACATGTGTGCACATTGTGGCTGGGAAAGGGTTGTACAGTGATCCCTACTGGGCTGCAGAGTCATGCAACTTGCAGAATTTTTTTGTTTCCTGTATCTTTTTCTTTTTCTTTTTCTTTTTTTTTTTTTTTGTTTGAGACAGAGTCTTACTCTGTCACCCAGGCTGGAGTGCAGTGGCACGATCTCAGCTCACTGCAAGCTCCGCCTCCTGTGTTCACACCATTCTCCTGCCTCAGCAGGAGTATGCTGGGACTACAGGTGTCCACCACCATGCCCAGCTAATTTTTTGTAGTTTTAATAGTGACAGGGTTTCACTGTGTTAGCCAGAATGGTCTCGATCTCCTGACCTTGTGATCCGCCCGCCTCAGCCTCCCAAAGTGTTGGGATTACAGGTGTAAGCCACTGTGCCTGGCCTGTTTCCTGTATCTTTTTTCATCTCCTGCCAGGGTTACAAAACAGGCAGTGCAGTAATCATTATCTCCACTTGACAAGTGAAGTGAGCACCCGTAGTAAGCATTCCCTTGCCCAAAAGATTTAGCTGAAGTGTGGTTGTTTCTGATTACCATCAAATGTGAGGACCAGGATTTTCCATCTCCCTAGTTTCTAAGCCAACAGCTTTTCTCTAGGGTCTTGCTGTGGAATGCTGTATTAGAATGAGTTTTTCATGTTTTCAAGGAAAGGAAACCTATGATTCTGTATTAGTCTGTTTTCACACTGCTATAAAGAACTACCTGAAACTGAATAATTAAGAAGAAAAGAGGTTTAATTGGCCCACAGTTCCACAGGCTTAACAGGAAGCATGACCGGGAGGTCTCAGGAAACTTACAATCATGGCAGAAGGCAAAAAGGAAGCAAAGACCTTCTTCACACTGTGGCAGAAAAGAATGCAGGGGGTAGTGACACATACTTTTAAATGATCAGATCTCATGAGAACTCACAAGAACAGCAAGGGGAAATCCACCCCATGATCCAGTCATCTCCCACCAGGCCCCTTCTCCAATTCGATGTGAGATTTGGGTAGGAACACAAATCTAAACCATTATTATTCTGCCCCTGGCCCCTCCCAAATCTCACATTCTTCTCACATTGAAAAATACAATTATCCCTTCTCAACAGTCCCCCGGACTTAACTCATTTCAGCATTAACTCAAAAGTTCACAGTCCAAAGTCTTATCTGAGACAAGGTAAGTCCCTTCCACCTATTAGCCTGTAAAATCAAAAACTAGTTAGTTACTTCCCAGATGCAATGGGGATATAGGCATTGGGTAAATGCTACCATTCCAAATGGGAGAAATTGGCCAAAACAAAGGGGCTACATGTCCCATGCAAGTCCAAAACTGAGCAGGGTAGTCATTAAGTCTTAAAGCTCCAAAATAATCACTTTTGACTCCATGTCTCACATCCGGGGCATGCTGATGCAAGAGATCGGTTCCCAAGGCCTTGGACGTACTAGCCCTTGTGGTTCTGCATGGTGTAGCCCCCATGGCTGCATTCACCAACTACATTAAGTGCCTGCGCCTTTTCCAGGCACATGGTGCAAGCTGTTTGTGGATTTACCATTCTGGGGTCTGGAGGATGGTGGCTGTCTTCTCACAGCTCCACTAGGGAATGCCTCAGTGGGACTGTATGGGGGCTCTAACCTTACATTTCCCCTTCACACTGCCTTAGTAGAAGTTCTCCATGAGAGTTCCACCCCTGCAGCAGACTTCTGGCTGGACATCCAGGTGTTTCCATACCTGCTCTGAAATCTAGGAGGAGGTTCCCAAACTTCAACTCTTGCCTTCTCCACACCCGCAGGCCCAACAACATGTGAAAGCTGCCAAGGCTTGGAGCTTGCACCCTCTGAAGCCACAGCCTGAGCTATACCTTGGCCTCTTTTAGCCACAGCTGGAGCTGGAGTGGCTGGGACACGGGGGACCATGTCCTGAGGCTGCACAGAGCAGCTAGACCCTGGGCCTGGCCCATGAAACCACAGTTTTCGCCTAGACCTCCAGGTCTGTGATGGGAGGGACTGCCGTGAATGTCTCTAAAATGCCCTGAAGACACTTTCCCCATTAAAATTGGGGCCATTAAAATTTGATTCCTCTTTACTTAAATTTCTGCAGCAGGCTTGAATTTCTCCTCAGAAAATGGATGTTTCTTTTCTACCACATGGCTGGGCTGCAAATTTTCCAAATTTTTATGCTTTGCTTCCCTTTTAAATGTAAGTTCCAGTTTCAGATCTCTTTGTTCACAAATATGAGTGGACACTTTTAGAAACAGCCAGGTCACTTCTTGAATGCTTTGCTGCTTAGAAATTTCTTCTGCCAGATACCCTGAATCATTTCTCTCAAGTTCAAAGTTCCACAGATCTCTAGAGCAGGGGCAAAATGCTGCCAGTCTCTTTGCTAAAGGAGAGCAAGAATGACCTTTGTTCCAGTTCCCAATACGTTTCTCATCTCCATCTGAGACCACCTCAGCCTGGACTTCATTATCCATATCACTGTCAGCATTTTAGTCAAAACCATTCAACAAGTCTCTAGGAAGTTCCAAACTTTCCCACATCTTCCTGTCTTCTTTTCAGCCCTCCAGACTGTTCCAACCTCTGCCTGTTACCCAGTTCCAAAGTTGCTTCCATATTTTCAGGTATCTTGATAGCAGTGCCCCACTTTCCTGGTACCAATTTTCTGCATTAGTCCATTTTCACACTGCTGTAAAGAACTACCTGAGACTAGGTAATTTATGAAGAAAAGAGGTTTAATAGACTCACAGTTCTGCAGACTTAACAGAAAGCATGACTGGGAGGCCTCAGGAAACTTAAAATCATAGTGGAAGGTGAAGGGGAAGCAAGGACCCTCTTCACATTGTGACAGGAAAGAGAGAGCACACAGAGGAAAGTGCCACACACTTTTAAACAATCAGATCTCATGAGAACTCACTATTACAAGAACAGCAAGGGGGAAATCTGTCCCCCTCTCCCCCCCCGCCCCGCCACCACTGTAATCCAGTCACCTCCCACCGGGCCCCTCCTCCAATTCAACATGAGATTTGGGCAGGGACACAAATCCAAACCATATAAAAGTCCTAGATAATGAACAGGAACTTTACCAGGATTAAATTATTAGTGAATTACAAAGTTGAATTATCACAATGCAGTAAGTTCTATCTTATGCCAATACCCAAAGCTCCTGTACTGAAGAGCTGTGACTCCCATTTTAGAGAGTCTTTCAGTTTCAAAGAACGTTTCAGTGGGAGAGCTTGGGAACTACAGAATCCAGGGAACCTGCTGGTCCTACCACTACACTGGTGAGGTATATATTAAAGGAGAGAGTCCCTTAACATCTCAGCAGATACAGCCTAATAGGGCGAATCCTGTGTGGTTTATTGAAGAACTTATTTTTACCTTATGGTGTGCTGTGTACATACCAGAGCAAGTGAACTTCAAAGTGTGCCTTATTTAGATAATAGTTTAGGTTTTTCTGCCCTACATGCTGTTAAAAGGAGTAACCATGAGATTGTGAGGAGTCAGTTTGATGACAATAAGCAAGGGTTAGAAATAAAATGTCTATGTTCTGAGGTATTCTCAAGGTTTCTACAGGTTAGTGTGTCTGATCTTATTTGCCTTTTTAAATATAAATTATTGGGGAGAGGTAGTACATATTGAAAACTGAGTTTGCAGATAACCTTAAAGTCTTAGGAAAATATCAAGAGGAAGTCAGTCAGCAGATATTAATCAAGCACCATTGTAGGGCTATGTGTTGTTTTGGAGCTAGTGATTAAGACACAAGTTCTTACCCTCAAAAAACTTACACTCTGTTGGGGAAACATAGACAATAAAGACCTAAGTAAGATTACTTAAAGATTAATACATGCAATCTAGAAATTATAATTGGTTAATTGAGTCTGACTATCCCTGCTTTGTCAGTGTGCTCAGGGAAAGCTTCTCTGAAGAGGAGACACTTTTGCTCAGAGAAATTGGAAAAGCTCTCCAGGTTTGCCAGCCACTGTTCTGGGTATTGCTTCAGCTGTTAGTGTCAGTAGCATTATTTGTGCTCATGCACATACACATACTTATCTTTTTTTACATCCTTCGTACTTCCTTTTTTGTTTGTTTGGTTTGTTTTTGTTTTGGTTTGTTTTTGTTTTTTTGAGACAGAGTCTCACTCTGATCTGATCTGATCTTGGCTTACTGCAACCTCCGCCTCCCAGGTTCAAGTGATTCTCCTGCCTCAGCCTCCCAAGTAGCTGGGACTACAGCTGCATGCCACTACGCCCGGCTAATTTTTTTGTACTTTTAGTAGAGACAGGATTTCACCATGTTGGCCAGGCTGGTCTCGAGCTCCTGACCTCAGGTGATCCACCCACCTTGGCCTCCCAAAGTGTTGGGATTACAGATGTGAGCCACTGCGCCCAGCCTATCCTTTGTACTTCTGATTGTTCTTTTCTGTCAGCTAAGACCCTAGAGAATGTACTGAATTGCTCTCCTGGCTCCCTTTTTAAATGGTTCTTCATAAGAAAATATGTGTCTGAAGACCTGACACAGAGTGGAAATGGTTATAGAATCTGGTCCTCAAGCTCCTACCAAGAGGGTCAACAGAGGGATGGCAAGTAGAATTGCAAACTTTAGATTCTGCTGTCAGCTTTTTTCCCCCAGTAGGCTGTAGTGGTGGGGCTGGAAGGACACTCTGGCTGTTCTTTTCCCTGGCTTTCTTTCTGGAGGGGGCTGCTTAGAGGTTTTGGGTTCAGTACCTTCAAGGATGCTCTTTTGAACCCAATTGTATTTCCCTGTCTTTAGGTTTCAGCCCCAGCACAGAAACAGAAAATGCATTTGGAGGACACAGCAGCTCTGGGTACAACAAAGGAATCCCCTCCTACGTCACCCCTCAGTGGGGGCTCAGCCCCTGGAGCCCACCAGGCGCCTCCTTATGACCCAGGGACACACCACCTCCCCAATGGGGACTTCGGTACTTATCTCCCCAGTTTTGACCTTAAGTCATGCCTCCCTTCTCTCCTGTGGAGTCTCTTTTCCTTTATCTGCCCATCTCCTACTCCATGGAATCCCTCATTGCCCTGCTGTATGTTCTCCTTCCCTAGTGACCCTGTTTGTTCCTTTTGCTTATTCTCTAATCATTCATGTAGTTAGTAAGTTTTCATCAAGGACATATCATAGGAAAGGCACTGTCAGAGACCAGAGGGATGTAGTACATCTATTGTCACTGATTTCAAAGAGCTTGCTCTCTAGGTGGTAGGATGAGTTAGTCATGTGTAAGAAGAGGCAACCTCATAAGATGCATGTGAATGATATCTGTCCTCAAGCATTTGATCCTGTCACAAATGAGCAATGTGGGCCTTGGAAAAAGTGATCGCCGGGTAAAAAGCAAGATCATTGTGGGCTGGAACTGGTAAGGGATGCTTCATGAAGGAGGTAGCAGTGTATTGGGCAGTAAAAATGTGGAAGAATTTTGAAGGGGAGAAAAAAGTAGTGGGCATGCCATTAGAAGATACAACAAGGACCCTAAGCTGGGGATTCCTTGAGCCCTAATTGAGCTGGAGTTAGGGAAGACTGTATTTGGGAACCTGGGCCTTGTTTGTACAGGACCTTGAGATTGAGGCAGGAATATTTTGGGAGTCAGAGGATAATGTGTTAGAAATAGTATTTCAGGAGGATTACTCTGGCACAGGTGAGCATTATGGATTGAAGGGGAAGGAACTTTAGTTAAAGGCTGGTGCAGTAGAATAGATGTGAGGCAATTAATGCCTGAAGTGCAAAGAGAGGAATGGGTAAGGATAAATATGAAAAATGTTATCATGGAAACATCCATGGAACTTGAGTTTGAAAGGAGAGGCAGGGGAATTAGACTGTTTTGGCCAATGATGGAATCATTGGAGAAATAGAGAAATCTGAAAGAAAGGTGATAAGAACATTTTATTTATTTATTTAATGTTATTTATTTATTCTTTTAAGACAGATAGGGTCTCGCACTGTCACCCAGACTGGAGTGCAATGGCACAATCATAATAGCTCACTGTAGCCTTGAACTCCTGGGCTCAAGAAATCCTCCCACCATGGCCTCTTAGAACTACAGGCATGCCACCATGACCAGCTTTTTTTTTTTTAAACTTTGTATAGAAATGGGATCTCCTGCTGGGAGCAGTGGCACACACACCTGTAATCCCAGCACTTCGGGAGGCTAAGGCAGGTGGATCACTTGAGGTCAGGAGTTTGAGACCAGCCTGGCCAACATGATGAATCCCTTCCTACTAAAAATACAAAAATTAGCCAGGTGTGGTGGCAGGTACTTGTAATCCCAGCTACTCCAGTGGCTGAGGCATAAGAATTGCTTGAACCTGGGAGGCAGAGGTTTCAGTGAGCCATGATCATGCCACTGCACTCCAGCAGAGTGAGACTCTGTCTCAAAAGAGAGAGAGAGAGAGAGAGAGAGAGAAAGAAAGGGAAGGAAGGAAGGAAGGAAGGAAGGAAGGAAGGAAATTGAAAGAAAGAGAGAAAGAAAGATGAAAGGAAAGGAAAAGAAAAGAGAAGGGGAAGGGAAGGGAAGAGTGAAGGAAGGGAAGGGAAGAGTGAAGGAAGAAAAAGAGGTCTCCTTATGTTACCGATGCTGGTCTTGAACTCCTAGCCTCAAGCCAGCCTCCCACCTTAGCCTAGAACATCCATCCATTCTAGACACTGAACTTAAGATGTTGCAGGACCCCCAAGTGAAATGGCCCATAGGCAACAGGAGGCATGTGGTAGGGGTCTAGGAGAGAAGTAAGAATTGTGAGAGCGGTATTAAAGCAATGAGAGTTGGTCAGATTGCTGACAGAAAGAACAAGGAAGCACTGGGCCCTGAGTTTTAAGGGGTCTATAATGAGAGGGCAGGAGCAGGAAGAGGAACCAGGGCATGAGGAACCACAACTGTGAGGGGAAAATCAGGGCTGGCTGGTGCTAGGGAAGCCATGGGAGAGAGAGTGTGGCCAGAATAGCTTCCTTGAAAAAGGTTGATGAGAGTGAGGGCTTGGAGGAACACCCAGTTCTCAGCTTGATACGGGACCTTGTACTGTGACCTCCAGGGAAAATTCACAGCACTCTTGGGATAATGCCTTATGGAAGAGGTTAAGAGTCAGTGTGTGTGGAGGTGCCTGGGTTCTCTTGAATCCACTTATTGGGAATATAGATCTTATGGGAGCCGGAAGCAGGGCTTGTCCCACTCATAGCTTTCTTTCCTCCCTCAGCTCAATGTGCTTCTCCAGTTCCTACCCTTCCTCAAGTGGGGAACTCAGGACTTCGGATGGTCAGGCCCCAGGTGAGCTTGGTTCTTTGTGTTTTTACCACATCCCCATTAGTCTGGTCCAGGAATGGCTAGAGGTCTCACCCCCAGGACTCTGCCCCATCTAAGACTGTTCCTGTGGCTCTCCTGCCTCATTGCTTCCCCTGGAGGTAATGGACTCTATCTTGCGCTGGACTTGTCCTTTTGGGGTGTCATCTCAGTTCCTCTCTCCCATGCTTTTGCCCACGAAGACCCCATACCCTGTGCCCTCTGTACCCCGATGACTCTGCCCCTCAGGCTGTGAATGTTCCTGAGCAATTGAAGCTTGTCATTCCAGGATACCGTGGCGTATGAGGACCTTTCTGTGGGCTATACTCAGAAGAAATGGAAATGTCCCGCACTCAGTCAGAGAGCCCTGCAGTGGAACATGATGCCGGAAAATGACCGTAGCATGGCCTCCTTGGGTAATGATTCTGTTTCCTAGTCACTTAAGAGTCTGCATGCTGCACATTGTCTTTTCTATATTCCTTGTCTCTTTAAACTTTTTACTATGAAAATTTCCAAACATAGATAAACTAGAGTGAATAATATAGGGACCCTGTTTGCATTCATCACTGAGATTCAACAATGATCAGCATTCTCTTCACCTCATTATGAATTGATATAGTGTGATTTAGGTAGGGCTTCTTAGTTGTAAGGAATAGAGAGCCACTCAAGTTATTGTTAAATAAGGAGCTGTGAGTCATAGGCTTAAAGGAATGAGAACCTGGAAGAAACAGATCAGCTAGACCAGACTGTGGAAAGCAGGGCCTTGACCCTGGGAGCCTGAACAGCAAAAGCAAATGCATGTTGATGCCCATGTTCCGGTGTGAATGTAATGCAGCTGCTCGCAGTGTATCTGTTTTCTCTCTGCTTGTCCTCCTCCTGCTGCCCATTTTCTTCGCTGTGAATCTTTTGTCCTTTTCATGGCTCTTTTCTAATTGTACTTTCTGTTCTTTTATACTTGTTGCTTGCTGTATCTCTCAATGGCTTGGCTTCTCTCTGTGCACCACTTCAGCTTCCACTGCTACTCATAAGTACCTTAATTTTGCCATACCTCCAGTTCCAAATTTCCTCAGAGATGGACTTCCATTGCTATAGCCATTACCCATCATCTCATTTGGGCAGAGCTTTGGCCCAGGCCACAGCAGAGGCTGAAGCCTAACCTACAGATAAGCTGCCATTGAGTCTAGTACCTGGTGCCGGTCCAATCACCTGTGGCCCATCATGGGATGCTCAGGGTCACTTGGCACAAAGCGTGGTTGCCTAAGCATCCCTCTCTGCAAACACTGGGGCAGAGCAGTTTCCTGAAAGGGCTTCTTGGAAAGGCAGATCCTGTGGTTGATGAGTTTATCATATAAGATCTGTTCTTTTTGTACACTTTTCTTATCATACCTCCATAATAGAAATTTCCAGTCAATTCACTCTCATTTTTTTCCCTGTCTCTTTCTTACGTTTGGCTTGAGGTATTTGCCAGCCTCCTCTCTCCCAACATGTTTTCTGATAACAATGGAACCATGCAATGTTATGGTTGGAAGGGATCTTAGAGTTCATCACTTTACTAAGGCGACACAGCACGAGAGTAACTTCTGTAAGATCACAGCATGCTTTGCAATCCAGTTTTTTTGCTTTCCAATGACCCTTCTGACTTGGTTGTGCTGGCTTAGTATCTTTTTTCCACCCATCTTCACTGACCATCTTCCTCTTTCTTGTTTTTCTATCCCTAGGGAAAAAATGAGCTATTAATATTTCCCATTTTGCTCTTGTTCTCAATGTGTCATCTCATTTCTTAACCATAATGTGACTTTTTTTCAGGTACGTTAGCTGTTAATGATTCTGTTTCTTAAACAGGATAAGAAATGGGTAAAAGTTGTTGTCTTCTTTCTTTTGGCAGCAGGTGAGAACATGATGAAGGGTTCAGAGTTGACTCCAAAGCAGGAAATTTTTAAAGGATCAGAGTCATCTAACAAGACATCAGGGGGACTCTTTGGGATGGTTCCTGGGGGAGCAGAGACTGGAGATGTTTGTGAAGATACTTCCAAAGAGTTAGAAGCACAAACCTCAGATGAAGAAGGGAGCAAGCTAGAAAATGCTTTCTTGGAAATAACAGATGAAGATAAGAAAAAATCCACAAAAGACAGATATGACAAATATAAGGAAGTTGGGGAACATCCACATCTGTCCTCCAGTCCTGCTGAACATGAAGGAGTTTTAAAGGGACAGAAATCCTATCGATGTGATGAATGTGGCAAAACTTTCAATCGGAGTTCTCACCTTATTGGCCATCAGAGAATCCACACTGGAGAGAAACCCTATGAGTGTAATGAGTGTGGGAAGACCTTCAGGCAAACCTCCCAGCTCATTGTTCATCTCAGAACCCACACAGGGGAAAAACCCTATGAATGCAGTGAGTGTGGAAAGGCGTATAGGCACAGCTCCCATCTCATTCAACATCAGAGACTCCATAATGGGGAGAAACCCTATAAATGTAATGAATGTGCAAAAGCCTTTACTCAGAGTTCCCGACTCATTGACCACCAGAGAACCCATACTGGGGAGAAACCTTATGAATGCAATGAGTGTGGAGAGGCATTCATTCGAAGTAAAAGTCTTGTTCGACATCAGGTCCTGCACACTGGTAAGAAACCTTACAAATGTAATGAGTGTGGGAGAGCTTTCTGTTCCAATAGAAATCTCATTGACCATCAGAGAACCCACACTGGAGAGAAGCCTTATGAGTGTAGTGAATGTGGCAAAGCCTTCAGTCGGAGTAAATGTCTTATTCGACATCAGAGCCTCCACACTGGCGAAAAGCCGTACAAATGTAGTGAATGTGGGAAAGCCTTCAATCAGAACTCGCAACTCGTTGAGCATGAGCGAATTCATACTGGAGAAAAACCTTTTGAATGTAGCGAGTGTGGTAAGGCATTCGGTCTGAGTAAATGTCTTATTCGGCACCAGAGACTTCACACTGGTGAAAAGCCCTATAAATGCAATGAGTGTGGAAAATCCTTCAATCAAAACTCACATCTTATTATACACCAGAGAATTCACACTGGTGAGAAACCCTATGAATGTCATGAGTGTGGGAAGGTCTTCAGTTATAGCTCCAGCCTTATGGTACATCAGAGAACCCATACTGGGGAAAAACCCTATAAATGCAATGATTGTGGGAAAGCTTTTAGTGACAGCTCACAGCTTATTGTGCACCAGAGAGTCCACACTGGAGAGAAACCTTATGAATGTAGTGAATGTGGGAAAGCCTTTAGTCAGCGTTCCACTTTTAATCACCACCAGCGAACTCACACTGGAGAGAAGCCCTCAGGTCTGGCTTGGTCAGTTTCTTAAGGTATGATTCTCTGAGACAGAGAGCAAGGACCTTTGAGTTAAGCTTTCTTTATAAGAAGGATGCTCTTAGTGGTTTCCCAGAGCCAATAGTCACAGTGGACCATTTGCTACTTGCTTTGCCTTGGATCACTAAGGTGGGAGAGGAGGAGTAACTTATTTCAGTTCTTACCCATTATTAGGAAGGTAAGGACTACACATATCATTTAATTGTAGATTTCCTTTTTTTCTTTACTTTTAAATTTTAACTTTTAAAATCTATTTCATTTCTTAGTTAAGCATCTCATAATCAGACTCCGCACTTTTCAAAGACAGAGATAATATCTTCTCTATTCTATTTTACTTCCTACATTTCACCATTTATACAAAGTCATTCAACAAGGTTGATTCATGCCTTTCTGCTTCTTGGCTATGGCCCTCCCCATCTACTCTTTAAACTTTAATCTATAGCCTTTCATCAATTTCATTCCCTATCTAGAAAACATTTTATTCTGTTTGCTAATCTTTGTCCCTCACAATTTTTGAAATCCGTCTCATCTCTGAAATAGTTTCTTCTTCCAGTACTTTTTTATTTTTCTTCAACTTCTCTTGATTTGACCTCAGTGCTTTGAATTCACTGGTGCTACAATATGTAACTGTTGTTAAATTGCCTTGTAAATTTTGCACATCTGTATACTTCTATACCAACTTATTGTAGGCTCTTTGAGGTCAGGTAGGTATTTCTTTCCCATATAGATAGTATTTTGTACATACCAGTTGTTAAATAAATAATTTTTAAAATCTCAACTGTCACATTGAATTATCCTTAAAGTTTGCACGATCTTTCTCCCCTCCCCAGCTGGACCAGCTGATTGTAAAGATGGAAGTCCATCTCATCATAGAATATCACATACCTAGATCTTACTGATATCTTTTGCATATACTCCTCGAAGTCTTACTACTGTTACTTCATCCTCAAAATGCAAATGGATTTGTGTGTGTGTGTGTGTGTGTGTATGTATGTGAAAGAGAGAGAGAGTGTGTGTGAATGTGTGTGTATCTAGGTATTGGGTTGGGCAATCATATCCCACTGATATGGACTTTCCCTCCGTGCTGAGTCTAGTTCTGAATTTGCTAACTGTACACTGCTTCCTAAATCAACAGATTAAGAACTGTGTCAAAATTTACTGCACAGAAGACTTGACTTTCATAGCAGTGGTATAGATTATTGAAAATCCAGCTAGCCACATTCCCTGATGCTTGGAATTCACTATGACTAGACTTGTGGCAGGATAATAGATTCACAGTAATCTGTTTTCCTTATCAACTAGTTCTATCTACCTACAACTGCCATCTTAATTTAAAGATGAGAGCTGTACCTTTAATTATCATAATTGTCTTCTGGACCATCTTTCATTCCCCGAAGACATAAGAAAAGAAATCTCAGGAGATTTCCTCTTCTTCTGCCATCACATGTCAGTTCATGAGCTTGAACAACTTTTCCCTTCCACCCTTGCAATATGTCCCAGATCTGGGGGACCTTTCTCTCTGGTGTCCAGCCCCTTCTCTTTCCATCCCCTAAACTTAACAGGTTTACAGGATCCACAGTGTGACAGAGTAGAGGAGGAGGCTAGAGGAACCATGTGAGTTATATAATCTGGAAGGGAGATTTTTTGAGGTGTGGTGTATGTTTTAACAAAGAAGAAAGAGTGGAGTTGAGGCATAAGAAAATAAGATTAGATGTGATTCTAGGGCGATATCTCAGGCAAGTTTAGAAAGAATAGGAGTCCTGAAAACATTGAACCCAGGACAGAACTGAAAATTTGCCACTTATGAATATATATTTTAGATTTGTTTTCAATGATATGTTTAGTATGTGTTTCCGTTTTCCTTTAGAAGATATGCAGATAGGACTTTTTCATTGTTTTAGTTTGGAAGCTCCCAGATCCCAGGGACAAGCCCAACCCTATATGAGAACATAGGTCCAGCCCTCCACCCTGAGCTGGACATTTCTGGTTAAGTCTTCAATAGAATGATCCTGCTTATTGGATGTTGCAGTTTTACCTTCTGGTTCTTGTCTGCTCATCGCCTACCACACTAACACTTTAGAGGTTGGGAACCTGCACTATTCATAACTAAGGTGGGAATAGTAGGGAAAAAAAAGAGTAGATATAGGGAATACTACACCAATGTGGTGTAGTTGTCATTAAACATTGCCTTGACATCCTTAAGAGCCTCAGACTTTTGGATGGAGGAAAATTGGCTGCATTTGAAAGCCATACCTCAATTTACATTGGTTATTGCTAGTATAAACTTTAATTTTAAAAATTTTAATCTGGATGGTTATGTTGCTGAATTATTTTTAGTTTTAATTATTTTTCGGTTTCATTTTCTAGGTATATAATAAATTAATGGCTCCTTTAGCTTTAAATTTTCTTTTTTTTTCTTGGAGACAGGGTCTCACTTCCTTGCCCAGGCTGGAATACAGTGCTGTGATCATGGCTCACTGCAGCCTCAATTTTCCAGGCTCTGGTGATTCTCCCACTTCAGCCTCCCAAGCAGCTGGGACTACAGGCACATGCCACCATGCCCAGCTAATCTTTTGGTATTTTTTGTAGAGATGAGTTTTCACCATGTTGCCCAGGCTGGTCTCAAACTCCTGGGCTCAAGTGATCCGCCTGTCTTGGCCTACCAAAGTGCTAAGATTACAGGTATGAGCTGGCCTTATTTTCATTCTTATGCCACTTATGTTGTGCATTAGCAAGAACTTCCAGAAATGTTGAGTAGTAGATAACAGGTCTTCTATGTCTTGTTCTTAAATCCCAGGAGGGATGTTTTTAGTATTTCACATTTTCATTTGCAGTCATTGTTGGAGATTGATAAATATTCTGTTGCATTTAGGAAGTTTCCTTCTAATCTTATTTCTAGAGGAAGCAGGGTAATATAGTGGTTAACAACACAGATTTGGGCTGGGCACGGTGGCATGTGCCTGTAATCCCAGCACTTTGGGAGGCTGAGGCGGGCAGATCACTTGAGGTCAGGAGTTCGAGACCAGCCTGGCCAACATGGCAAAACCCTGTCTGTATTAAAAATACAAAAATTAGCTGGGTGTTGTGGTAGGCACCTGTAATCCCAGCTACTTGGGAGGCTGAGGGAGGAGAATTGCTTGAACCTGGGAGGCGGAGACTGCAGTGAGCCAAGATCGTACCATTGTACTCTAGCCTGGGTGACAAGAGCAAGACTTCATCTCAAAAGAAAAAAATAAAACCATGTGTTTGTGCCCAGCAACCTAGGTTCAAATTCTGGATCCAGTCAGGTGTGGTGGTTCACACCTGTAATCCCAGTGCTTTGGGAGGTGAAGGCAGGAGGATCACTTGAGGTCAGGAGTTTGAAACCAGCCTGGGCAACACGTCAAGACCCTGTCCCTAAATAAATAAAAAAATATTAGTTGGGTGTATTGGTGCATGCCTTTAGTCCTAGCTACTCAGGAGGCTGAGGCAGGAGTATTGCCCGAGCCTGGGAGGTCATGGCTCCAGTGAGCTATCATTGCACCACTGCAATCCAGCCTAGGCAATAGAGTGAGACCCTGTCTTAAAAAAAAATCTGCATGTCCACCACTTTTTTAGGTGTGTAACTGTGGGAAAATCACCTAGCTTCCTTGTGTCTCAGCTCTTCCATCTATAAAGTGGAGCTACTTCATAGGGTTGCAAGGATTAAATTAGTATGTAAGGCACTTAAAACAGTGCTTGACACCTAGTATATACTGTAATAAATATTATATTAAAGTTTTATTAGGAATAGTTGCTAAGTTCTATCAAGTTATAAAAATCTAAAAGTTCCCAAATAATTGAATTTTCTTGTATTCCTGGGATAAATCTTTATTTATTTATTTATGTATTTATTTAGAGACAGAGTTTCGCTCTTGTTGCCCAGGCTGGAGTGCAATGGCACGATCTCGGCTCACTGCAACCTCCACCTCCAAGGTTCAAGCGATTCTCCTGCCTCAGCCTCCTGAGTAGCTGGGATTACAGGCATGTGCCATCATGCCAGGCTAGTTTTGTATTTTTAGTAGAGACAGGGTTTCTCCATGTTGGTCAGGCTGGTCTCGAATTCCCAACCTCAGGTGATCCAACCACCTCAGCCTCACAAAGTGCTGGGATTACCAGCGTGAGCCACTGCGCCTGGCCTTTTTTTTTTTTTTTTTTTAAGTTCAGAAGTAGATTCAATGTGCCAATGTTTTGCTGGCTGTGCAAAATGAATTTGGAAGTTTTTTTTCTTTTATTACTCTGGAAGAGTGTGTGTAATATAGCAGTTATTCCTTGAAGGCTAGCTAGAAATGACACATCATATACACATACGCTTTTTTACTGGTGTTTGGATGTGTCAGGGTAGAGGGACTTATTCTAGCATCCTTGCAGGTTTTTTCAATGGTTTTGTTCTTCAGGTTTTCTACTGTGTAAACTTTTCTAATATATATCTGGAAATCATATTTACTATTCTGTCAAACATTGGCATAAAGTTACACCTAGTATTCTGTAAGATTATTTTCCTCTGTTCTGTATATGTAATTAGACCTCCTTTTCCATATATAGTCATTCCTCCGTATCCACAGGGAATTGGTTCCAGGATGCCCCTACCTCGGATATTGAAGCCCTCAGATGCTCCCTTACAGTCAGCCCTCCATATCCTCAGAATATGTGGATGCAGAACCCACAAATACAGGGGGCCAACTGTGTAATGTTTTACATTTTGGTTTCCTTTCAGTTTTGTTTGTTTGTTTGTTTGTTTGTTTACTTTCAGGATTACTGAAGGCAGTGCATTTTGTTTCTCTTTTTGAATTTCATTTTTCTTGAATATTTTTTTCATATGTTCTTTTACTGCCTTAAGTTGCCGAGGCTTTGCATTGCCTTCACATGCATTTGCTTTTTCCTCATTAGTGAATGATGAATGCAGTCCTAATATTTGTCTGCAAATAGGGAAAGTGGATTTCCTTTTATATTCCAAGTAGGTGCTGTTAAAACTGTCCCTTTAGATCTGAAGCTAGAAGGCTAGTTGTAAATTTACGTAACTGTGCACTTCAGCAGTAGAAAAGCAGCTTCACATTTTGCTAAGCTGGTTGAAAATTTTTCACTCAGGGCCAGCATTTATATCTAGCTTTCTTTTTGGCTCAGCCTCCAGGCTAGTTATCCAGCGGAGCCTCCTTCCAAGTTCTCTGTCTCATTGGAAATAGCTTGGTTGTGAAAGAACTGAATGTGGAAAACCCTTCAGTCACAAGTCATTACTCCACATTGGAAACAAAATCTTTTTTTTTTTTTTTTTAAGTGACAGGGTCTCACTCTCACCCAGACTGGAGTGCAGTGGTGTGATCATGGCTTATTGCAACCTCAACTTCCTAGGTTCAAGGGATCTTTGCACCTCAGCCTCCTGAGTAGTTAGGACTACAGGCGCATATCACCACACCTGGCTAATTTTTAAAATTTTTTATAGAGACAGGAGTCTTACTATGTTGCCTAGACTAGACTTGAACCCCTGGCCTTAAGCAACCCTGCTGCTTTGGTCTCCCAAAGTGCTGGGATTACAGGTGTGAGCCACCATGCCCAGCCCAGATAACCTATTCTTAAGATATGTGAAAAACCATTCAGTTGTAGCAAACATCATACACAAGAGACTTTGTTTGACATCAGATAAATCATATGGGTTAGAGAAATTTTTGGTTTTTAGAGGTCAAGAAATCATTCATCATGAGCTTCCATATTTTGCACATATTTCTGAAAAATATTCCTGAAGTGGAAAAGTTTTGTTATACAACGCATAGTTTCTGGTACATGAGGGAACCCACGAAAAAGGGTATCAGTAAACAGTGTTACAGAACTTCCAATTTAATATATATATTTTTTAGTCAAACAGAATTCAAACCCAGGAGACAGTTTAGGTGGTCACACATGGTAAAGGTGCTAGGAGTGGTATACTTACTCACTTATCTCTTAAACATGCAATGAAAATATTCTACAGCCAAACCTTTGTCATAAACTCCAGCCCTGGTCATTCAGCTTCTGAATCCAGTAGGAAAGGTCAAGAGATGGTGGATGTTAACAAGTGATTGAGTACTGTCCCATGTTCGGAGACAGTTCTGTCAAGGTGTTGACCTTTTTCTGGAGTACTACAAAGCAAGCATTCCTGAAAACCTCTAGGGGTTAGGGACAGATTGTGAATTTGTCCATTGTGAATATGCACATGGTGGCACTATAAAAAAATTGAAAGTAAATCCCCTATCCCTAACATCAGGTCATGTTCTGCCCTGATGGGGACCAGTAGAATTTGCCACAGTTGGGTACAGGAAGGTGTTATAATTACAGCTGGCTCAAGAAACACCTAGTGGTGCTAGTACTTGATCCAGGATAGGACATTTTAGATTTATTATTCACCAAACCATAACAGTCCTCCACTAATATATGCACAGGGTCACTTTACCCAGGTGGATGCCAAGTAGGGTGAGTTGCAGACTCCCTTTTAAGGCATGTGAGTGCTTTACGTGAAAACACAATAGGAGAGCAACGTATGATGGCCCACCTTTCTGGCCTATGGGTATTTCTGAAATTATACCTGGTTAAGAATTGTCAACTGACTAAAATCACAATGTTTTTTCCCCTTAAATGGCACAGTCCACAAACTTAAAAAGGCCTGATCAGCTAGATGTTTATTTCATTTACCCAAATGAGTTAGAATTTCTTTGGCAGATAGATGTCATAATAAAGATGGAAATTGCTGAGTATTTAGGCAATTATGACACACAAAAAATACCCTGATTTCTGAGCAGTGACATTATACTTGACTGAATGAATAGATTTTTGTAGGAAAAAGTATGCTTGTGGATAAGAGCAATAGAAGCTGGATACAGGCAGGCTGGAATCTATTTTTAACATATATTCTAGTGACCCTTATGTTCTCTAAAATTTGAGAATGACTGGACTAGAATTTTGGGAGTAATCATTCCTCCCTAGGACCAGATGTGGGGTTAGCAGCTTGAATCAGAATGAATGGTCCCACCCACCCAAAGAGTAGGTGAAAGGGAAGAATAAGTAAGTTAAAGATCAGAGTTCCCTTAATGTACATGAATATTCTTGTGTGTGTGCACATGCATGCGTGTGTGTGTGTGTGTGTGTATGACTGAGTTTTGTTCTTGTCACCCAGGCTGGAGTACAATGGCGCGATCTTGGCTTACTTCAATCTCCGGCTCCTGAGTTGAAGTGATTCTCCTGCCTCAGGCTCCCGAGTAGCTGGGATTACAGGCACCTGCCACCAGGCCCAGCTAATTTTTGTATTTTTTAGTAGAGACAAGGTTTCACCATGTTGGCCAGGCTGGTCTCGAACTCCTGACTTCAGGTGATCCACCTGCCTTGGCCTCCCAAAGCGGTGGGATTACAGGCGTGAGTCACCACACCCAGCCTATTCTTTTTAAGTTTCTTGATGTAGTGGCAATAGTCTTGTGCTCTTCAGCACAGTGTCCTGAGTTCTACATCCCACAATAACTGAGGGTGTGAACTTGTGGAGGACTTATGTCCGAATCTCTTTTTCAATCTCTATACAATGTGGCGGAGTTGTGCCACCTACATGAGCCAATGGAGAAGAAAGCTCCTGGTATACTTTAAGTATTCAACAATATTAAATATTAAATATTTGTCAATTGATGAAGTACCTCAAAAGCTTGATTCTCAGACTCCTTCTTAGATAAATCATTCCCTAGATTGTCTCATCCTGTCCTGACAACTTCCAAATTTACATCTTTAGCTGTGATCTCTTCACGGAACTCCAGACTCCTATTCCAACTGTTTGTTTGGCATTTCCTCTTGGATGTTTAATTGGCATCTTTACCTTAACACATCCAAAACAAAACTACTAATCCCTCTCCCTAAACCTGTTCCTTTCAAGCTACTGCATTTCTAAAAGACCATCCCATACTAGTTGCTCAGATCAATAACCATGGAGTAATCAGTAACGAACATTCAATTTATTAGCAAATCATGCAGGCCATGCCTTCAAAATATATGCAGAACCATTTCTCCCTACCTCCATCACTTCTAAGCCTGTCCAAGCCACTATCATTCCTCATCTGGAATATTGTAATGGCCTCTTAATTTCCCTGCTTCTACTCTTACCCACCTTCAGACCGTTCTCAACAGGACAGCCAATGCAAACTAAAAATATAAGTCAAAGAGCAAAACTCATGCAAGGTTTATGTTAGAATGGCTAAGGACAGACAGCAAAGAATTCACAGAATTTATAGTAACAGGCTTCTTGGCTTCTTTCATGTCTCATAGCTTACACGTCTTTGAATATGTGGTAAGGGGAAAAAAGTTAGATCATGTCATTCCTCTGCCCCCAAGCCCTCCAACTGTTATGCAGAGCAAATCCAAAGCCCTTATCATAGTCTACAAGGTCCTAATGTGCACCTCTCCACCCGACTCCTGATTAAAGAATTTGCTTCTAATAGCCCACTATGGGAATACTCTTTCCGCAGATAGCCACATGCTTCAATGGCCCACTTCTGTCTCTGCCCTCCCTGTCATCTATAAAATAGTCCCACTACAATCTCCCTCTCTCCCCTTACTACTACGTTCTGCATATTTATTTATCATTGTCTCCCTTGACTTGAATGTAAACCCAATGGGGCAGAGAGTTCATTTTCTTCACTACGATATCCGCAGCGCCTGAACAGTGAGTGACATAGTAGGCACCCAAAACATCTTTTCATATGCTGCCAATAAACCATAGCTGATCCTGGCTTTGAGGCGGAATGACCCAGATCTGTGGAAGGAAAGATGACCTCTCTGCTCAGCAACCGGAGCTGGGGGTGTAACTTCAGGGAGTCTCAGCCTGGCCACCCAGTTGCTCGGTCTCTTTCCGCCCTAAGCAAGCACCCTGCCCAGCTTCCACCCTTTCCAGGGCCCTCCTCACATTGGCTGAAGTCGCCAAGCCCTTTCATCCAATGATAGGGCAAAGCCCGGAAGGGAGGCAGGGCCAGAACGCCGGCCGACCGCGCGGGGCTGCTGAGGGGCGGGGGGACTCCAACCCGCGGGCACAGAGATGTGGAAACCTCATGAAGCCTAGAAGGGCCGGAGGGAGAGGCTGGGAGTTAGCTAGGAGTTGCTGACGCAGTTCCTTCTGCGCTTTGTTCAAGATGTGGGTCTGGCGCTTTCGGTGAGGGGTGCTCTACAGCCTGACGTGGGGGGTCGGGCCGGGTTCTGGGAGCGTGTGGGAGACGCAGGCCGGGAGGCCAGGGCTCCTCTGCGGCTGCCCACTTCTGAGATGGGCGCGGCAGCCAAAGGGTTGTTGTGGGCCTCCCCCTTCTCTCGTTCACTGCTGCCCCTTTGTCTCGAGTCTAGTCTCCGACTCCTCGTAGCTGCTCGCTTGGACCAGGCTGGCCGTGGTGTCCCCGCTCCTAAGCAGTGGGCCGTCCGGGTAACAGCGGTCGAGTCCTGCCTAGGCTCTCGGAGGACTCCAGAGCCCCTGAGTATTTGACTCACATCACCAGTCCAATATCCCTTCCGTTACCAGTGAGGAACCTGGGGCCCAGAGAGGAGAACGGAGTCTTGCCCAAGGTTACTCATTCATTCATTCATTCATTCATTCATTCATTCATTCAACAAATATTTATTGAGCACTAACCTAGTAGTGTGCTAGGTCCTGGAGTTATGGTTGTGTACGGGGCAGAACTAAATTCTGGTAGGGGAGAAATGGAACAAGCTTGAAGGGTTAGAAGCAGGGTCTGGGGATCTGGAGGGGGAAACACAAAACATATTTGAGGCTTAGTAATCCTAAGAAATGGGTAAACAGAAAAAAAGAAACATTCTTTTTGTAGTGCTCTTTTAAAGCCTTGTTTCTTTCTGTCTTCCTAAAGACACTTGACTCAGCAAAGTTCTCCCTCTCATCCCCCTTGTGCAGACTTTCTGTGGAAAGCTGGATTGCAAAGAAGTTCTCCACTGCACTGTATTTTGCAGTTAGATGAGAATACGGAAGCTTTTAGATATCAATGGAGTGGGTGAAAAGGGGAGGCTGTGGTGTGATGGAATTAGGATTTCCTGGAGACACAGAAGGCTTTTTAATCACTCACTAGCTATAGGACCCTGGGCAAGTCCTTCAATCCCTGGAAACTTCATTCCCTCATCTTTACACTGGAAATGATCCTTCTTACTGCCCACAGTTCTATAGGAAGGGAAGTTACCCAAAGATGGGACACTGCCCTGAGTATCCACTTGGAGTTCAGGTCTCAGAGAACTCAGTCATTTATATCTGTTTACAGTGACTCAAGACCCTCTTAGGAACTTCTTCACTGAACTCAAGGAGGAGATCAGGCAAGATCTGTGCTGGGCAGATTCTTTGGATTGAGGCTGCTGTGCACAGGAATATGGGTGAGTCATTCCATTCTCTCCTGGGCAGGTGAGACCTAGATTGTGAAGTTGGTCTGGGCACAGGAATCCTGCTTGTGGGCACCAGGGTTGAAAGGAAGCTTTTCTCAGTGGTTATTTGTCAAATAGGAGAAAGGCACTGAAGTGGGCAGGGGGCCTCTGGACCTTGAGGAGTAGAGTTTTGTTTGAGATGGGAATAAGGGTGATGTAGTAGAACTCAAAATTGGGTGTCATGGGACTTGGATTTGAGTCCCAGTTTTCCTCTAATTTCCAAGTTTTCCTTCCGTGCATTTGGATGTAAGACTGGATAGATTGGGAGGTGCCTTCCAGCTCTGACATACTGAGAGTCTCTGAATAGTGGGACCAGGTCAGTCTCTTAGGGAATTTAGTCCCTGGGATGGCTCTGTTGAGATAGAATTACCAAGAATGCAAACACACCATTATGGTGTTTCCCAATAATATGAAGCACAACAAGGACAAACACGTAGAGGAGGGATGGCAGTAGTGATGTGCGGATTTGGCTCTCAGCATCCCTAGGTGCACTCCAGGTGTTAGATAGAATCTTAAACGTGTTTAATTTACCATTTCAAATCAAACAACGCTGACTGAGCCCTCTTTGTGTCAGACACTGTGTAGTAGCTACAGGCAAATCTCATGGGATCTGCTGTCTGAGAGCGTAGAGCTTAATGTATGCGTGTGAGGAAGGACACAGACATACACACAAACAATTCCAGTATAAGGCAAACTCTATATTATAGATTTGTTGTGGCATTTTTTTGGAATACAGAAATTTTTATGTGTCAGATATATCAGCTTTTTCACATGGTGTTAGCTTTTGTTTTATGCTTGAGGCTTAGGCCTTTCCCTGAGATCAAGTAGTCCCTTGATATTTTCTTCTAATTCTTTTTTTTCTTTCAATGTTTACATTTCACTTATCCATCCCTTGAATTCATTTTCAGGTATTCCCTCTTATTCCTTACTCCATTGCACCTAATCAATAACCAAGGACCATGTAACCATTGCTTAGAGGGACTTGAACAGGCAGATGATGCTGGTGAATTAAAGGAAAACAGCCTCCAAGTAAAGCCTCTCTCTCTCTCTCTCTTTCTCTCTCTCTCTGTCTCAGTAGGACTCTACCCTTTATGTATTTGTCACAGCCTGAAATGGATGGTGGTCCTAGGATTAGAAAACTTACCTACCATTCTCAGAGATTTGTGGGTTAGAGATCTGCAGGGCCTTATCAGTCCTCATACATTCACTGGCTATCTGAGATTTTGCTTTTCTGTACAACTGTACAGATACCCCTAGTGTCCTACTAGCCCATGACCTCATGTTTCCTTCCAAACTTCCCCAGCCAAGACCCTACTTCCTTAGTACCTAGGAATTCTTCCAGGATTTCTGAGGGAATTTCCTATTCAATCAGGCAGAAGGGAGCAAACGGGTTTCTTTTTGATCAAACTCTCCTCATTTGGCCCTCTTTGATCTCCTGTCTGGTCCTGCTTCCTCCTCAGCTCCGCCATCACCACCCTGGGCTTTCTCACAATGCATTACTGTGCATTTCTCTTTCTCCCTACCTGCCCCTTTGTGTTAGATTGTTCTTATGTTGCTATAAAGAAATATTAGCCGGGTGAGTGGCTCACGCCTGCAACCCCAGCACTTTGGGAGGCCGAGGCGGGCAGATCACCTGAGGTTGGGAGTTCGAGACCAGCCTGACCAACGTGAAGAAACCCTGTCTCTACTAAAAATACAAAAAATTAGCTGGGCGTGGTGGCGCATGCCTGTAATCCCAGGTACTTAGGAGGAGAATCACTTGAACCCAGGAGGCAGAGGTTGCGGTGAGCCAAGATCATACCATTGCACTCCAGCCTGAGCAACAAGAGCAAAACTTCTTCCCAGAAAAAAAAAGAAAAAGAAAAAAGAAAAAAAAGAAATACCTGTGACTGGGTAAATTGTAAAGAAAAGAGTTTAAACTGATTCATGGTTCTGCAGGCTGTACAGGAAGCATGGTGCCAGCATCTGTTCAGTTTCTGGGGAGGCCTCAGGAAGCTTTTACGCATAGTGGAGTGTGAAATGGGAGGAGGCAGAGCACAGTGAGAGTAGGAGCAAGAGCAAGGCGGAGGGATACCACACACTTTTAAACAACATGATCTCACGAGAACTCACTCACTATCACAAGGGCAGAAACAAGAGGATGGCAATAAGCCATTCATGAGAAATCTACCCCCATGATCCAGTCACCTCCCAACAGGCCCCACCTCCAACATAAAAGATTACATTTCAATGTGAGATTTGGAGGGAACATCTAAATGATATCACTCTTCTAACCCAAATCCCTTTCTCAGTAAGATTATCTGTTTTTTATTTTTTAAATGTATTTATTTATTTTGAGGCAAGGTCTCACTGTCTGCCAGGCTGGAGTGTGGTGGCGTGATCATGGCTCACTGCAGCCTCAACCTCCCTCAGCAGTAGCTGGGACCACAGGCATGTGCCACCACACCTGGCTCACTTTTTAAAATTTTTTTACCCAGGCTGATCAAACACCTGGGCTCAGGCAGACCTCCCACCTCACCCTACCTGAGTGCTGGGATTATAGAAGTGAGCCACTGTGCCCAGCCCTCAGTAAGTTTATACATTTTCATGACTTCCTCTGTCCTTTCTGTCTTATCATTCTCAAATTTGCCTTCGTGATATATTCCTCTTCCCCTTGTCTAAAATGTTTCTGTGTGTCCCTATCTTGCTTAGTGACGCTACCATTCTTGGTATTCAGACATCGATCTGATAACCTTGGATTGTTTCCTTCAGTCCATCCTCTGTATTCAAAGGATATATGGATGTGTGCATTATACATGTGGATGCGTTCCTGAAAATAGCTAGACTTCATTGTTCTCTGTTCTCTCATCTTGGATTAGGATCTTGCTATCTTCTTCATTTGTTCATTCATTCAAAAACATGTATTGGGTACCTACAACGTGCCAGACCCTCCAGTGTTCACTCGTACTGCATTCCTAGTGTTGTCTCCTAATTCATTTCCCTTCCTTTTTTCTTTTTAACCCCCTCTAATCCATCTGGGCTAATCTTCCTAAAGAGTTCTTTTGCTAATTTCACTTTTGGGTAGGGTAATGCAAAATTTATTGTCCAAACGGGGATACTTTTGTGAGTTAAGGGGGCCACTATTAAATATGCAGGGATAGTAGGCCTAAACTAGCACTATTCTGGGAAAACCAGGATGTAAGATTGCCCTACTTGACATCTCTTGGATTCTTTACTTTCTATTTCCCTCAATTTACTCCCCATGGGTTATCCCAGCTGCCTGTCTCCTCTGTTTTCCATTTCATTAAGCTGAGAGAAACGTGAATGTTCTGGGAGGTGGTAGGAGAGGAACTGTGGGAACTAGGGGAAGTGCATGGTAATGCTTGAAAAACTATATTGTTAAGTGAGAAAAAGAAGGAAAATAACAAGAGTGGAAAATAGCAAGGTAGAAAAAAAGAATATAGAATGGAGAAAGAAAATTAAGGATAGATTTCACTCTTCTGTTTAGAACCGGTTTCCCTTTGACCATCAGTTTATATCCATATTTTTCATCTTGTAATTTCAGTATTCTGGTTGGAACCACTTCAGGCAGCTTGATTCTTTCTTATTTTGTTCATTCCAACAACAAGTGTTGAGCACTTACCATGTGCCTGGGACTATTGTAGTGCTAGGAATACAGGGTAAGCAGGGTGGACAAAATCCCTGCCTACATGAAGCTCATATAATATTATTTTCATGTATATCAACTCTGTGCCTTTTTATTTTTATTTATTTATTTTGAGAAAACACTGCTTATTCTCCAGGGCTCAGCCTAAATTCTGCCTTTTTAAAATGCTTTTCTCCATCATTCCATGCCTTGGTAATTGCTCCCTCCCTCCCCTAGTCCCCTTCATCTCCTGCTTGCGTAAATTGTAAATTTGAATTTGCTCTCTTATTGTTTTGCCATACTACTCCATTGTAAGCTCTTTAAAGGGAGTATGATATTTCATGCTTGTATTAGTCTGTTTGGGTTACCATAACAAAATGCCATAAACCGAGTGGCTTAAACAACAAAAACTTATTTTCTCACAGTTCTGGAGCCTAGAAGTGTGAGATCCACGTGCCTCGTCATTTCGGTTTCTGGTAGAGGGCTCTCATTCTGGCTTGTAGCTGGCCATCTTTTTGCTATGTATTCTCATGGCCTTAGTGTGCATGTGTGTGGAGAGAGGGAGAGCATGTGAGAGAGCTTTTTTGTGTTTCTTTTTATAAACTCACTAATTTTGATGGATCAGGGCCCACCCTTATGACCTCATGTAACCTTAATTATCTCCTTAGAGGCCCCGTCTCCAAATACAGTCACACTGGGGATTAGAGCTTTAACATGCAAATGTTAGGGGGACACAAACATTCAGTCCGTAACAATGCTTCTTTACATTTTCCCTGTGTTAGACCCAGAACAGGGATAGATACAGAGTAAGGTGCTCATTAGTTATGAGTTTAAGAAATGTATGAAGAAAAGAGAAGTTCCAGAGAAGATTAGAAATTGAAAAGAAATTCAGAAAAAACTATCAACTTTCTCACAGAACTTTGAAGGTGAGTTCACTTGTTCTCCTGCTCTGCATTGCAGTCCCCTGGCTTTGCACTGTTTTCTCCACTTGCTTCATCCTTTATGATTAGGAGAAGTAGCAGCAGCTGAATGTGGGTGAGCCCAGGATCCTGGCAAGAATCCACCCTGCCTCACCATTCTCTCATCCTATCCCTCATATCTTGGGCATGGGTTTGTGTGTATGTGCCTGTGAATAGAATCCGTGGCCACCTGCACTTCTGAGATGTGAACTTGAATATGTGCAGTTATCTTTTTGCCAGTCTTGAGTACCACCATTTGCTATTTCCCTTCTCCAGAAAGTGTGACTCCATTTATCAGAAATCTATGGGACAATGAGAATTGGTCAAACTTTTTTTTTTTTTTTGAGACAAAGTCTTGCTCTTTTACCTAGGCTGAAGTGCAGTGGCATAATCAGGGCTTACTGCAGCCTGGACCTCCTGGGCTCAAGCAATCCTCCCACCTCAGCCCCCTGAGTAACTGAGACTACAGGTGCACACCATCATGCCTAACTAATTTTTAAATTTTTTGTAGAGATGTAGTCTCCCTGTCTTACCCTGGCTGGTCTCAAAATTTTGAGCCCAAGCAATTCTCCCATCTTAGCCTTGCAAAGTACTGGGATTACAGATGTGTGCCACCGTGCTCAGCCCATCAAACTTTTTTGAATAGCAACAAGCAATACTGCACAACAGTTGCACTCCTTCTGACCCAATTAACTCATTTGTAGAACTTTTGTCCTAGGAACATATTTTAATAGGAAGGAAATTTTGTGTGTATAAAGAGATTACGATAGCATTATTGATAGTAGTTAACTTCGAGGAACAACAGAAATGTCCAACACTAGCAAAATGGAAGGAAATTACAAGGAATTCACTGATCATATGAAGATTAAATAGCAATGTGGAAAAATATGCATAAAAATTAAGTGAAGGCTGGGCGCAGTGGCTCACGCCTGTAATCCCAGCACTTTGGGAGGCCAAGGCAGGCGGATCACCTGAGGTCAGGAGTTCAAGACCAGCCTGGCCAACATGGCAAAACCCCATTTCTACTTGAAAAATACAAAAACTAGCCAGGTGCGGTGGCAGATGCCTGTAATCCCAGCTACTCAGGAGGCTGAGGTAGGGAGAATTGCTTGAACCCAGGAAGTGGAGGTTGTAGTGAGCTGAGATTGCACCACTGTACTCTAGCCTGGGTGACAGAGCGAGACTCCGTCTCAAAAAAAAAAAAAAAAAAAAAAAAAAGTGAGGCAGTGAGTGATTAGGGAGATGTTGATCAAAGGATACAAAACTTCTATTAGGAGGAATAATTTCAGGAAATCTATTGTATAACATGGTTAATTATAGTTAATATCAACATATTTAGACTTGAAAAGTGCTAAGAAAGATTTTAAATGTTCTTACCACAAAAAAATAATAAGTATGTGAAGTAATGGATATGTTAATTAGCTTGATTTACCTGTTCCACGTGTAAACATTTATCAAAACATGTTGTATGCCATAAATATATATATACTTTTTTATCAACTAAAAAATAAATGAACTACAAGAAGTAGGATGCAAAATAATATCTACCATATATTTAATTGTCTGACAATATACATATGGGCAAGTCTATAAAGGACCATAGTAAGGAAAATTAGTCATGTGTTAGTATCATGTAGTTATCTTTTTGCTTTATTTTACATCCCAACTCCCTCTAAGGTCTGCCATGGTTACCTGTATGTCCAGAGTTTCACATCAAACCAGTTGGGAAATCCCTGCTTATTCTGATGTTTGGTTTCATGTATTGGCATCTCTTGGTTATGCTGCCCCTACTCTGATGCTTTTGCCATCCTTAAATACTTTACTATTATGCCATGCAAGGTCCTATCAGAGTTTCGTCTGCCATGCTTTAACTAACCTTCTTTCCCAATTTAGACTCTCAGATTCACCCCTTAAGTAGTCTCAGTCTGTCAGAGTGACAGCATGGTGAAAAGCAGACAGACTAAACTTGCATATAAAACTGGATCCAGCTACAGGCCAGCCCCTGTGAAGTAGGCTGTGATGTGACTAGGCTTAATATTGGAAGAATTGTGTCACCACTTAACAAGATAGGGCTTACATGCAAGGATGTAAACTGGGATCTAGTACCTGGACCTTGAGCAAAAGGTAAGTAAGTACAACCTACTTACAACCTAAGACAGAATCCTAGTTGCTATTCTATAAAACCATTTTGAGCACCTTTTACATACTAACTACAGTATCACTAGTACTAGGGGAATAGGTTAGCAAGAACTAAAAGCCAAACTGATCTAAAGTTCAGTCATCTTTCAGTTCACTTTTTCTAGGGCCAGATTATAGTTGAGCCTGCCATTAGGAGTTAGATGGCTCTGAGCTGGGTGCAGTGGCTCACGCCTGTAATCCCAGCACTTTGGGAGGCTGAGGCAGGTGGATTGCCTGAGGTCAGGAGTTCAAGACAGCCTGGCCAACATAGTGAAACCGCATCTCTACTAAAAATACAAAAAATTACCTGGGCGTGGTGGTGGGCGCCTGTAATCCCAGCTACTAGGGAGGCTGAGGCAGGAGAATGGCTTTAACCTGGGAAGCGGAGGTTGCAGTGAGCCGAGATCAGGCCATTGCACTCTAGCCGGGGGCAACAAGAGCAAAACTCCATCTCAAAAGAAAAAAAAAAAAGGGAGCTAGATGGCTCCAATTCAGGGAGTAGAAGATGAGGCAGGAAGGAACTAGGGTGGATTTTATACGATTCATTGCTTATTCTGATCCTGGACCTGTTGGGCTCCCCTCAGCCCTGGCTTTCCATAAGCCTTTACATTGGCTTCTATGTTTAACTTCATTTTTGTCATCTTTTTGATCTGTTCCCCTGCCCTTGAACACTTAACCCTTCCATATGCCTACCACATCTGGTCCGTGGATAGTTCTCCTTCCTCTGGTACAGAGAATAGGTGACATGTAAAATTTCTGTTTCTCCTGTCAGATGGTGAAACTGGGACTGAGGCGGAGTTAATTCCAAAGCATCATTCCTGAAAAGTACATACTTTCAAGAGAATTCCACAGAGACGTTGCCCAGGAAGTCAAAATTTAGAAGGCTCCTCTGAAGGGAAAGAGAAGACTAGAGAGGACACTGGTATGTTCCAAGCAGGAGAAAATGAGGAGACAAACAAGAAATTTCAAACATAAGACAGTTAAAGACAATAAAGTACTCACAGAAGGGAGTGACCAAGAATCTGAAAAAGACAATAGTCAGTGCTATGACCCTGCAACAAACAAGAGAGTTCAGGCTGAAAAGAGACAGTATGTATGTACTGAGTGTGGGAAAGCCTTTAGTCAGAGTGCAAACCTCACGGTACATGAGCGAATCCACACGGGAGAGAAACCCTATAAGTGTAAGGAGTGTGGAAAAGCCTTCAGCCATAGCTCTAACCTTGTTGTTCATCGGAGAATCCACACTGGACTGAAGCCCTATACATGCAGTGAATGTGGGAAATCTTTCAGTGGAAAGTCACATCTTATTCGGCACCAGGGAATCCACAGTGGGGAGAAAACGTATGAATGTAAAGAGTGTGGGAAAGCCTTTAGTCGGAGTTCGGGCCTTATATCACATCACAGAGTTCACACTGGAGAGAAGCCCTATACTTGCATTGAGTGTGGGAAAGCCTTTAGCCGTAGTTCAAACCTTACTCAACATCGGCAAATGCACAGAGGAAAAAAAGTTTACAAATGTAAGGAGTGTGGGAAAACATGTGGTTCAAATACAAAGATTATGGACCATCAGAGAATTCACACTGGGGAGAAGCCTTATGAATGTGATGAGTGTGGAAAAGCTTTCATCTTAAGGAAAACCCTTAATGAACACCAGAGACTTCATCGTAGAGAGAAACCTTACAAATGTAATGAGTGTGGGAAGGCTTTTACTTCTAATCGAAACCTTGTTGATCATCAGAGAGTTCACACTGGAGAGAAACCCTATAAATGTAACGAATGTGGGAAAACCTTCAGGCAGACTTCTCAAGTTATTCTACACTTGAGAACCCACACTAAGGAGAAACCCTATAAATGTAGTGAGTGTGGGAAAGCCTATCGATATAGCTCACAGCTTATTCAACACCAGAGAAAACATAGTGAGGAGAAAGAAACCTTGTAGGTAACAAATATTGTGGGTAGTAGGGCTGACTGCTGCTTTTCTAAAAAGTGGTTCTTTAGTATCAGCTTTTTAAGTCTACTTCTAAGAATCATACAGGGAAAATAATTAGAAGTAGGCAAAGATTAATGAAAGGGATGTTCATGGCAGCATCATATATGACTGAAAGAAGAAAACCAGATTTTCAGCATTACAGGGTTGAAATGAATGATGAGCTATCCATGTGATGGTTCTGCAGCCATTATAAACATTTTTAAAAACAATTTAATGCCATGGAGAAATGATTTGGATAAGATGGAAGATAAAACAATGACATACAATCCAAAATTTAAAAAAATATTTATGCATAGGAAAAATTGGGAAGGAAGTAAACCAAAATGTTAACAGTGATCATCTCTGGGTGATAGGATTATAGGTGACTTCTATTTTCTTCTGTATACTTTTCTATGCTTTCTAGATTTTCTACATGAGAATATACTAATTTTATATTCAAGAAAAAAAGCACAGTATTTTTTAAATGCAATGAAGACATGCTCATTTTCACTCAGCAGTGTTATGAAAGGCACATAGTATATAGAGCCCGAAGCCCTGGGATTACGCCCTGACATTGGCATTTAGCAGCAGTGGAACCGCAAGCAAGTCCCTTCCTTTTAGAGCATGTTTCCTGTTTAGTAAAATCATAAACACCAATCCTTTGTCTTTTTTAGTTGTAAGACAAGCTGACTTTAGAGTTGTCAACAAAATATATAACAACACTGTTAGGTTAAAAGAACACAGCAAAAGTTCACTGAACCCTCCTTTCCCACAGTTGTAGAAGGATCTGCAGATGACGGAAAACAACCTAGGCTTCATCTTTTCAATATATGTCTAGACAACCAGAAAAAACTGAAATTGAAACAATTGTAGACTCAAAAACGTTAGATACATATAAAACTAGTGGGAGACTCTGCCTTCACATGGTATAGAGAGTTGAAAGGCTGAAAGAACAAACTTTGGGGTTGGAGAGATCCATGTTCTAACCCCAGTTCTGCCATGAACTAGCTTATCAGTTTTGGACAAGTCACTTAACTGCTCTGAGCCTCAGACCTGTGTGTAAAAAAGGAATAATTACCTACCTTACAAGGTTGTTGTAAGGATTAAGTGAGGAATGCATGAAATATATGGTAAGCCAGACAGATGGCAAATGATAAAATCTTAAGTATAGGACATTGGAGCAGTGTTTCTAAACACTTTAGGGAGAGTGATTAAAGAGAATTTTTGTGTAAGGTAGTACTTGGGATATTTTCAGATGTAATGAACGGAATACCAAGTACTAGCAGCCTAGACCTTAAGAACATTGATTGATTGCTTAAGGGGAAATCTAGAGGTAAGCAGTGCTATGTTTGGTTTGGCAACTCAGCACTTCATCAAACTTCTCTCTTAACTCCATAATTTTCAGCATATTGATTTTCATTTTTTCATAACCTCATGATGGCAAGACAGTGGCCACAACTGCATCTTGCCTTCACACAACTCCATCAAATTGGGAAGTGGAAAAGGAGCTGAGGCTTTCTCATCTGGTTTCTTCCTTCTGTCACTGAGAAAAATCACCCTGAAGAAGGGAGGGAGGGGTGTTGAGCAATCAGTACAACAGATGTTTTCTATCTTCCTCTGCCTTTCTTTATGACCAGCCCTCCTTGAAGGTCTCAGCCTATCTTCCACCAATATTTAAAACATTTTAAATGCTTAGCTCAAAGTCAATCTGGAATACTTAGAATCTCCCTATTTTTAACCCAGCCATTCCTCTGGGTATACAGTGAATCCCTAAGCCCACTGCTGTCTGTCTTATGCACATAGTGAATTATTGTTTGGGGAATTTTTGATAATACATTATTTAGTCCTCCCACTACAATACAAGAAAATTGAGTGTCAGTGAAGTTAGGTGACTGGCCACTAAGTTGTCAGAGCCAGGATTTGAGCTCAGATCTGACTTTGAAATTCATGCTTTCTTCATTATACCAAAGTGCCTCTGCCCACCATGGTGGTTCTGTAATGCGAGTGGGAGACCAGTTGGCATTTTCCCGGGTAGCTGCCTCTATGAAAGGTGATTGTATCTAACAATTATTTGACCATGGTTTTATAGGGAAGATGCTATCAGTATTCTGTGAATGAGATTTATGGCCTATCTCTGTACCTCGTAATTTAGTTTTAAGGCATATATATTTCTTTTTGCTGTTACTGGAAAGAAAGAAGTGAAGGGTGAAGGTCGTATATTTGTATGAAAAAAAATTACTTACTTTGTCCTATTTTGATAGGATAGTGGTTTGCACATAATTTGTGATATAATAGTCCTTTGTGTGGTCATTGCAAGCAGGGTTTGGAGGGCCTGGGACAGATTTGCAGCATTCATGGGACAAACCTGGTATATCATTCCTGAGCAGAATTGTTGATGCTTTATATATTGCTGAGCAGATATTCTCTGACCAAAACATTTTTTCATCACCAGGTCATAGTGCCTAAAACTTTCTTTAGATAGGCTTTCTTTTTTGTCTTAGAAGACTTTATGATCTTCAACAGTATATATCTTCAAGGAAGGATATGATGCCATCTCATACCTAGAGATCTTTATATTTCTTGCCCCAGGCAAGTGAGGATTATAGTCCCTTGAGGAGGCCATCACCCATCTTCTAGGCTAATACCTGCCTTGAGCTGTGGGAATAAACATTTGACAACAGGTCCCTGCATCCTTTCAGATAAACATTCTGCTATAATTTGAACTGATCACTCACCTTTCTCTAGGAGTCTCCCAGGGCTACCAACTTTTACCTCAGTCAGAGTTTAGGCATGCAGCTCTTACCATCCTTTCAAGCCCTTTCATAATACCCTCTGGAAACCAGGAACTGTCTCTTTGAATGTGTTTTTTTGTTTGTTTGTTTGTTTGTTTTGAGACAGAATCTCGCACTGTCGCCCATGCTGGAGTGCAGTGGTGCGATCTTAGCTCTCAGCTCACTGCAACCTCCGGCTCCCAGGTTCAAGCAATTCTCCTGCTTCAGCCTCCCGAGTAGCTGAGATTACAGGCACCTGCCACCACGCCTGGCTAATTTTGTATTTTTAGTAGATAGGTTTTCACCGTGTTGGCCAGGCTGATCTTGAACTCCTGACCTCAGGAGATCTGCCTTCCTCAGCCTCCCAAAGTGCTGGGATTACAGGCGTGAACCACCGCGTCTGGCTTTATTTATTTATTTATTTATTTATTCATTTATTTATTTATTTATTTATGAGATTGAGTTTTGCTCTTGTCGCCCAGGCCGGAGTGCAATGGCACGATCTTGGCTCACTGCAACCTCTGCCTCCTGGGTTCAAGCGATTCTCCTGCCTCAGCCTCCCGAGTAGCTGGGATTACACGTGCCTGCCACCACACCTGGCTAATTTTTTGTATTTTTAGTAGATACGGGGTTTCACCATGTTGGTCAGGCTGGTCTTGAATGAATGTGTTTTCTTCACATTCTTGTTCCAATGGAAACCTGGCTGTTCCCCAAGGGCAGTCCTTAGTCTGCATTCCTCAGTTGCTAGTTTATGTGTCTCTCAAGTCATGTACCTCTCTGTACTGCCATTTCTTCTCTCTTCATCAGAAACTTAGCTCTAATCAGTCCTGGTTGCATACACCTGTAGTCCTAGGTACTCAGGAGGCTGAGGTGGGAGGATCACTTGAGCCCAGGAGTTCATTGTTACAGTGAGCTATGATCACGACTCTGCACTGCAGCCTAGGCCACGGAGCAAGACTCTGTCTCAAAAACAGAACAAAGCAAAACAAAAAACCCACAAAAACCCAACCCAGTGCTTTTGAAATACACATCACTAAACTACTGTGTATTGCTCATTCTTGTTATTTGGTTTCTTGTCTACTCACATTTATTCACTTATGATTTTAGTACCCTGAATATCCTGAGGAATATAAAGAGGCAATAATTTTAGCCACAGACATCCTGGTTATATAGAATTGCTCCTGTGTAGAATCAAAATATATATGCTCTTTTTAGTTGAGAGGAAAATACAAAAATCTCATTTTATATAGCCTTGATTAGAGGGCAATATGTAAGACAAAGAATTCTGCTTAGAGAGGAAAGTGTCGCCCTGTACTTAGAAATCTTTTTTCATAGATGGTATGTCCTGTGTTAGGTCTTACTTGGAAGAAAATTGAAGTAAAAACCAGCTTTAAGTAGCTGAGTAATTAGGATTAATTAGTAGCTGTTGAATCTAAATCCCTTAAGACTAAATTTCATTGCGGCTCTGTACCCTCAGCAAGACTTCCTTTCTTGATTGTTTTTCCCTTTAATATAAAATTTAAAAGATGCCCATATTGCAGGTTGTTTTTAGTCACTAGACTGTCTTTAATAGCCTCTGATGTTACAAAACTGGAGTCATGAAATTGTTTTCACAGGAAATAGTGATAATTCCTTCAATAAACATCTGCTATTCTTATAAATATCACTCATTTTTTTTTTCTTTTTGCTTACTTTCTTTGTTCAGAGTGGGAAAAAAATAGTTCAATCTGCTTTTCTTTAAGTAGCTATATTAGGGTTCTTTCTCCAGAAGGATGGAATAAATAGGATGTATGTATATATAAAAGGAATTTTACTAGGGAGAATTGGCTTAAGGCAAAGTCCCACCATAGACCATCTGCAAGCTGCAAAAGAGAGAAGCTGGTAGTGTGGCTCAGTCCCAGTCTGAAAGCCTCAAAACCAAGGAAACTAAAGTGCAGCCTCAGTCTGAGGCCAGAGGCCCTAGAACCTCTAGGAGGCTGCTGGTGCAAGTCCCAGAGTCCAAAGACCGAAGAACCTAGAATGTCTAAAGGCAGGAAGAGAGGAAGCAAAGCCCTTGGCATGGGAAGAGACAGGAGACCCAGCAAGCTTCTTATCCCCCTTCTTGCGCCTGCTTTCTTCTAGCTGTGCTGGCAGCTGACTAGGTGGTGCCCACTGACATTGAGGGTGGGTCTTCCTCTCCCAGTCCACTGACTGAAATGTCATCCTTTTCTGTCATCACAGACACTCAAAGAAACAGTGCTTCCCCAGCCATCTAGGCATCTCAGAATCCAGTCAAGTTGACACCTAATATTAACCATCATAGTGGCTGTTTTTAGAATAAAGAAGTGATTCTGGCTGGTTTCTCATTCAAACACTACAAGAAGTTTGTAATTTTCAGACAAGTAATACATAAGTAAGCACTCTAGCTATTAGAAATTTTCCTTCTGTTATTTTTTGAGAGGGCTATGTGCCTTACCCTCTCTCTGGCCACATACGTGCTTCATACCCCCACTACTATGCAGACCTCAGATGGCTGTGTAAAAACCAGCTATGTTCTCTGAAGTCCCTCTCTGCTCCAGAAGGTAGGTTTGAGAGGGTAAAAAAGAGATGGCAGACTCCTTTCTGCGCAGCATAGTTATAGGACCTGACTAGTTCCCACTCCTCCCTCTGATTATTTCAAATCCAGATGGCACAATTTGACTGTATGGATTACAGATATATAAAGGCTGTAACCAGTCTCCGAAACCAAGGCTAGTGGACTCCAAGTTTGGGATTCACAAGAGGTAATTTTATACCTACAGAGAAATTTCCTGGGCCCACCAAATGAGCATATCTATAGTGGGGCCTTGGAATTGATATAAAATGAAACTTTGCAATGGAGATCAGAGAAAATTTTCCATTAGGAGCCTTGAGATTTTTTCTTTTTCTTTTTTTGTAGAGAAGGAATCTCACTATGTTGCCTTGCCCAGGCTGATCTTGAGCTCCTGACCTCAAGCAATCCTCCCACCTTGGTCTCCCAAAGTACTGAGATTACAGGTGTGAGCCACTGTGTCCAGCCCAGGAGCCTTGACTCTTTACATGACTGTTTTTAAACTGATTATCCATTTTCCTTTGGAAGAACAGAAGACTCTTCCCACAGAAGATTTGTGACAAATTACAAAATTATTGAGACTTATACCAAAGTTTGTACAATCATATGACAAATTAGCAGTTAACTGAGTCAGAAAGAAAATGCTGTCACATTTGCAGTTAGTTTAACTACAGAATTTAGCATGTTTTTAAAAAGTAGAATAGGCCAGATGTGGTGGCTCACGCCTGTAATCCCAGCACTTTGGGAGGCCAAGGCAGGTGGATCACTTGAAGTCAGGAGTTTGAGACCAGCCTGGCTAACATGGTCAAACCCCGTTTACTAAAAAAGTACAAAAATTAGCTGGCCGTGGTGGCGCATGCCTGTAATCCCAGCTACTTGGGAGCCTGAGGCAGGAGAATCACTTGAACCTGAGAGGCAGAGGTTGCAGTGAGCAGAGATTGCGCCACTGCACTCCAGCCTGGGTGATAGAGTGAGACTCCATCTCAATAAATAAATAAATAAATAAGAATAAAATAACATGGCAAGCTGGGTATTCATAAAGCCCTTTGGCTACAAGCACACAGAAATGTTGAATAAAATTTAAACATCCTTTTAAAGTATATTCAAGAAAGTGAAATAAATCCTTAGAGCCAGAAATGAAGATGAAATGGAAGTTAGAAAGGTAAGTGTGTGGATGGTGTCTTTGGTTGCCAAGAGGCAGTTTGGTGATTTGATATCCAATGGACTTGAATTTTATCAGCCATGCAAGAAGAGGATTTGAGTCCTTGGGCTTGCAAGAGGTGGAAAGTTGGAACTGAGTTCTCCACAAGAAGCCCAGATATTTACAGGGCTACACCCTCAGTGAAGGTATGCATTAGAAAAAAGTCAGCCAGCAGCAATGCAAGACAGCAAGGAGGATTGTGGGATTTGTCCTGGGCTTTAAGTGGGTGAGGTAGATTAAAGCTGAGGATAGTTCCCGGAGAAGGCTGACATTTGAGGGCTTTTGGCCTGCCCCTCTGAAGAGGAATCCAGACAGTGTGGCACAATGCCTTCTGCACAGAACATGTTGTAATTAAGATAGAAGTTAAATTAAAATACATTTGGAAATTAATGCATTTCTAAATAATTCCTGAAGAAGAAAACTTAATTTAAAAACGGGGAAATACTTAGACATGAAGAAAACTGAAGGACAGTCTTCTATTTCTGGTCATAGAAGAGTTACAGGAACCGGAATTACACTCCTGCTTGAAATAATCCCAAATAAAATAGATGAAATAATGACTTTTAAGACATTGGGCATCAACAACGAAATATGATGATCTCTGATAGATGGGAAACAAATGAGATAAGCCCTACAAATATCCTAACTTACTGTCCTGAGAGAGTTACCAGACAGCTACACAGGGATGGGAGACCCAGGTGTAGCTGTCTGATGAAATTCCTGAGTTGAAGAGACAGCTGAGAATCTAAGGAGACCAAGTCCGATAGAGTTCACAAGACAGAATTCTGGAGGAGAGGGACCTGCACAGAGAATTCTGGGGATCTGTGAAGGGTCCCCTAGGATACTTAGCAGAGTACTGATTAGCATATGAGGAAAAGTTATCCGAGGCCAAAGAAAGAACCATCCCAAAGGATTAGAGGGAATGGTGCCAGGCATAGAAACATGGCCAGGAATAGTGTCTCTTCTCACAAACTGGACTGAAAACACTGCATTGCTTTGTGCATTAAGTAGAATACTCAGAAGGGACTGTCTCAGTAGGGGAGAACAGTAAGCCACAGAATAAATCTGAAGAAAACTACTGTATAATTAAATTGCTCAAAACATTCAAAAAGAAAATGCCCAGAGGACAAAGACATTGTGTATGGAAAAGAAGACGGGGATCACAACAAATTTCTCACTGGATACGATGCAACCATGAAGACAGTGGAGCAGCATGTTTAAAGTACTGAAAGAAAAAACCTAGTAATCTCAGCTACTCTGGAGGTTGAGGTGGGATGATCACTTGAATGCAGGAACTCAAGGCTGCAGTGAGCCATGATCACACCACTGCACTCCAGCCTGGACAACAGAGTAAGCCAAACTAGAATTCCAGACCAGTGAAAATATTGTTCAAGAACAAAGGCAAAACACATTTGCAGCCATTAAAAAGCTAAAATAATGGATCACTTGCAGACCTGCACTACAAGAAATGTTAAAGTAAGTCTTGTAGGCAAAAGAAAAATGACACCTGATAGAAATATGGATTTTTCCCAACCTTGCCCTTATTGACATTTTGAACCAGATAATTTTTGTGGTGGGGGCTGTCCTAGCATTCTAGGATGTTTAGCAACATCAATGGCTTTTACCCCCACTCATGACAATTAAAAATGTCTCTCAATATTGTCCCCAAATGAGAACCACTGCTATATGCCACTGCTGTACAGGAAGTAGTAATAATACCACTTGAAGGTAGACAAGCCAAAGACATAACACTGTAAATCCTGAAGCAGTCATTAAAAAACAAATAATTATAGCTGATCAAAAAAGTTATTGGCCAGGTGCAATGGCTCACGCCTGTAATCCCAGCACTTTGGGAGGCTAAGGCAAGCAAATCACTTGAGCTCAGGAGTTCAAGACCAGCCTGGGCAACATGGCAAAACCCCATCTCTACAAAAAATACTATATATATATATATATATATATATATATATATATATATATATATATATATCTGGGCATGGTGGCACATGCCTGTCGTCCCAGCTATTCTGGAGGCTGAGGTGGGATCATCACTCGAGCTTGGGAAGTTGAGGCTGCAGTGAGCCATAATCACACCGCAGCACTCCAGCCTGGGCAACAGAACAAAATTCTGTCTCAATAATAATACGAAGAAGAAAGAAAGAAAAGCAAAGAAGGTTATAGCCAGGCATAGTGGCTAACAACTGTAATCCCAGTACTTTGGGAGGCCAAGGTAGGAAGATTGCTTGAGGCCAGGAGTTCAAGACTCGCCTGGGTAACACAGTGAGACCCTGTTTCTACAAAAAAAAAAAAAATAGATAATTTAGCTAGACATGGTGGTGCATGCCTGTAGTCCTAGCTACTTGGGAGGCTGGCATGAAAGGATCACTGAGCCCAGGAGTTCGAGGCTACAGTGAGCTATAATCACACCACTGCCTTCCAATCTGGGTGACAAAGCAAGTCCCCATCTCAAAAAAATTATGGAACGTTGTTAAAACATTAGCCGAGGGAAATTATAGCACTAAATATCTACATTAGAAAATGGTATCATAGACTGTATCTAGACAAAAAAAAAAAGAGTAGCTGGGTGTGGTGGTGCATACCTATAATCCCAGCTGCTTGGGAGGCTGAGGTGGGAGAATTACTTGAGCCCAGGAGTTCAAATGCAGTCTGGGCAAAATAGTGGAACCCTATCTCAGTGTTAAAAAAAAATAAAGGAAAAGAGTAAAGTTTAAGAAACGAGAATAAAAAGAGCAAAGTAATGCCAAAGTAAACAGAAGAAATAACAATGATCAAAATGGGAACCTATAAAATAGAAAACAAGAAAACAATAGAGAAAATCAAGTCAAAAGTGGTTTTTAGAAAATAAATAAAATGCATAAGCTTCTAGTAGGACTGATCAGGAAAAAAAGGAAAAGGGACACAAAAGTATCAATATTGAGATTAAAAGAGGTGACATCACTATGGATTCTACACCAATTAAAGGATAATGGGGGAATGTTATAAACAACTTTATGCCAATAACTTTAACAATTTAGATCAAATGGCCAGTTCCTTAACAGACACAAACTACCAATACTCACTTTAGGAAAAAAATAGATAACCTGAATAGCGCTATAACTATAAAAAATAATTAAAACATTTCCCCCACAGACACAGAAATCTAGGCCCAGCATCACATGAAGTTAAAAAGCTTCTGCACAGCAAAGAAAACCATCAACAAAGTGAAGAAACAACCCACAGATTGGGAGAAAATATTTGCAAACTACCTATCTGACAAGTGATTAATCACCAGAATGTATAACGAGCTCAAACAACTCTATAGAAAACAAATCTGATAATTTGATTTTAAAATAAGCAAAATATTTGAGTAGACATTTCTCAAAAAAAGACATACAAATGGCAAAAATGCATATGAAAAGGTGCCCAACATCATTGATCATCAGAGAAATGCAAATCCAAACTACAATGAGGTATCATCTCAGCCCGGTTAAAATGGCCTTTTCCCAAAAGACAGGTGATAACAAATGTTGGTGAGGATGTGGAGAAAAAGGAACCCTTATACACTGTTGGTGGGAATGTGAATCAGTACAACCACTATGGAGAACAGTTTAGAGGTTCTGACAAAAACTAAAAATAAGGCTACCATATGATCTAGCAGTCCCACACTGTTGGGCATATACCTAAAACAAGGGAGATTGGTACATTGAAGAGGTATCTGTACTACTCTGTTGCAGCACTTTTCACATAGCCAAGATTTGGAAGCAACCTACGTGTCCATCAGCAGATGAATGGATAAAGACAATGTGGTACTTATACACAGTGGAATACTATTCAGCTATAAAAAAAAAAAAATGAGATCCTGTTATTTGCAACAACATGGATGGAACCAGAGGTCATTATGTGAAATAAGCCAGGCACAGAAAGACAAACATCGTATGTTTTTATTTGTGGGATCCAAAAATCAAAACAATTGAACTCATGGGGATAGAGAGTAAAAGAATGGTTACCAGAAGCTGGGGAGGGTAGTAGGGGGTGGGGATGGTGGGGATGGTTAATGGGTATTTTAAAAATAGAAAGAATGAATAACACCTAGTATTTGATAACAGGGTGACTACAGTCAATAATAATTTAATAGTTTTTTGTTTTTGTTTTTGGTTTTTTTTTTTGACGGAGTCTCACTGTGTCACCGAGGCTGGAGTGTAGTGGCACGATCTCAGCTCACTGCAAGCTCTGTCTCCTAAGTTTATGCCATTCTCCTGCCTCAGCCTCCTGAGTAGCTGGGACTACAGGCACCCACCACCATGCCCGGCTAATTTTTTGTAATTTTTTTTAGAAGAGATGGGGTTTCACTGTTTTAGCCAGGATGGTCTCGATATCCTGACCTCGTGATCCACCCGCCTTGGCCTCCCAAAGTGCTGGGATTACAGTCATGAGCCACCGCACCCAGCCTACATATTTTAAAATGACTAGAAGAGTGTAATTGGATTGTTTGTAACACAAAGAATAAATACTTGAGAGGATGGATACCCCATTTTCCACAATGTGATTATTACACATTGCATGCTTGGATCAAAGTATCTTCTATACCTCATTAATATATACATTTACTATGTACCCACAAAAATTAAAAATTCAAAAAAATCTAAACCTAGGTGGCTTCACTGGTAAATTTTATCAGATGTTTAAGGAAGAAATAATACTAACTTTATACAAGATCCTGCAGAAAATTGAGTATGAGGAAATATTTTCCAACTCATTCTGTGAGGCCAGCATTAACCAGATCCAATACAATAAAAGTGTTACAATAAAAGTACAGACCAATAGCCTTCACAAACTTAAATGCAAAAATCCTAAATGAAATTTTAGCAAATTAAAGCCAACAATATGAAATTTTAGTAAATTACTATCCAATAATTGGATAATACATCAGGAACAAAAGAATTTTTTCAAAAAAATGCAAGGTTGGCTTTGTATTTGAAAATTTATCAGTGTAAATCACCATATTAACAAGCTAAAAATGAAAAATCATGGTCACTATAATGGTGTAGAATAAGCTTTTGATAAAATCCAACATCTGTCCTTGATTTTGAAATGTTACACCCCTCAGCAAATTAGGGGTAAGTGAGATCCTAAATCTGATTTGAAAGTATCTACAAAAATTTTATAGTTGGTATCACACTTAATGGTGAAAGACTGAGCATTCCTCCTGAGATCAGGAACAAGATAAAGTGCTTTCATCACTTCTTCTACTCAACAGTGTACTGCAGGTTCTAGCCAGGGCAGTTAAATAAAATAAGTAAATAAATAAATAAATGGCATACAGGTTGGAAAGAACAAAGTAAAATTGTCCTTTGTAGACAACACAACTTGCTATGTATAAAATCCAATTAAATCTCTTTTAAAAGCTACTAGAACTAATAAGTGAGTTTAGGAAGGTTGCAGGACACATAACTTTATAAAAATCAATTTGATTTTTATATACTAACAATGAACAATTTGAAATAAAAATTTAAATAATGATATCATTTATAATAGCATTAAAATATGAAATACAGTAATATGACAAAAATGCAAAATATCTATATTAAGTACTATAAAACATTGGTGAGAGAAATTAAAGAAGACCTAACTAAATGGAAATCTACTTTGTTTGTGGATCAAAGTATGCAATATGGTTAATGTGTCAATTGTCCACAAACTGAACTATAGACTCAAATCCATCTCAATCAAAATCCTAGTAGTTGTGTGTGTTTTGTAAAAATTAAAAAGTTGTCTCTGAATTCTATATGAAAATGCAAAGAACTTAAAGAGTAGCCAAAACAAATCAGAAAAATATAAAAAATTTGGAGGGCTAACCTGATTTTTAAATGTATGTAGAACTACTGCAGTCAAGACAGTGTAGTTTTGGCATAGTGATAGAAAAATATATAAATGGAAGAGAATAAAAAATTCAGAAATAGATCCACATATATATGAGCAACTGATTTTTGACAAATGTTCAAAGGCAATCAGTGGATAAATGGTATCTTTCCAACAAATCATATTGAAATAATTGGATATCCCTGTGTAAAAATATTAACTTTGATCAATATCTCCCAATATATTAAAAATTAATCAATAATGAATAATATACCTCAGTAGGAAACCTAAAACAATGAAAATTCTAGAATAAATCAGGAGAAATTGTGTCATCTTGTATTAGACAAACACTTCTTACGTATGACACCAAAGGTATGATTCACAAAAGAACAATTTGATAAAATGGATGTCATCAAAGTAAAAGATCTGTTTTTTGAATAGTACTGTTAGGAAAATTACAAAACAAGCCACGATCTGGAAAAAATATGAATACAACGTATACCTGATAAAGGATTTGTATCCAAAAGTATCAAAATCCAACAATAAGGAAGCAAATAACTCAGTAAAATAATGGGTAAAGATCTGAATGGACACATCACTGATGAAGACGTTCAGATGGCAAATAAGCACTGGAAAAGATGTTCAACATCGTTGGTTTTTAGGGTAATGCAAATTACAACCACAGGGAGATACCACTACACCCCAATTAGAATGATGAAAATTAGTAAGATAGTTCACATCACATGTTGGCAAGTATGTGGAGGAACTAGAACTTTCAAACATCGTAGGCAGAAATGTAAAGTAGTGTAACAACTGTGGAAAACAGGTTGGCTGTTGTTTAAAAAGTTAAACGAGGATTTGACAATGAATTATTGGCTATGACACCAAAAGCACAGGCAATAAAAGTAAAGCCAGATGCGATGGTTCACGCCTGTAATCCCAGCACTTTGGGAGGCCTAGGAGGTTGGATCACTTGAGATCAGGAGTTTGAAACCACCTGGCCAATGTGGCAAAACCCCGTCTCTACTAAAAACACAAAAATTAGCCGGGCATGGTGGCGTGTGCCTGTACTCCCAGCTACTCAGGAGGCTGAGGGAGGACAATACCTTGAACCTGGGAGGTGGAGGTTGCAGTGAGCTGAGATTGTGCCACTGCACTCCAGCCTGGGCATCAGAGCGAGCCTCCATCTCAGAAAAAAAAAAGTAAAAATAGATAAACTATACTACATCAAAATTTAAAACTTCTGTGCACTAAAGGACATAATCAGACTGAAAAGGCAACCTATGGAATGGGAGAAAATATTTGCAACTAAACATTTGATGAGTAGTTGATATCCAGAATATATAAATAACTGCTACAATTCAATAACAACTACTTAAAAAATGAGCAAAAGACTTAGACATTTCTCCAATGATATGCAGATGGCCAACAAGCATATGAAAAAATGCTCGATATCATTAATAATTAGAGAAGTAAAAATCAAAACCACAATGAGAGGTCATCTCACACCATTATGATAGCAATTATCAAAAACAAAACAACAACAACAAAAAAGAAAATAATAAGCATTGATGAGAATGTGCAGAATTGGTACCTTTGTGCACTGTTGGTGAGGATGTAAAATGGCACAGCTGCTACATAAAACAGTATAGCAGTTTCTCAAAAAATTAAAAACAGGTTGGGTATGGAGACTCATGCCTGTAATCCCAGCACTTTGGGAGGCTGAGGCAGTTGGATTGCTTGAGCCCAGGAGTTCGAGACCAGCCTGGGCAACATGGCAAGACCCTGTCTCTATAAAAAATACAAAAATTAACCGAGCATGGTAGCGCATACCTGTAGTCTCAGCTAGTCAGGAGGCTGAGGCAGATGGATTGATTGAGCCTGGGAGGTCGAGGCTGCAGTGAGCTGGGATCACACCACTACACTTCAGCCTGGGTGACAGAGTGGGACCCTGTCTCAATAAAAAATTAATTAATTCAATTAAATAAAAATTAAAATAGAATTACCATACAATCCAGCAACCCCACTTCTAGGTATATATTCATAAGAATTGAAAACAGGATCTCTAAGAGATATTTGCACATTCATGTTTATAGTAGCATTACTAATAATAGCAAGAGGTGGAAGAAATCCAAATGTCCATCAGTAGATGCATGGATAAACAAAATGCCATATATACATGCAATGGAATATTATTCAGCCTTAAAAAAGAAGGCAATTCGACCGGGCATAGTGGCTCACGCCTGTAATCCCAGCACTTTGGGAGGCCAAGGCAGGCGAAACATGAGGTCAAGAGATCAAGACCATCCTGGCTAACATGGTGAAACCCTGTCTCTACTAAAAACACAAAAATTAGCTGGGCATGGTGGCACACACCCAGCTACTAGGGAGGCTGAGGCAGAAGAATTGCTTGAACCTGGGAGGTGGAGGCTGCAGTGAGCCGAGATCGTGCCACTGCACTCGAGCTTGGTGACAGAGCAAGACTCTGTCTCAAAAAAAAAAAAAAAAAAGGCAATTCTATCATACGCTACAATGTGGATGAATCTTAAGACATTATGCTAAGTGAAATAAACCAGTCACATAGAAACAAAAACTATAATTCCACTTCTAAGACGTATCTAAAGTAGTGAAACTCATAGAAACAGAAAGTAGAATGTTGATTGCCAGGGGCTTGGGGAATGGGGAAACAGTGAGTTGTTTAATGGGTATAGAGATTCAGTTTTGCAAGATGAAAAAGTTCTGGAGATTGTATAGCACTGTAAATATACTTAATACCACTTAACTGTAGACTTAAAAATAATTAACATGGTAAATTTTATGTTTTGCATTTTTTACCACAATTAAAATTTAAAGTCTTCTAAAAAAAAAAAAAAAAAAAAAAACTATTCTTGAAAAGGAACCCCAAATTGATTAGATCAGTCTGTAGAGCAATATTAGCCTCAGGATATTGTAGAAAACAACAGAACAATCATCTGGCAATTGGTGGTGCTTAATAGCTGGGTTTGATAAGAGAAAGAGACAATGTGAATCTTGATAAATCCACTCTCTTTGTTGGGTGACAATGTGTATGCCCAAGGCTGAGCCCTCTATGGAGCAATGTTAGAGGCTTCACATTTGGTAGTGTTGGTGATAGACTTCACTAAATTAATCTAGCCAGTCACTAAAGAAATAAACAAGCAAATGAAAATACAAAGCCCAGGAAAGAGGGGAGCAGTACCTAGAGTTGCCATAATATGTTATCTAAAATATTCTATTTCCAATAAAAAATGGTGAGACACGCAAAGACACAGGAAAGTCGGATCCTGTGCAGTTAAAGTAGTGAAGTTAGTATGCCTGTGACTGTTACCCTTAGAAAGGTCTACTCTCAAGGCTGGTTAGCATCTGGGAACCTGGATGTTGAGAGATTTTGCACCATTCCCTGATAAGAATGGATCACTATACCTAAATTGTTTGTGCAAACAATATGGTTTATGCTGAATGCCTACTTTTTTCTGGGAGTTTAGAATTTTAGTACATGCCAGGCAGAGTGTGCATATGTGACCAGCCCACACTAAAAATTCTCAAATTGAATCTCTAGTGCATTTCCTAGTACACAACATTTTATACTTGTAGCAATTTGTTGCTGGAGGAATTAAGCATGTCCTTCGTAATTCCACTGGGAAAGGAATCTTCGAACTTACTCCTGGTACCCTCTAGAATTCACCCTATGAGCCTTTCTCTGTGCTGATTTTACTTTGAATTCTTTTGATGTAGTAAATCATGGGTATGTGTATGAATCTATGCTGAATCTTGTGAATCATTGAACCTAAAGGTGACCTGGGGTATCGTTAGCTAGAGTAAACAAAGAAATAGGAGAAGACTAAAATAAAAAATGAAAAAGGAGCCATTACAGTTTTACAGCTGTTACCACAGAAGCACAAAGGATCAATGGAGACTATTCTAAACAACTATATGCCAACAAATTAGAAACCCTTGAGGAAATGGATAAATTTCCAGATACATACAACCTACCAAGATTGAACCAGGAAGAAATAGAAAATATGAACAGACCAATCATGAGTAATTAGAGTGAATCAATAATAAAAAAAATCAACAACAACAACAACAAAAAGCCCAGGACTGGATAACTTTATTGCTGCATTCTACCAAATTTTGTGGTTTTTTTTAGAGTTGGTCCTGTTATGTTCCCCACGCTAGATTCAAACTCCTGGACACAAGCCATCCTCCTGCCTCAGCCTCCTGGGTAGCTGGGGCTACAGACATGTGTCTTTGGACCTAGAATACCAAACTTTAAAAAAAATTTTTTAGAGAAAGGATCGTGCTCTGTTGCACAGGTTGGAGTGCCATGGTGTGATCACTATAATCTCAAACTCCGGGGCTAAAGTGATCCTCCTGCCAAGGAGGATCCCAAGTAGTCAGGATTACAGGCATGCACCACCATGCATGGCTAATTTTTTTTTTTTTTTTTTTTTTTTTTTTTTTTTTTATTGTTGTAGGGACATGGTCTCTATATTATACTGGCTGGTCTCAAACTCCTGCCCTCAGACAATCCTCCCACCTCAGCCTCCCAAAGTGCTGGGATTACAGGCATGAGCCACCATGTCTGACCTCCAAACTTTAAAAAAACTAACGGCAACTGTTTTCAAACTATTCCAAAACACTGAAGATGAGAGAATTTTTCTAATTCTTTCTACAAGGCCAGCATTACCCAGATACCAGGGTAAAATTGGGAAAGGACAAAACAAAAAAAGAATACTACAGGCCAGTATCCCTGATGAACATAGGGGCAATAGTCTTCAACAAAATACTAGCAAATAAAATCTAACCAAAAGATAATAGACCATGATCAAAAAGATAATATACCATGATCAAGTGGGGTTTAACCCAGGAATGCAAGGATGTTTCAACATATGCAAATCAATAAATGTGATACATCACATAAACAGAATGAAGAACAAAAACATATGATCATCTCAACAGATGCAGAAAAAGCATTTGATGAAATTCTATATCCCCTTATGATAAAAACCCTAAACAAACTAGGCATAGAAGGAACATACTTCAGCGCAATAAAGGCCAAATATAACAGACAAACTCATAGCTAACATCAAACTGAATAGGGAAAAGCTGAGAGCTCTTAAGAATTGGAACAAAACAAGGATGTTCACATTCACCTTTCTTATTCAACGTAGTACTGGAAGTCCTAGCCAGAGTAATTGGGCAAGAGAAAGAAATAAAGGGCATTCAGATTGGAAAAGAGGAAGTCAAATTGTCCTTTCAGAAAACGTGTATTCAAAATTCTAAAGATTCCAGTAAAATATTCTTTGAACTGATAAACAAATTTAGTAATGGTGCAGGGTACAAAATCAACACAGAAAAAACTGTAGCATTTCCATACACCAATAATGAACTGGATGACAAAGAAATCAAGAAAGCAATCCTATTTACAATAGTCCTCCCCCTGCAAAAAAAAAAAAAAAAAAAAAAAAAAAAAAAAAAAAACTAGAAATGAAGGAAGTGAAATACCTGTACAATGAAAACTATCAAACATTGATGAAATAAATTAAAGAGGACACAAACAAATAAAAAGACATCCCATGCTCATGATCAGAAGAATATGCCCATACTACCCAAAGCAACTTACAGGTTAAATGCAGTCCCCGTAAAAATATTGGTGACATTCTTCACAGAAAAAGAAAACAATCCTAAAATTTGTATGGCACTACAGAAGACACCAAATAGCCAAACCAGTACTTAGCAAGGAAAAACAGAGTTGGAGGTGTTACAGTACCTGAATTGAAAATATACTACAAAGCTATAGTAACCAAAACAGTATGATATATAGACAAATGGAACAGAATAAAGGACCCAGAAATATATCTATGTATTTACAGTCAACTGATTTTCAACAAAGGAACCAGGAACATACATTGGAGAAATGATGCCCTCTTCAATAAATGGTGCTGGAAAAACTGGATATACATATGTAGAAAAATGAAACTAGATCCCTATCTATCCCCATATACAAAAATATACTCAACATCGATTAAAGCCTTAAATGTAAGACCTGAAACTATAAAACTACTAGAAGAAAACATAGGAGAAATGCTTTGGGACATTGGTCTAGGCAAAGATTTTATGGATAAGATTTCAAAAGCACAGGCAACAAAAAGAAATACAAATTGGACAGTATTAAACTAAAAAAAAACTACATAGCAAAATAAATAGTCAATGGAGTGGACAGACAATCTATAGAGTGGGAGAAAATATTTGCAAATTCCTAATCTGACAAGGGACTAATATCCAGAATATACCAGGAGCTCAAACAACTCAACAACAAAAACCCAAATTCAATAAAAGTGGGCAAAGGATCTAAATATTTCTTAAAAGAAGACCTGCAAATGGCCAATAAATACATGAAAAAATGGTCAACATCACTAACCATCAGGGAAATGCAAATTAATACCACAATGAGATATGATCTCACCCCAGTTAGAATGGCTATTATCAAAAAGACAAAAAATAAGAAATGCTGGAGAGCATTCGAAGGTAATTTTTGTTTGTTTGTTTGTTTTTGAGACAGAGTCTCACTCTGTCACCCAGGCTGGAGTGCAGTGGCGAGATCTCAGCTCACTGCAAGCTCCACCTCCCAGGTTTAGTAGAGACGGGGTTTCACCATGTTAGACAGGAAGGTCTTGATCTCCTGACCTCGTGATCTGCCCACCTCGGCCTCCCAAAGTGCTGGGATTATAGGCGTGAGCCACCGTGCCCGGCCTTTTTTTTTTTTTTTTTTTTTTTTTTTTTTTTGAGATGGAGTTTTGCTCTTGTCGCCCAGGCTGGAGCACAATGGTGCAATCTCGGCTCACTGCAACCTCCACCTCCTGGGTTCAAGTGATTCTCCTGCCTCAGCCTCCTGAGTAGCTGGGATTACAGGCGCCTGCCAACAGGCCTAGCTAATTTTTTGTATTTTTCGTAGAGACAGGGTTTCATCATGTTGGCCAGGCTGGTCTCAAACTCCTGACCTCAGGTGATCCACCCACCTTGGTCTCCCAAAGTGCTGGGCTTACAGGCGTGAACCACTGCACCCAGCTCGAAAGGAATTTTTATATGCTTTTGGTGGAAATGTAAATTAGTACAGCCATTATGGAAAACAGTGTGAAGGTTTCTCAAAAAAATTAAAAATAGGGTTACTATATGATACAGTAATCCCTTTACTGAATATTTAGCCAAAGGAAGGAAATCTAAATATCAAAGGAATACTTTTCCCCTATGCTTATTATAGAACTATAATATTCACAATTGCTAAGAGATAAAATCAACCCAATGTCCATCAATGGACAAATGGATAAAGAAAATGTGGCATACATGCACAATGAAATACTATGCAGTCATAAAAAGAATAAAATCCTATGATTTGTGGCAACATGGATGAGCCTGAAGGACATTATGTTGAGCAAAATAAGCACAGAAAGATAAATACTACATGTTCTCTCTTACATGTGGGAGGTAAAAATAATTCAGAGCTCATGCAAGTAGAAAACAGAATTGTGGATATTGGAGCCTATGGAAGGTAATGGAGGGGAGGGATGGGGAAACATTGGTTAATAGACACAACATTATTGTTAGATAGGAGGAAGGAGTTCTGGTGTTCTGCAGCACCGTAGGGTGAACATAGTTAACTAGAAATTATTGCATATTTTTAAAAAGATAGAAGAGAGGATTTTGCATGTTCACAACACAAAGAAATGATAAATGTTTCAGGTAATGGATATGCTAATTACCCTGATTTGGTCATTACACATTGTATATACATATAAAAATACCACCCTGTGTCCTATAAATATGTACAATTATTATGTGCCAACTAAAAATGAAAAAATTTGTTCTCTCCCTTTCCACTGAAAATACCTAGAAACAAAATCTACCAGGAGCAGTGAGCACCCTTTACACCAAGATTGCAGTCCTGAAACACCATTTCCCTTTAAAGGGAACTAGAGCCCTTTGAAAAAGTGGTTGATTCTATGATTGGGGCAGAAAATGCACAATCCCAGCATTTTGGGAGGCCAAGGTGGGAGGATCACTTGAGCTCAGGAGTTTGAGACCAGCATGGGCAACATAGACCTCATCTCTACTAAAAATTTTAGACCGGGCACGGTGGCTCACGCCTGTAATCCCAGCACTTTGGGAAGCCGAGGCGGGCAGATCACGCGGTCAGGAGATCGAAAGCATCCTGGCTAACATGGTGAAACCTGTCTCTATAAAAATACAAGAAATTAGCCAGGCATGATGGCGGGCGCCTGTAGTCCCAGCTACTCGGGAGGCTGAGGAAGGAGAATGGCATGAACCTGGGAGGCGGAGCTTGCAGTGAGCCAAGATTGCACCACTGCACTCCAGCCTGGGTGACAGAACGAGACTCTTTGTCTCAAAAAAAAATTTTTTTTTTTAATTTTTTTAAGTTAGCTGGGCATAGTGGTGCGTGCCTATAGTCCCAGCTACTTGAGAGGCTGAGGCAGCAGGATCACCCGAGCCCAGGAATTCAAGGCTTCAGTAAGCCGTGATCATGTCCCTGCACTCCAGGCTGGGGCAGAGTGAGGCCCTGTCTAAAAAATAAATAAAAATAAAAATAAAAGGAATGGGTTCATAATAATAAGATAAAGAGAACAAAAAAAGTAAAATGGTAGACATAAATACAACTATATCTTCTTCCAGATGAAATGTGGGCTAAAAAGAAAACCCTATATCAATAATAAAATTAAATGTGAGTAGATTAATTGATCCAATCAAAAAGCAAATATTGTCAGACTGGATTAAAAAACACAATCCAATTATATGCTGTTTACAGGAAACACACTTTAGTTTCAAAAATACAAAGAGATTAAAAGTAAAAGGATGGAAAAAGATGCATCTTGCAAATAGCAACCATAAGAAAGCTTGAGGGGCTGGGCACGGTGGCTCACACCTGTAATCCCAGCACTTTGGGAGGCCAAGGCAGGCGGATCACAAGGTCAGGAGATTGAGACCATCCTGTCTAACATGGTGAAACCCCGTCTCTACTAAAAATACAAAAAAAATGAGCTGGGCGTGGTAGCGGGCGCCTGTAGTCCCAGCTACTCGGGAGGCTGAGGCAGGAGAATGGCATGAACCCAGGAGGTGGAGCTTGCAGTGAGCTGAGATCACGCCACTGCACTGCAGCCTAGGCAACAGAGAAAGACTGCGTCTCAAAAAAAAAAAAAAAAAAAAAGGAAAAGAAAAAAGAAAGCTTGAGTGGTTATATTACAAGACAAACTGAACTTTAAAACCAAAAAAAGATACTATTTCAGATTAAAAAAGGGCATTTTTTAACAATACAGGGATCAATTCATCAGAAAGATATAACAATTTAAAATGTATATTCAGCTACTGTGATACCTCCAAAATACATTAAACAAACACTGAAAGAGATGAGCAGGGAAACAGACGATTCAAACAATAATAATTGGAGGCTTCAATACCCCACTTTCAGTAATAGTTAGAATACCAGAAAGAAGATCAACAAGGAAATGGAGGACTTGAACCCTATTAACCAACTAGGCCTAATATAGCCCTGGAACATGCCACTGAAGAATAGCAGAATATACCTTCCTCTCAAGCACACATGGAACATTTTCCAGGACAAATCATATATGAGGTTAAAAAAAAAAAAAACAAAAAAACCTTAATACAGCAGAAGGATTTAAATAATACAACTTATGTTCTCTGACCTAATGTAACTTAACTGCATCCTCCCACTCCCTAGAATAGTTACAGGAATAAAAACTATTCTGTCTCCAACAAGGAAAAATGGAAAATATCTGAGGTACAGTTATTACTAGGCATGTAAACAAATAGGAAAATACAACCTGTATTGATGAGAAAAATCAATTATTTAAAACTGACCTAGAATTGATACAAAGAATCAACACACAAGGATATTAATGCAGTTATTATAACTATATATTATATAAGCAAAAATCAAGGGGAAAGATTGAACTTGTTTAGCAAACACAAAAGATACTAAAAAGATTAAAATTCAGCCAGGCCCAGTGGCCCACGCCTGTAATCCCAGCAGTTTGGGAGGCCAAGGCGGGTGGATCACGAGGTCAGGAGATCAAGACCATCCTGGCTAACATGGTGAAACACCATCTCTACTAAAAATACAAAAAATTAGCCGAGTGTGGTGGTGGGCACCTGTAGTCCCAGCTACCTGGGAGGCTGAGGCAGGAGAATGGCATGAACCCAGGAGTGAGCCGAGATCATGCCATTGCACTCCAGCCTGGGCAACAGAGCGAGACTCCATCTCAAAAAAAAACAAAAAAACAAAAAAATTCAATTTCTAGAGATAAAAATGTCTGACATAAAAATATCCATTGGATGGAAAATTCTAGCTGAATGTCTTATAATACTCATTCATTCATAGGGTTTCACTCCAGTATAGGTTTTCTGATGGCCATTGAGGTATGCACACTGATTGAAAGCTTTGCCATATTCATCACATTAGTAGGATTTCTGTCGCATCAGAACTCCTAATGTATAGCGAGACTGGAGGACATAGGAGGATTCCCCCAAATCCCTTATCTTCCTCACATTTATCTTTTGTAGGTTTGAAACAATTCTTGTGTGTTACTCAATAAATTCCTTCTAGTCAGCTCCTTTCTTCATTCAAGGGTAATTCTTCTAACTTCTTGAAAGTGTCTTCACAGGCATCTCTAGTTTCTGGTTTCCCTATGAATCAACACTTAGAACCCTCTTACTAGCTGGGGGCATGATAGTATTCATCTCTAGGCCCAGCTGCTTGGGAGGCTGAGGCAGGAGGATCACTGGATTCCAGGAGTTCAAGGCTGCACTGAGCTATGATTGTGCCACTATGACAGTGAGACCTCATATCTCTTAAAAAAAAGAAAGAATCCTCTTGGTGTTCCATCAGATAACTCTGATCCTTTTATTTCCCACTTCATAGTCAAGTCTATTCTGTTCTCATCTGCTGTCAAAAGAAAACAGAAAACAGTTTTACTCATTTTTTTGTCTTGTGGAAACAGTATCATCAAGAGACCTTAAAAAAAAAAAGTCAGATTATGGGTGTAGAATGACATGACATATTTAGAACAAGAGTGAAATGTTAGTAGCTCAACTTTTTCTTCATGGGCAGGAAAAAAAAAGAGGTGGGGAAGTTTATCGGAGGAGGGTAAAAGAAGATATCAGGGACAAACAGATATTGAGCCATCACAACCAAGTTAGAAGGCCAACTGGAGGGCAAGTGACCAGTTTACAAAGGATGGTGTGGTCTTACAGAGTTAAGATCTTTAGTAAAATGATGAACTGTAGGTTCATTTCCAACCATAACATTGTATGGTTCCATAGTTCTCTGAAAAGATGTTGCAGAGAGAGGGATAGCAAACATCTCAAGTCAAATACGGGAGAAGGCAGAGTAATTATAGTCATGATTACTAAACATGAATATGTTGGTTCCTTTTAATTATCCTGCAGAGTATGACCTGAGGCCAAAACTCTGCCCAAACAAAGACAATATTTAATGACTCTACCAATTGGAATCCCTTTCTAAGGAAATTGAATTGAAAGTAGGGCAAAAATGAGGAAATTAAGAACAGGAGCTGAAGCAGAAATTATGGACGAAGAGAAGCCACATCATTAGGAGCAGTGAGTATGAGGGGACAGAAATTGTAATAAGAAGGACTAATGAAGGGGACAGAAGATTCAGAGTGAAGAAGCTGGATAGTGGTGGGAAGTAGAGAAATAGAAAACAAATGCTGGGAGCAGCTGGGTTGCATTTACAGTGGAACACTGGCACAAAGATTCATTTACTTTTGCTGCTTTGGCTCCTGGACTACCCTGCATCAAGGCACAGTCTCTGGGAGGCCCAGTTTTCCACCATCTGGTCTAGCCTGTGGAGCTTGCATCTTTTCCCATAGTGGTGAGAACTTTGAACTCACAATTCCCCTCTGGCTAAGATCCTCCATTTTCCTCATTAGTATATGATTCAGGAAGACAAGATGTGCTAAATAGCTCATTGTCTGTGTATCTGTGTAAAGGCCTATCTACTTAGAAGGTTAAGGATTGGCTTCTGGAGCCTCCTCTGGAAAAAGATAATTAGTCTTCAACCAGACTAATACATGGGTGTTCACAAAATTGGGCATTGTCAAATCCCCCAACCTTGTTTGAATTTAAAAGGTTGATTATAAGTTTAGGTTTTTCCAACAGCAGAGCCTGAGACAAGGATGTAGGTGGAGTAGATTATTTTGAAGGTGATCTCAAGGAGCAAGAGGGAATGAGCAGGAAGGGTAAGACGGGGAAAGTCGAAAGCCAACAAAGAGTAAGTTATTGAGCTGGATCCACTGTGGGCAACTGAGGCTCATTTTCACTAGGGGCCCTCTAAGGGCCCATGTAGAACATAGCTCAGACTTTTCTTGTCAAAGGACAGGATGTTGGGGCATTTATGAACCAATTCTTATTTATCATTCTTTCAGATTTGCCTGAGGGGATGTTTTTCTCATCCACTTCTTCCAGTTTGTGCCTAAGACCTGGCTGAACAGGCTTCTGAACTTCTAGAGGAAGCCTTCAACAAAATAGCCTAAGATGTTATGGTGTATGCTTGAGACACGACTCTGTCAGGATGGCTACATCCATTCTCCTACAGCTGCACGAAAGTCAGAGGTGGGCATAGGTGACTGTGGTAGAGAATACACATCTGTTTTAGGTAATAAGCAGACACTTCTTTTACTATGCTTTTAATATCAAAGAATTTTAGTGTTTTAAAATATGCCCTTTACCTATGTAGTAACTACTTCCGTTGTTTTCCAATACCCAAAAGTAAAGTATCTACAGAATATCTTGGACTGGGAAGGGCCTCAATTACATTTGTTCTACTACCCAGACACCCAGACACCTCTAAGGCTAGGAGATACTAGACTAACTTTAGAATTACCACTTTTGGGCCTCTCTAGAGTAGAATGTATTCGAAAGTCATGACCTTCTACATAAAAGTTCAGGTGGGTATAAGCCAAGATAGCAGGCCTCCCTGCCTCCCACCCCCAACGATTATCAAAGCCTTGGATGGATTCCCAGTGGACACAGCGTATTAATGCTTGTTCGCATTCAAATTAGCATGAGTTGTCCAAGGCCCGACCACAGCTAAAGTATTCAGGAGGCTGAAGACACTCTTCATGGTGGCTGTCCTGACTTTTCTCCCCCTTTTCCCTACCTGTGTCTTGCCTCAGTCTCGTGAATGACTTTCTTGCTTCTGGGTGTACAAAAGCCAAAATATAGTGGTGGAAACAGCACTTGCCTTGGATTTCAAAGCCTCACTGGTTATTAGGAAAGTATTTTAACAAGTTACTTAAACTTACTCACCCTTAGTTTCAGTATCATCAAAACTGTGACAATATTATCTGTCTCAAAGGGTTCATGTAAGGAGCAAATGAAATTAACCATGTGAAAGAGGCTGACACATAGCAAGTAATTTTTATATGCTTTTTTTTCCCCTAATATTCTGGCTTTGCCTCACTGTTTTGGTTTGAACTCTAGCTTAATTCAACTGAAATGTTCTGTGATTGCCAATTATATACTGCTGAAAATTGTGTGTGTGTGTGTGCAGGTATGTGTGTGTGTGTGTGTTGGGGGTGGGATGCAGAAAGTGCAGCTGGGTAGATTTTGGCACTAGTAAAGACCTCTATCAGGGGTCAATGATCTTTTGATTCATTGTAGCATCACCAGCCTAGTAATAGAGGGCTGGCTTAGAAACCAATTTGGAACAACCTGAGATTTTCATTTTCATCTAGCCCTTGAGAAAGGCTACAGAAAGACCAAAGCAGATCCCCCAGTATCCCACTTCCTTTCCTTTCCTACTAGGGCCATAACCACCCCTTTAGCCTTTCAGATTCTAAGGCTCCCGTCAAAGCCACAGGCACCCCAAGCTCAGGTCCTCTGATTTTATGCTCCCTCTACTCCTACCAACGACTATGTGCCTTTTCCAGCCTCTCCAGATCGGCGTCCGATGAGGGTAAAAGGATAGGCAATGGGATTTCTACCTCCCTCCAAATTGCAAATATGGCTGTTCTGTCTTCCCTCAAGCTTTCCAGTCTGGACTGGATTTACCCGTCTCTGCTCCCAGCAAACCAAAAGGTTGGCCTTTCACAGGTGGCCTGTCCCCATCTCCAACTTTCCCTTTGCTGTGACTCCCTCATTTCTACAAGGTCCCTCTCTGAGGATGTAAAGATAAGGGGGTGAGGTTGTCCAAGATAGACATTGAGATCTGAAATGGATCCTTTTGAGTGACACTGGCCTAATCTAACCACTGTGGATGCCCTTCAGTGCCTAGAAAATCTTTAAATAACTAATGCCCTGAACTGTATTTGGAAGAATCCATATGTGATCGTTCATTTTACATGTTAACTTGAATGGGCCATAGTGTGCCCAGATATTTGGTTAAACATTATTCTGAGTGTCTGTGGAGGTATTTCTGGATGAGCTTAACATCTGAATCTGTAGACTGATTGCCTTTTTTAACATGAGTGAGCCTCATCCAAACCATTGGAGATGTGAGTCGAAGGAAGACTGAGAAAGGGAGAATTTCCTCTTTCTGACTGTCTTCTGGCTGGGACATTGGTCTTCTCCCACTTTTGGTAATATGGTTTAGATCTCTGTCCCTGCCCAAATCTCATGTCAAATTGTAATTCCCAATGTTGGAGGTGGGGCCTGATGGGAGGTGATTGGATCATAGGGATGGATTTGCCCCTTGGCTCTGTGTTGAGATAGTGAGTGAGACCTGGTTGTTTAGAAGTGTGTAGCACCTCCCTCCTCCCCCAGCCTTGGGCCTTCTGCTGCCACATAAGACATCTGCTCCCACATTGCCTTCTCCCATGAGCTCCCTGAGGCCTCCCCAGAAGCAGATGCTACCATGATTCCTATACAGCCTGCAGAACTGTGAGCCAATTAAACCTCTTTTCTTTATAAAGTGCCCAATCTCAGGCATTTCTTTATAGCAGTGCGAGGACAGACTTAACACATTTGGATTCAGACTAGGACTCAGACTGTAAGTTACACCAGCAGCTTTTCTGCTTCTCAGGCCTATAGTTCTTGGACTACAACTATACCTTCAGCTCTCCTGGGTCTTCAGATCGCATGTCTTGAGATTTCTTAGCCATATATATTATATACATATAATCCTTGGTCATAGGTCAATCACATTCCAATCTGCATTAAAAACAACTCTGGCAAAGTGGGGTTTTATAGAAAGATGAGGAATACAAACTTTCCATTCGGACTGGGATTTCCATTTTAGTAGATCAATAATCTAAGATCTTAACCCATCTTGAAATGTCAGTCCTCTGCTTCCAGCCTCTTCTCATATGCCTATCTCAAACCCATTTATTTCTTGTTTGCTTGGTTTTTTTCCTCTGTACATTTGGGAATTCTAATTACCAGGAATGTGTGTGTATCTAAAACAAAGGCTATGTGTTGTATTATACCACTATCTCAGAGCTCTGGCCCACTTTAAACAGGTTTTGTATAGTTCCACCTTGGTCAAAGATAGAGTGTTCCTTTCTATCACCATCATTCCACAAGGTTACCAAGTCTTTCATCTTGGGGGAGAGGTTAGGGTGCTTCAAGTTCTCTGTCAGATGGGCAGAATCTCAGGGCACAAACTGAGTGACAAAACTGAGGCTCTGGGCTGGCCACTGGCAATTGGTAGTCCTTACTAGCTGACAACTCTTTGGTGACATGCTTCCAGGTCATTGCTTAGTAGGAGTGCGAATGATTACAGGCTCACTGGTCAGTGGTCCATAGTCTAGTTGGTCATTTTGGCTCCTCCCATTCCTTTCTTCTTTCTCAGCAAGGCAAGAATGTTTTTCACCTTACTAAAGACTTCTAATGGCCTAACTCACTATAGTCTTTGTCCCTTTTTTTTCCAGTCCCATAGTGTGTAACTCTTGTCTACCTAGGTAGGGCAGGGGAGGAGAAGGGAGCCTTGGTTTACAAGTAAAATTATAATTTAGTGTGGGGCAATCACATTGATCAATATTTCAAAATCTACTCATTCATGCTTTGAAACCCATAAAGTACTATTTCCTTCTCTTTCTACTTGATTGGTGGCTGCTTCTCAGTCTCCTTTGTTGGGTCCTCCTTACCCTTTTTGATGTCATCCCTCCAGGATGGCTAGATAGTAGAAAAGAAAGTTGGCTGGCACAGTGGCTCACACCTGTAATCCTAGCACTTTGGAAGGCCGAGGCAGATGGATTGCCTGAGCTCAGGAGTTTGAGACCAGCCTGGATAACACGGTGAAACCCCATCTCTACTAAAATACAAAAAATTAGCTGGGCATGGTGGCATGTACCTGTAATCCCAGCTACTCAGGAGGCTGAGACGAGAATCACTTGAACCCGGGAGGTGGAGGTTGTAGTGAGCTGAGACTGGGCCACTGCACTCCAGCCTGGGCGACAGAGTGAGACTCCATCCAAAAAAAAAAAAAAAAAAAAGAGAGAAAGAAAATAAAGTTTTATTCACATCAGTTTACAAACTCGGAGAGATAGTCTCTGGCTTGAACTGAAAGTGGTGCTCTCTCTAAAGAACAAAGAGAAGGTTAGAGATTTTACAAAAAAGAGGAATGTTACATATTGCTCTTTGAGAAAGTCCATTGGCACTAATAAGGGTGTGGGAAGCTGGCAAGCTCCAACTGGTGAGCAACTGCAGTGGGCAAAATTAGTCCTAGAGTTGCAGCAAGTTATCTCAGAAGCTATAGATAAAACTGGTTTGGGCTTATAATAAACAATTTCGGCAGTCAAGCTTACAGAGAATAACATTCTTGGAGCAATGTTTTGTACCCTGAGTGCTTCCCCCAGCTAATTTCTTGACTTTGTTTTATTAGATACAACAAGAGTGACCCAATTCTTATGATCAGCTTTCACATTTCTTAGCATTTACCACCACCTGACACATTTTTATATTTGTTTTCTGTTTACCCCACTAGAAATGTAAGCTCCATGAGAACAGAGACTTTACCACTTTATTTATGTCCTTAGTGCCCAGAACAGTATTTGGCACATGGCAAGTACTCAGTAGCTGAATGAATGAATGAATGAATCAATCAATCAATCAGTCAATCAAGGCTGAAGTTTAAGTATGTTGTTTAATGAATGCCAGGAGAGAACATAAAGAAATAAACAGAATAAGCCTGGCATGGTGGCTCACACCTGTAATTCCAGCACTGTGGAAGGCTGAAGTGGGTGGATCACCAGAGTTCAGGAGTTGGAGACCAGCCTGGACAACATGGTGAAACCCCGTCTCTACTAAAAATACAAAAAATTAGTCAGGCATGGTGGCACGTGCCTGTAATCCCAGCTGCTCAGGAGGCTGAGGCAGGAGAATCGCTTGAACCTGGGAGGTGGAAGTTGCAGTGAGCCAAGACTGCGCCACTGCACTCCAGCCTGGGAAACAAAAGCAAAACTCCATCTCAAAAAAAAAAAAAAAGACATAAACAGAATAACAAGAACCTTGCTCATTCAATAAACATTCATCTACGACCTATGTGGCTTCAGCTTTGTACTAGGTGCTAAATACATGAGATCCATGCAGACATGGCCTTTGCCCTGTTGGAGACTTGTTCCAACCATAGTCCCATATAGGGGTGTCAATTCCAGAAGTCCAAACCTAAGAGACTGAAGACCAAAGAGAGGATCAGAGTTCCAGTTTCCTTTATACATACCTCACTTTACCCAGGGTGATGGACAGCTAGAATAACCTCCTATTTCCGGGGAGAGATGTCCCTACCATTTGCACATTACCTTGCACCTTCAACTCGATTACTATTTAATATCATAGCTCCAATATGTCATCATGTGCGCAAGAGATACACCACAGTAAGCGAATTCACAAGAGGGTGATTTATAAGCCATGTTATTATTTATTATGAGAAATAATGTTATGAGAACTGCATAGGTTCAAGAAGAGACCAGAAAAGTCACCTACCAGATCATTCAGACATGAAGGTTACTCCCTATCAACCTCAATTGAAATGCAAATCAAAACAGAAATGTCCAACTCTCTTAGGAGGCAACAAGCATCCTGAGACCCTGGGTCCTGTCTTTCATCTCTGCACCCTTCCGCTCTGAAACAGCGGCCAGTTCTTGTTTGATGTAAGGAATAGTAGTACCCAAGGGCTCAGGAGTTCCGCCTCTCTTCTCCAGCTCTAGGAAAAGAAACGAACCATAGAGATGTGGCTTCCTAGAGATCCGGGATGAGGGGCGCGGTGCAACCGGAAGTCGCAGTATCCTCGGCTCGGCCATTATTCTGTTCCTCGGCTGCCGCAAGGGCTAGTTCCTGTGTCATCTCCTAGCGGCCTGGCGCCGAGGCGGCGGTACCCAAGGCTGGAGCCGCAGCGGGAGTCCCCGGTGAGCGGGGTGGGCTCGAGGGCGGGTGGGCGTGCAGGGAAGGAGACCCGGGACGCGGGCCTGAGCTTGCTGGGACTGCACAGCCCTCGGTAGCCCCTCCCGGGCCCGGACCCCCGGCACGGTCCGTCCCCAGCTCCGTGTTGGGGGTCGACGTCGTGGCCTCGGCTGGGCACGCAGCCGGCCCGGAGGAGGTACTGAGGACAGCAGCTCCGAGTCTGTGTGTGTCTGTGGACGAGTGCTCCTGTCTAACGGACTCCACTGGCGCTTTGAGAAGAGCTGCCTCAGCAGCCTGCGCCCCCAGCTCAGGCCTTTCTGCTCTTCCTCAGTTTTCTCTGAGGCTAATGCACAGAAACATTCTGAGGCTTCCCTATACCCATGGCGCCCAGACTCCTGAGGACGGATTTTTGTTTGTTTGTTTTAAGGGATGGAACAATTTTAGTTTTTTTAGTCTTTTAGTTTTGTAATATAATGGTATTTAAAAATCAAACTTGAAACCACCCATACTACCATTACTTCAGGCAATACATTTTCACCCAAAGTACTAAGACCGTAAACTCAGAATAAATGCTGGCCTTACGCGCGCGCGCGCACACACACACACACACACACACACACACACTGGCCTTACGCGCGCGCGCACACACACACACACACGCACGCACGCACGCACACTCATTGCCAACCTGTCAGCGACAATTGTTACTGGTTTTCTCTTTTTGCAGCTTGCCAGATTAAAGCTTTGTCGTGGACTGGTGTTTGGAAACCGTTGTTTTAGAACAGTTGTTGTTTGGGTTTCATAAGTCTCTTCGTAGATGGAATTGTTTTGGACTTCTGGAATTAGAATCCCTGAATTCAGAATTTGCTCCCATATCTCAACTAGCTAAGTGGCTTTGAGTGGATTCGCTCCTCTGATCCTTTTGTTCTTTTCAACTTCTGCCTTGAAAACCTTTTGTGAGACGCAAATAAAATGTATGTTTAAGAATTTGTTATTTTTATGTTATTTGAAAATTATTCGAAATTCTTTTTAAAAATTCCTTTCCATTACCCCCAGATCAGTTACCAAGGACTGCCAAGTTTTTCTCAATTATCTTATCCCTACTGGGGGATGAGTAAGTTCCTACTTCGTTTAGAACTTAAGTCATGTGTTTATTACAAAAACCTAACTGATCTTTCTTGATATCCAGTCCTCTCACCCCCACCATTCCTCACTAATAGAATCCTGACACAACTAGACTCTCCTCATGCTCGGAGTGGAATAGGTCTTTCTAATTTTGGTACAATACCCAGAAGTCGTAAAAGATTGACTGCATGGCAAAAAACACTTTAAGCAAAGTCACATGGCACATATAGTCACAAAGACACTTGACAAACTGAGAAAAATTTGCAGCTGCCATTGTAAACAGAGGACTAATTTTCCTGTGATAAAAGTGTGTACAAATTAACAAGACCCAATACCTCAATAGAAACATGAGCAAAATATATGAATAGTTACTTCAAAAAATATACAAGTGACTCAATATATTAATTCATTCAAAATGGAAGTTAAAAATTTGGCAAAGAGCACACAACTTTCAGAACCGTATTGGTGAAAGTGAGGAAAGGCAGGCCCATACAACTGTTTTTGATGGAGGTATAAATTATAAATTGGTACAATCCTAATGAGGTCAAATTGGTAGTGTCAGAATTATACATGCATATACATTTTGACTCAGCAATTCTGTTTCAAGGAATCTTTCTTATATATGCCTACACACATCCAAACTGATGTATGCTCAGGATTATTCATGATAATATTATTGGTAATAAGAAATGATTGAAAACTACCCAAACAAACCATCAGTGCTGGCATGAATAAATTATGATACATCTATGCATCCATAAAAATGTGGAGAAGGACTGTGTATTGACAGGAAATATCTCTAAGACATGGTATTATTGAGAAGAGGAAAATGTAGCATGTCATTCATGGTGTCCTACCATTTGTGAAAATAAGGGAACTAGATAACGATATATGTACACACACATATGCAGAAATAACTGGAAAGATAAGAAGCTAACGGAGAAGGAAACTTTACACAGTATTCATTTTATAATTTTAAATTTTGAACCAAGCGAATATATTACTCTTTTTAAAAGTAAGGAAAAATGTAAAGTAAAACCTTTTTAATGCTTAAATGTAAGTAAAACTGCTGCACTTACAGGACAGGATCATCTCCTCAGAATACTGCCTCTCAAGAGCAGTAGTTAGAATTTAACTTCTGTTTACCTCTCTGCTCTACTCCTACACTCTTGCCTCTGAAGTTCACTTTCCTTCTCTGGTCTTCCTTCACAGAGTTATGTGTCCTCCCTTGCTTTTGAAAATAGAGTTTCTTTCTTCCTGGAATGGTTTTCCTCATAGTCCAATGATCCTTTTATTTTTCCTTAAAAGCCCAGTCCAAAATTACCTTTCATGGCTGGGTGCAGTGGCTCACGCCTGTAATCCCAGCACTTTGGGAGGCTGAGGCGGGCAGATCACGAGGTTAAGAAATTGAGACCATCCTGGCCAACACTGTGAAACCCCATCTCTACCAAAAATACAAAAATTACCTGGGCATGGTGGTGCGAGCCTGTAGTCCCAGCTACCTGGGAGGCTGAGACAGGAAAATTGCTTGAACCCATGAAGCAGAGGTTGCTTTGAGCCGGGATCACGCCACTGTACTCCAGCCTGGGTGAGAGAGTGAGACTCCATCTCAAAAAAAAAAAAAAAAAAAAAAAAAAAATTACCTTTCGTGAATCCTTTCTGTAGTTTTATGTTCTCCTATTACTTGTACTTAAACATTATATTGAAATTATGTTTATATTTCTGACTCCCCTATTTGTTATAAGCAAGCTGTCTTTAAGGGTCTATGTGTTCAAATAAAGAGGATGCTTTCATATGCTTTCTGATGGTGATGTAACTATTATAACCTTAAAAGCTTAGAAATGTTTGTACCCTTTAGCCCAACAATTTTCTCCTAAGAGTTTATCCTGAAGAAATAAGCAGAGATGTAACTAAAAATTTGTTAGCAAGGATAGCCATTGTGACCTTATTAATAATTAGGGAAAGTTAGAATTAATCTATGATAATTAAATTGTGATAAGGACATAGTTCAGAATAATAGCAGTGATTGTTTTCTGGTTTTGTGTGTTTTCTGGTTTTATAAATTTTTGGTTTTATAATTAGAAAAATGTGTTATTTCTAAAGAACAGATGATTTCTAGAGAGCAAGTCTAAGTTCTGTATAATAAAACCTTATTCATATTTATCCATCTATGGGACTAGATGTGAAAGGAAAAGAAAAAATGGGAAATTTATCCAAATATTTTGATTAACAGAATGAACAATTTTCAGAGAATTAAAGGCATATAAAGCAAAACTACACAGAACTTAATTCATCCTTTCTTTGTTAATTGAGGAGGTGGTTAGGATTTTATCTCATATGTATCATGATTAATGATTACTTGTTAACTCTGTGGAACACAGGAAAGAGTGCTAGTTACGGAAGGGTAATAAGTAACATTTAAACCCATATACCAGGCACTGTTCAAAAACTTGAAATGTATTATACATCAAATTCTCATCACAACCCCATGAGGTAGGGACTGTTACCATCCCTATTTTACAGGTTAAGAAACTAAGGTTCAGAAGTGAGGTACTTGTTCCAGGTTGCACAGGAGTAGTCAGGTGCTCATTGTTAGAGTGGTAAAGAGTCTATTGTAATTAGATGAAGGGATCCTATGAATAAAGACCAAAGGAAGTTCATATGTTTGGTTTCAGCAGTCGTGCAGGTAACATGAGTGTTTGTGTCCCAGAGCCTTAGGCAGGGGGTTTCTGTCAGAGGAAGCACTCTCTAGAACCTGGAACCTTGTACTGACAAAGGTTCTCTCTATTACGGGGAGCTGACTGGGGCCTGTAAAGCTCAGTTGTTTCTCTGGGCTAACTTTAACAATGATTTCTTGAGATCTTGTAGATGATACTCTCCAAGCTCTAAGGAAGAAGTCAAGCATTAAAGAGACCTGGACTGGAGAGGAGCCTTTTTCAAAAAACAACAATGACAAGAGAAAATTGGGCCCACAATGCTCTGAGACAAGAGGGCCTTGTGAAGGGGAAGGATGATACCTGGAAATGGGGAACCAGCTTCCAAGGAAGCAGCTCCTCTGTTTGGGAGACCTCCCACCTACACTTTAGACAATTACGTTACCATGAGACATCTGGACCCCAGGAGGCCCTGAGCCGGCTCAGGGAACTCTGTCGCCGGTGGCTGAGACCAGAAGCACGCACCAAGGCACAGATCCTGGAGCTGCTGGTGCTGGAGCAGTTTCTGAGCATCCTGCCTGGGGAGATTCGGACCTGGGTACAGCTCCATCACCCTGGAAGTGGCGAGGAGGCTGTGGCCCTGGTAGAGGAGCTGCAGAAAGACCTTGATGGACCAGCAATACAAGTGAGAAAGGCAGAGAGGGGCGATGGGTGTGGGATGAAAGGAAGGAAAGAATTGAGGCTGGGCTAGAGGGTGATCCTGTGATTTTCATTAAAAATTCATAGCACACTAGCAACCCTAACGATAATTAAAGCAGGCCCATGAGTATTCAGACCATAGAATATGTCTGTAGAGAAACAGGTTTATGTTGAGGTCTTTGGGTCCAACTCAGAAGCAGCATAAAAACATTGACTCTGTTTTGTCCCCTGGGTAATGCTTGCTAATGCTGAGTTTGGATCAAGAACCTGAAGAAGAAATGTTGAAAAGTTTTTCCCTAAACAGAAGCCTATGTATTGTTTCTATAATTCTGTTTGGAATGGTAATGAACACCTAGAGTATAAAAGGCAATAGCAGGCCAGGCACAGTGGCTCATGTCTGTAATCCCAGCACTTTGGGAGGCTGAAGTGGGAGGATCACTTGAGGCCAGGAGTTCAAGACCAGCCTGGACAACATGGGAAGACCCCATCTCTACAAAAAAATTAAAAATTAGCCAGGTGTATTGGCGAGTGCCTGAACTCCCAGCTACTTAGAAGGCTGAGGTGGGAGGATCACTTGAACCCAGGAGGTTGAGGCAGCAGTGAGCTATGATTATACCATTGCCCTCCAGCCTGGGTGATAGAGTGAGATCATGTCTTTAAATACATACATACATACATAAAATGGCAGTAGTATAACAAGAATGAAGCTTTCCAAATCTTGGTAAGATCTCTTGTGTGCCCTACTAGGGATCTGCAAGCCAAGGGACTGCGCTAAGATATTTGCTTCTGATAAGATTTATATCCTTGACCATTAGATTGGAATCTTAATGTAGCATCTCATGTGTGTGAGATTTCTTTCTGTACATCTGTAGCTCACTAAAAACATTTCTGTATAAGACATCTGAATCATAACCCAAACTTGGGTGTGGCACTAAGGATGGGCCTGTTTGTTTTAATCATAATGTGGAAAATTTTAGAGCTATATATTTCATTGCAAATTACTAATACATCCTCATTTGAGAGAGAAGGAAACTGAGGCAGACGTCTAGCTGGCCTCAAAACCCAAGTGCCTTGGTGCCAATTTTAGTGTTAGTTGTATTTGAGCACAAAGGGTTAGGTAAAGGGGTCAATAAGCAGATGGTAAATAAGTAGAAGAGATGTGACTGAAGTCCAATCTAAAACTAAGTCTGAAGCTAAAATCCATGCTCTTAATTACTGCTTATTACTTCCCATTCCCTCCTTAACCCACACCCAGGTCTGGCTTCTGTTCCCACCGTTCTGTACAGTCTCCTCTGGGAGAGGTCACCAGTGCCATGAGTGGGGCTCGAGGGCAGCTCCATTGTTCTCAATGCAAAGCTTTACTGCTGTTTTGATGCTCCATACTTGAGGTGGGTCTCTCTGATCTCACAGTTCTAGATTGTGGGCAGAAAGAGGTCCACAGTGCTTAGGTGAGTCCATTTTCTTAAGGAACAAGAAGAACCAGCTTATTTTACTTGTTTCCAGGTTCCAGTCCTTGTCCAGGATCAGGACACTCTCCAGAAGGCGGTGAGTGCCCCAGGAACAACACTTCCTCCTGTACTTCCTGGCAGCCACATAGCAGCTGAAATTTGCCCGCATCCTCCTACTGACCTAGTGGCATTCAACCTCCAGGATCCTCAGCATGGTATTTACTCAGTGCTCTGGGCTTTGGGCTGTTCCAGGACCCTTTCTGTGGCTCATCCCCCTACTTCTGGGAAGTTGCTTCCTCTGCTACCCTGTCTAGGAATCTCTTACAGTGCCAATTTCTTTCTGCTGTTCCTGCTGTTCTCTTTTTCTTTCTTGGGCCCCTCTGATCTTGTATCCACTCTTTTTGTTTCTTTGTTTGTTTGTTTTTTTGAGACGGAGTTTCGCTCTGTCGCCCAGGCTGGAGTGCAATGGTGTGATCTCAATCTCGATCTCGGCTCACTGCAACCTCTGCCTCCCGGGTTCAAGCCATTCTCCTGCCTCAGCCTCCCGAGTAGCTGGGATTACAGGCACGCACTACCACGCCCAGCTAATTTTTTTGTATTTTTAATAGAGACAGGGTTTCACCATGTTTGCCAGGATGGTCTCAATCTCTTGACCTCGTGATCCTCCTGCCTCGGCTTCCCAAAGTGCTGGGATTACAGACATGAGCCACTGCTCCCAGCCTTGTATCCATTCTTATTCCTACTCTTTTTGTTATTCCATCTCTGCAAGTGGGGGTCACTCAGAAAAAGTTTGTAGGTCCCATATGCAGCTTTTTCTCCTTCCTCAGATTCTCCTGCCCCTGAAGCTTCTGCCCATTCCCAGGAAGAGAACCCAAGAAATCAGTTAATGGCACTTATGCTCCTAACAGCCCAGCCCCAGGTAAGGTTTGCATCCTCTTTCCTTCCCAACTGCACAGCCTAACTGTGGCTGAAGTGCCCTCTCTCATCCTTGTCCTTCGATGTCCAGTCAGTTCCCATTTCTAAATCAAGGTCTATGCTATTGGAAGACAGACTTTACATGTGATCTCCTTATGTCTCCCTGATGTCTATTGTGCACTCACGGCCTCACAGTGTATTCCTTCACCAGAAGTGAAGGGAACCTTTCCACAGGCAACTTCCTGGGCATTGGTAATCTCACACACACCTGTTATTTCAGGAGTTGGTGATGTTCGAGGAGGTGTCAGTATGCTTCACTTCAGAGGAATGGGCATGTCTGGGCCCAATCCAGAGGGCCTTGTACTGGGATGTGATGCTGGAGAATTATGGAAATGTGACCTCTCTAGGTAAGGACTCTTCTTTCTGTGATGCTTACCTTTATTTTCCCTTTATTTGTTTTCTGATTATAAAAGTAGCATATAGTTATTTTGGAAAACACCAAATATTACAAAGAAGAAAAAAAACCTTCCTTAACATCGCTATTTCCAGATAACTATTATCATTTTGATATATTACCTTTCTGTTTTATCTATATGTTTGAGGGATTTTTTACATTGTTCACATGTGTGTGTTTGTGTGTCTGTGTACAGTTTTATAGCTTGCTTTCCTTGTGTGTGTTCTCACATGTTACAAACTCTTTGCAGTTATTATCTATATTGGCTATATGATTTGTACCATAATTCAGTCAGCCATTTCCTTATTTTGAATAATTGCTATAATAATCATCTGTCTCTGTGCCTAAGGCCTTCTAAAATGTTTTATTATTTTTAGAGGTATAATTACTGGGCATCAGTGTTTGAATGGCTTTAAGGCTCTTGCTTCATATTGCTAAATTACTTTCTGTAGCGATCCCTGTTCTCTCTGTTCTTAGCAGTAATGTATAAGAACACTCCTTTTGCTCTGCCTTCATTTGTACTGAGTAATCCCACAATTCTAAATTGTTGCTAATATAATTTTAAAATTATATATTCTAAAATAGATTTATTTGATAAATAATAAAAGAATATTTTAAAAATTTTTGTTAGCCATTTTTGCTTCCAGCAAACATTAAATACCTATCGTGGTACAGCTGTGAAAATGATGTGATTCTGCCCTTAAATAGCTTACGATGGTTTAGGAGTTTATTACAGGAATATTAAATATGCAAGGCAGAGTAAAATAATTGGTACAAGAGTGGCATAAACCTGGTGTGATGGAAATGCAGAAAACAGGGCAATAAGTTTCATTCCTGGGGATTAGGAAAGGCCATAAAAGAGGTAGCATTTATACTAGAACTTGAAGAAAAGTGTAGAATTCTGTTTGGAGAAATCAACATTCAGAATTGGGTAATCAGCCACAGGAACTAATTTTGACTGAAATACAGATTTAAAGTATCAGTTTAAATGGCTGCAGAGTATTGCATGGTCCGTGTATCATGCTTTACTTTGACAGCTTTATGATTCTGAGTGTTTCTATTCAAGAACATTACATAACATTCCATTTTTTCTGTACTGCCTTTGTATGTGTCAGGCATGTTTTAAAATCGTCTAGATCTTGCATATTTCTGATAATATTTATTCTTTGGAATTGGAGTCTTTTCTGATATTTTCTAATTGTCATTTGCATATATGAAAGTACTGGTTTTTTGTATATTAATTTTGTACCTAGCAACTTTATTATTTTATTGTCTTTAATAATTTATACTGTATATTTTCACACTTTTGAGACTGTATCCTTTAGTATCTCAGCAGTGGCAGTGGGGGGTCAAACAGTCTGTAGATTTTATACTTTGATACATATTCGCAAATTATTTTCTACCAATGATACTTGAATTAAACTCCCGCAGAAAGAGCACACAGGAGAGTCGATTTCCCCTGGATATGCTCATGATTTGGTCAGTCTTTTAATTAAATCTTTGCTAGGTAGATAAAGAATACCATCTTTTGTTTGTTTGTTTTTCATGTTTTCATTATTAGTGTGATTGAAGTCTCCATATGTTTACTCGTCATTTTACTCCTATTCATACACTTGCTATATATAGAACTACTGCTAATGCTTTGTCAGTTGTTTTTTTTTTTTTTTTTTTTTTTGAGGCGGAGTCTCGCTCTGTCGCCCAGGCTGGAGTGCAGTGGCCGGATCTCAGCTCACTGCAAGCTCCACCTCCCGGGTTCCCGCCATTCTCCTGCCTCAGCCTCCCGAGTAGCTGGGACTACAGGCACTGCCACCATGCCCGGCTAATTTTTTGTGTTTTTAGTAGAGACGGGGTTTCGCCGTGTTAGCCAGGATGGTCTCGATCTCCTGACCTCATGATCCGCCCGTCTCGGCCTCCCAAAGTGCTGGGATTACAGGCTTGAGCCACCGCGCCCGGCCGCTTTGTCAGTTGTTGCATATGTTTTTCCCATTTGTTTGCCTTTCAATATTATTTATTAATTTTTTTTAAGCCTTAGAAAACCTTTTATGTTGTCAAACTTAGGAGTATTTTCCTGTATGGTCTTACTGGTCTTTTTCCTCATAAAATTATTTTTTAAACCCACCTGTATTTTCTTTTTTTTTTTTTTTGAGATGGAGTTTCACTTGTTGGCCAGGCTGTAGTGCAATGGCACGATCTCAGCTCACTGCAACCTCTGCCTCCTGGGTTAAAGCAATTCTCCTGCCTCAGCCTCCCAAGTAGCTGGGACTACAGGCACCCACCACCATGCTCAGCTAATTTTTGTATTTTTAGTAGAGACAGGATTTTGCCATGTTGGCCAGGCTGGTCTTAAACTCCTGACCTCAGGTGATCCACCTGCCTCAGCCTCCCAAAGTGCTGGGATTACAGGCGTGAGCCACCATGCCCAGCTGTATTTTCTTAAGATATTTTTATCATTTTATTTTGATATTTAAGCTTTAATCCATCTTGATATTTATCAATTTATCTTGATATATAGAATGACATAGACATCTCGTGGAGGGGTTTTGTTGATTTTTGAGATGGCAGTCTCACTACGCTGCCCGGGCTGGCCTCAAACTCCTGGCCTCAAGCAAACCTCCCACCCTAGCCTCCCAAGTAGCTGGGACTCTAGGTATGCACCACCCTCCTAGCTTGTTTTTTAACCCAAGTGGCTTTCAGTAGTTCCAAAGGTATTTATTCGGTAATCAATCTTTTCTAAAAATTTTAAAACAGACTATATGGATTAATTGGCTAATTTTATGAAACATACTCACTGTGGACCCATACCTTATGCTGTACGCTAAAATAAATTCCAGATAGGTCTAAGAGTTAAACTAAAAAAAAAAAACAATAAAATAATGTAGTTGCTTGATTATTCCAGCTCTTTGAAGAAAAAGAAACTTGAACGTACTTTAATAAATTTTTTAAAAAAAGCGTGCACTTCAATGTTGGGGCTTTGGGCAAGCAGATGCCCAGTGTTTATTTCCACTGACTTAGTAACTCTGATTTGAGGGGGATACATTAAAGAAATGGTTCAAAAAGAGGAAATAAAAGTCATATGTCTAAAAATAGTCCCAGGTAACTATGATGGTTAAAAGTTGGGCAAAACAAATTCCCTAAGATAAAGTACTAAGCAGAGTATGGTGTTTTGACCTAATAGTATATTATGACACTATCAAATATTATGACAACTCTGTGTACCCAATTTTCATGCATCGATAAACTGTGGTAGAAAAGCAGACTCCCAGATAACTTGTACATACTACTTCAGTGTGTAAAATGTTTGTATATGTTTCTTTAGGAGATTGGACTAAAATTTGAAGGAAAGTATTAAGAAATATTGAGTACCTCCTGTGTCAGGCTTAGCACCCTGCCTTAAAGTACATTCAAATTGGAGAGATAGACATTTCCACTTATAATTACAATATAATTTGGCACATTCTGTATAATAAAAGTATGCATAAGTTTATGTGAGCCCATAGGAGCCTGGGAATGATGGAAGGATTGGGACAGTGGGAGGAGGAGATGGATGGTTCCCAGTTCCTCCACCAGGAGGGAAAGATTTATAGCAGTTTTACTGAGGTATATTTAACATGCCATAAAATTCACCATTTAAAGTGTACAGTTCAGTGGTTGTTGTATATTCACAGAGTTGTGCAACCATCCACAGTAATTGAAAAACATTTTCTGCCGGGCGTGGTGGCTCATGCCTGTATTACACTTTGGGAGGCCGAGGCGGGCGGATCATGAGGTCAGGAGATCGAGACCCTCCTGGCTAACACGGTGAAACCCCGTCTCTACTAAAAATACAAAAAAAATTAGCCAGGTGGCGGGTGCCTGTTGTCCCAGCTACTCGAGAGGCTGAGGTGGGAGAATGGCGTGAACCCGGGACGGAGCTGGCAGTGAGCCGAGATCGTGCCACTGCACTCCAGCCTGGGCGACAGAGTGAGACTCTGTCTCAAAGAAAACAAGAAAAATTTCATCAACCCTTCAGCAGTCCACCTTCATTTCACCTAATTCATTCCTCCAATCCAGCCCTAGCAGGCACCAATCTGCTTTCTACCTCTATAGATTTGTGTATTTGAAACATTTCATATAAATGGAATCATGCAATATGTGGTCATTGGTGATTGGCTTCCTTTACTTAGCATAGTGTTTTAAGGCTCATCCATGTTGTATCAGGTATCAGTTCTTTATTCCTTTTTATTGCCAGATATTCCATTGAATGGATATATCTCCATTTATCAGTTGATGAACACTTAGGTACTTCCACTTTTGGTCCATTATGAATAATGCTGCTGTGAACATTTGTGTACAATTTTTTGTGTGGATATAAGTTTTCATTTCTACCTAGGAGTAGAATTGCTAAGTCTTATGATAACTCTGTATTTAATCATTTGAGGAACTTCCAGACTGTTTTCCAAAGCAATTGCACCATTTTACACTCCTACCAGCAGTGTATAAGGGTTCCAGTTTCTCTACATCATCCCTAACACTTGATATTATCTGTCTTTTTTATTTTAACTATCCTAGTGGGTTTGAAATGATATCTCACTGTGGTTTTGATGTGCATTTCCCTGATGGTTAGTGATGTCGAGCAGCTTTTTATGTTCTTATTGACTATATGTATGTCTTTGGAGAAAACTGTCTATTCACATTCTTTGTCTGTATTTTAACTGGGTTGTGTGTCTTTTTATTACTAAGTTGTAAGAGTTCTTTATATATTCCATATATAAGTCCCTTAACAGATATATGACTTATAAATATATTCTCCCATTCTGTGGGGTCTTGCCCTGTTGCCCAGGCTGGAGTGTAGTGGAGCGATCATAGCTTATTGAAGCCTTGAACTCCTGGGCTCAAGTGATCCTCTCACCTCAACCTCCTTAGTAGCTGGGATTACAAATGCACCCCATCAGCCTGGCTAATTTTAAAATTTTTTGTAGAGACAGAGTCTTACTGTGTTGCCCAAGCTGGTCTTGAACTCCTGGCCTCAAGCGATCTTCCTGCCTCAGCCTCCCCAAGTGCTGGCATTATAGGCATGAGCCACTGGGCCTGGTGACTTTTCCCTTACTTGATGGTATCCTTTCAAGGACAAAGTCATTAATTTTGATGAGTTCCAGTTTGTTTTTTTTTTTTCTTTTGTTGCTTCTGCTTTTGGTGTCCTATCTAAGAAACTGTCACTAATCTAGGGCCGGGAAGATTTATGTCTATGTTTTCTTTTAAGTTTTAGCTCTTACATTGCAGTCTTTTATCCATTTTGAGTTAATTTTTGTATATAGTATGAGATAAGGATCCATCTTCATTCTTTTGCATATGGCACCATTTATCCCAGGCACCATTTGTTGAAAAGACTGCGCTTTCCCCATTGCATTGTTTTGGCACCCTTTTAAAAAAAACCAGTTGATTATAAATATGAGGGTTTATTTCTAAAGTCTCAATTCTAGTCCTTTGATCTATATGTCTACCCTTATGTCAGTATCACCCTCTCTTACTATTTTGGCTTCATAGTACATTTTGAAATAAAAAGGTGTGAGTCCTCCAACTATGTTCTTTTTCAAGATTGTTTTAGCTACTCTAGGTCTCTTGACTTTCCATCTAATTTTGATATCAGCTGGTCAATATCTTTGAAGAAACAAGCTGAGATTTTGATAGGGATTGCAATGAATCTGTAGATCAATTTGAGGAGTACTGCCATTTATTAATGTTAAATCTTTTAATCTTTGAACATGAGGTTTCTTTCCATTTATTTAAGCCGTGAGCTGCTTTCAATAATGTTTTGTAGTTTTTCAGAATATAAGTTTTTCACTTCTTTTGTTAAATTTATCCTGATCTTGTTTCTGAGACTATTATTAATGTTTTATTAATTTCCTTTGTGGATTATTTAATACTAATGGATAGAAATACCATTTTTTTTTTTTAAATGAGATGGGGTTTTATACGTTTCTGAGGCTGACCTTGAGCTCCTGGGCTCAGGCATTCCTCAGCCTAAACCTACTGAGTAGCTGGGACTACAGGTGTCTGCCACCATGTCAGACTGATTTTTATATGTTGAGCTTATATCCTGCAATCTTGCTGTACTTATTTATTAGTTTTAATAGTTTTTTAGTGATTTCTAAGGATTGTCTATATGCAAGATTTTGTCATCTGCAAATAGAGATAATTTTACTTCTTCCTTTACAATCTGGATGCCTTTTCTTTCTTTCTCTTACGTAATTGCTCTGGCTAGAACCTCCAGTACATGTTGACTAGAAGTGGCAAGAGCAGATAGCCTTTTCTTGTTCTCAGAGAGAACCCATTCAGTCTTCCACCATGAAATATAATTTATTTTAATTTTTTTCAACAGGGTCTTACTCTGTTGCCCAGGCTAAAGTGCAGTGGCATGATCACAGCTCACTACATCCTCAACTTCCTGGGCTGAAGTAATCTTCCTAATCCTCTTATCTCAGCATCCCACATATCTAGGACCACAGGCACACACCAAGCTAATTATTTGTTTTTATTTTTATTTTATTTTTTTCTGTAGAGACAGTGGCTCACCATGTTCCCCGAGCTGGTCTCAAACTCTCGGCCTCAAGTGATCCACCTACCTTGGCTTGCCAAAGCACTGGGATTACAGGCATGAGCCACTGTGCCTGGCCAGAAATCCCTTTCTATTCCTACTTTGTTGAGTGTTTTTATCACTATGGAGTGTTTTATCTATTGACATGATGATGTGGTTTTTGTTTTTCATTTTGTTGATATGGTGTATTACATTAATTGGTTTCCTAGTATTATACCAACATTATTTTCCTGTGATAAATCTCACCTGGTCATGGTGTACAATTCTTTTTATGTCCTGCTAGATTTGGTTAGTTAGCATTTTGTTAAGGATTTTTATGTTTGTATTCATAAGCTATATTTATCTATAGTTCTCTTTTTTGTGATGGTTATGTCTGGTTTTGCTATCAGGGCAATACCAGCTTCATAGAATTCGTTGGGAAATGTTTATGTTTATTGGAAGAATTTGTGAAGAAATGGTATTCTTTTAAGGTTTGGTAGAATTTGCCAGTGAAGCAACCTGGGCCTGGGCTTTTTGTGTGTGCAGAGGGTGGGGGTAATTTTTTTTTTTTTTAAATTACTGATTCAGTTTCTTTCCCTGTTGTAGACCTACTCAGATTTTCCTTTTTTTCTTGAGTCAGTTTTAGTAGTTTGTGGCTTTCTAGGAATTTGCCTATTTCTTCTAAGTTGTCTTAATTTATTGGCACAGTATCATTGGTAGTATCGTTTATACTCCTTTTTACTTTTTTAAGATCAATGTTAATGTCCAGAGAGTGACTTTAGAGCTTAGTTTTAAAGGGTATAGGTACGGGCTTGGATGGTGACTTGGAAAGAGGAAGAGCAATTCAGGAAGAGGAAAGGACACGGGCAGTGATAGGCAAGAAATGACATGTTTGGGCAGCTGCATGTAGTTCACTGTGGCTACAGTCTAGGGGCGTAAGAGGTACTGACATTAATAGATACCAGAAAAATAGGCAGTGGGTGAAGTTATCCCTTTGACTCCACTGGTTATTTCTGCTTTGTCCTGTAGGCAATGAAGAGTTAGGTGTTTTGAGCAGGTAAGTGACATGATCAAATTTACATATTGGAAAGATCATTGACAGAAGGTACGCATGAATTGGAGCAGATGAAAGGCGGGGAGTGTTAGAGGTAGGAAAGCCTGTGTCTCTTTCTTCCAGGCTTCATTCACCAAACGTTATGGAAAGTAACCAGCTCCCTCTATCATTCTGACATTTTTCTACAAAGTCTTAAAAAGCTCAAGAGGCCCATATATTAAATAGTTTAACCAGCTAATTAGCTACTGATATAAGAGTTCCTAATTTCTTAACCATTTTCCATCTCAGTTTAACTACTTGTAACACTTCATTTCCTTAAAGCTTGTTTCATTATATAGAAGCAGCTCCCCCTCTCCACCAGCATTCTTCTTGTCTTTGTTTTTCGTTTGTTTTGTACTTGTTTTGTTTTGTTTTGAGATGGAGTCTTGCTCTGTCACCCAGGCTGGAATGCAGTGGTGTGATCTCAACTCACTGCAACCTCCACCTCCCCGGTTCAAGTGATTCTCCTGCCTCAGCCTCCTGAGTAGCTGGGATTACAGGTGTGCACCACCATGCCCAGCCAATTTTTGTATTTTTAGTAGAGACAGGGTTTCACCATGTTGGCTAGGCTGTTCTCAAACTCCTGACCTTAAGTGATCCGCCCTCCTCAGCCTCCCAGAGTACTGGAATTACAGGCATGATCCACCGTGCCCGGCCTCTCCTTATGTTTGAAACCTCACTGTGAATAAGGAAACTGAAGTACCAGCATTGGATAGGCCTAAGACACATACCCATCCCTGCAGCCAGGTGGTGTGGGTAGTGTGGTTGGCAGTCCTGCCTGAGTCCTAGAGAGAAGGGCAGTTGAGATGAGATATGAGGGCCTGACCTAAGAATGTCTGTAGTTCAAGTTAATATTTATTGGATCTTTGCCATCCTCATCCTCTCATAAACTAAAAGAAATGTATAATGAAATAAAATGGCTGCACTCTTCTCTCGTTGTTTAGATAGAAGAAAAGTATTGTTATGCAAAGAGAAGATGATGTTACTGTTATTCACATAACTTTACTTATTAGACAGTTTGGGGAACTGGCTCATAATTTCTCTCACACTTGGGTAGTTTGAAAGTAAACTTCCAAAACATTTTCATACTGTTCATATTTTAAAATATTTGAGACTATTGGAGTAGATAGGAACCTTGGAGATTAGTTCAGCCTCATCATTTTACAGATGTTTTCATACTTTTATTTTATTTTCCCTTTTCTTTTTGTATTTCTTCTTTTATGTTTTATGTGTAATTAAGGGAGTTCATAACGGACCTTTTTAAAATGAATTTTAAATTTTCCAATTCTTAATTTTAAACGGAGTAGGAGTTATATATAAATTCTAAGGATTAAGTTGCTTTTCGATGGATTTCTTTTCTGTTGGTTAATTGCTTTCAACCAGTTAAAAAATATTCATGCCTTTGACTTTTCAAAAATTAAAAATAGCCTTTCAGAGTCCTTACATATATTTTCCTTCCCTTAAAGTTTCCATCTTTCTAACATGAAGAAAATAAAAAAGAAAGTTACTTGTAATACAAATGGTTCTTGCTCTTCTATCCAAGTTCCTTAGATATGAACCACCTCCATAAGATCCTATGTTTTCTCTCCGGTTTTCCTTGCTTCTGTTTCTCAGCATTATTTGTATTTTTCCATCTGCTTCCTGAAGACAAAGCACTTAAAAATGTCTCAACCTGAGTTGTATGTTAATCCATTTACAACATCTTGTCAGTGCAGCATTAATCTTTGTACCTTCATTTAATGAAAAGTTTCTCCTTTTTGTATGCATATTAAAGTGTGCCTTCCTAGAAGGTTTTAAAGTCATTTGAAGATCCTATTCTTCCAAACACAGGGACATGGTAACATTTGCATTTTTAATTCCTTTTACCAGAATGGGAGACCATGACTGAGAATGAGGAGGTGACATCAAAGCCAAGTAGTTCTCAAAGAGCAGACTCTCATAAAGGAACATCAAAAAGACTTCAAGGAAGTGTTCCCCAGGTTCTTGATTTTGAAGAAGAGTGTGAATGGCAAGTTTTGGCAAGTCAGTGGGGAAATGAAACAGATGAAAGGGCAGATACAGTGAAGAAAGGTTCCCTGTGTGAACGAGACAAGAAGAAAAGGACTCCACCAGAGAAACAAGGCCAAAAGTGGAAGGAATTTGGAGACAGCTTGACTTTCAGTTCAGCTATTTCTGAAACTTTAATAGGTACTGAAGGAAAGAAGTTTTATAAATGTGATATATGTTGTAAGCATTTTAATAAAATCTCCCATCTTATAAACCATCGGAGAATCCACACTGGTGAGAAACCTCATAAATGTAAGGAATGTGGAAAAGGCTTTATTCAGCGTTCGAGCCTTCTAATGCATTTACGGAACCATTCAGGGGAGAAACCTTATAAATGTAATGAATGTGGGAAAGCATTTTCTCAAAGTGCTTACCTTCTAAACCATCAGAGGATCCACACTGGGGAGAAACCTTATAAGTGTAAGGAGTGTGGAAAGGGCTTCTATAGACACTCAGGCCTAATTATACATCTAAGGCGCCATTCAGGGGAGAGACCTTATAAGTGTAATGAATGTGGGAAAGTTTTCTCTCAGAATGCTTACCTCATTGACCATCAGAGGCTCCACAAAGGGGAAGAACCTTATAAATGTAACAAGTGTCAGAAAGCTTTCATTCTGAAGAAGAGCCTCATTCTGCACCAGAGAATCCACTCTGGGGAAAAACCCTATAAATGTGATGAATGTGGAAAGACCTTTGCTCAGACCACTTACCTTATTGACCATCAGCGACTCCACAGTGCAGAGAACCCTTACAAGTGTAAAGAATGTGGAAAAGTTTTCATTCGAAGTAAAAGCCTCCTCTTACATCAGAGAGTCCACACAGAAAAGAAAACTTTTGGTTGTAAAAAGTGTGGGAAGATTTTCAGTTCTAAGTCAAACTTCCTTGACCATAAGAGGATGCACAGCAGAGAGAAACCTTATAAATGCACTGAATGTGGGAAAGCCTTTACTCAAAGTGCTTACCTTTTTGACCACCAGAGACTCCACAATGGGGAGAAGCCCTATGAATGTAATGAATGTGGGAAAGTTTTTATTCTGAAGAAGAGCCTCATTTTACATCAAAGGTTCCACACTGGAGAGAATCTCTATGAATGTAAAGATTGTGGCAAGGTCTTCAGTTCAAACAGAAACCTCATTGACCATGAGAGACTCCATAATGGGGAGAAGCCATATGAATGTCAAGAGTGTGGGAAAACCTTTATTATGAGCAAAAGTTTTATGGTCCATCAGAAACTCCATACACAAGAGAAAGCCTACAAATGTGAAGATTGTGGGAAAGCTTTCAGTTACAATTCAAGCCTGCTTGTACATCGGAGAATCCACACTGGAGAAAAACCCTTTGAATGTGGTGAGTGTGGAAGAGCTTTCAGTTCAAACAGAAACCTCATTGAGCATAAGAGAATCCACAGTGGTGAGAAACCCTATGAGTGTGATGAGTGTGGCAAATGCTTCATTCTGAAGAAAAGCCTCATTGGACATCAGAGAATTCACACGAGGGAAAAATCTTATAAATGTAATGACTGTGGGAAAGTCTTCAGTTACCGCTCAAACCTTATAGCCCATCAGAGGATCCACACTGGTGAGAAGCCCTATGCATGCAATGAGTGTGGAAAAGGTTTTACCTACAACAGAAACCTAATTGAACATCAAAGAATTCACAGTGGAGAAAAAACCTACGAATGTCTTATATGTAGGAAAGTCCTTACCTCTAGTAGAAATCTTATGGTACATCAAAGAATCCACACTGGAGAGAAACCTTATAAATGTAATGAGTGTGGAAAAGACTTTAGTCAGAATAAAAACCTTGTTGTACATCAGAGAATGCACACTGGGGAAAAACCTTATGAGTGTGAGAAGTGTAGGAAATCCTTTACTTCTAAGAGGAATTTAGTTGGCCACCAGAGAATTCACACAGGGGAGAAACCCTATGGGTGTAATGATTGTAGTAAAGTTTTTAGGCAAAGAAAAAACCTTACTGTACATCAGAAAATCCACACAGATGAAAAACCTTGTGAATGTGATGTGTCTGAAAAAGAATTCTGTCAGACTTCCAGCATTCATCTTCAACAGAAAATCCATACCATTGAGGAATTGTCTTGGCTACAAAACACCCATGAGTCCAAGATTGAGATTCAGAAAATCTAGTGTCACATATAAAATGGAATAGAATCCCTGCCTACTTAAGTAACTGTTGGACAAATGATATATATATTTCTTCTAAGAAAAAAGTTTATTATTTACTCTTTAATAGACAAATGAGTAGCATATAGAAGAAAGTTAATAGGCCGGGCGTGGTGGCTCACACCTGTAATCTCAGCAGTTTGGGAGGCCGAAGCGAGTGGATCACCTGAGGTCAGGATTTTGAGCCCAGCCTGACCAACATAGTGAAACCCCATCTCTACTAAAATACAAAAATTATCCAGGCATGGGGGCACATGCCTGTAATCCCAGCTACTCAGGAGGCTGAGGCAGGAGAATCACTTGAACCCGGGAGGGCGGAGGTTGCAGTGAGCTGAGAGCATGCCATTACACTCCAGCCTGGGCAACAAGAGCAAAACTCTGTCTGAAAAAATAAAAGAAAGTTCATCCCAACTTTCAAGTCTACAAAAACATAATTCAAATCTAATAACATAGTTGTAAATGACAGCAACAATATCTTTGTATTAAAAAGTAGACATGGGCTGGGTGCAGTGACTCACTCCTGTAGTCCCAGGACTTTGGGAGGCCGAGGTGGGAAGATCACTTGAGCCCAGGAGTTGGAGACAAACTTGGGCAACATAGGGAGACCCATCTTTAATAAATAAAAATAAATTTATTAATAAAATTAAAAATTTAATCATAAAAAGTGGACATTGGTTTTTAAAATGTGTATAGTATGCATTTTAAAGATAGCGTCACTGCTATAGAAAACCTGAAGACAGTATGATCCAGAATGGTCAGGTGTGGAGTTGAGTGGACAAGAGTCTGCTGATGAGGACAACCTAAGAAGAGCACTGGATTTGGAATCAGAAGACCTACCTTTGATTCCTGGCTTTCCCTTAATGGCCATGTGATGTTATTAAGTCAGCCCTAAAGCCTCAGTTTCCTGTCAAATGTTGACATGATACCTACCTCACAGGGTTGTTGTGAGGGTTACGTGAAAGGATCTTTGTGAAAGTGCTTTTTGAAATCATTCAGTTGTCAATAAAGTTGGATAAAAGAGGTTATGGTCAAAGTTTAAAACATGGGATCACGTAAGTTTGTGTATTAAGTCAATATTAGAATGAGGGGGATTCTATGAACCTAAAAGATGCTCATTTTTGTAAGAGGAAGTATGGTGAATAGCTAACTGGAATTTAGTGCTGTAAGAATAATTTTTTAAATTTACCTTTAAAAATAAGGGAGTTAGGCCGGGTGCGGTGGCTCACGCCTGTAATCCCAGCACTTTGGGAGGCCGAGACGGGTGGATCACGAGATCAGGAGATCGAGACCATCCAGGCCGACACGGTGAAACCCCATCTCTACTAAAAATACAAAAAAAAAAAAAAAAAAGCCGGGCGTAGTGGCGGGCGACTGTAGTCCCAGCTACTTGGGAGGCTGAGGCAGAAGAATGGCGAGAACCCAGGAGGCGGAGCTTGCAGTGAGCCGAGATCGCGCCACTGCACTCCAGCCTGGGCGACTGAGAGAGACTCTGTCTCAAAAAAATAAAAAATAAAAAAAATAAGGGCGTTAATAGATTATATATCTAGTTTATGTGTATGGAAAAAAATGTTATGGCCAGCCATTAACAGTGATGCCAAGGAAAACAATTTATTTTCCAGCTTTTGAATTTGAAACTTAACAGATGTAGAGTGTTAAAATGGAAGGGCAGTGGTACCCTGCTTTCCCTATCCAGAGGGAAAAAATCCTTGACCGAGCAGTTGAGCTGATGATCCCCGCCACAGTCATTGTCAATTCTAATCAATATTTCATCATTGCTGTCAAATGATAGCCTGTTACTCATGAAACAGCATTCTGTCCCAGCACTAAATTTACTGGGTCATAAATTTTTCTTACGGAGCCAAGCTCTTCACTGATTAAGCCAATGCAGTCAGTGCCCATTAACCCCTGCAAACCATTCTGTGTCCTTGAGTACATTTGTAGGTTTTAACTCAGTCTATATTTTTGAGTTGGTAATTTTTATGTTGTAATTCTCAAAGTTCTGTTTCTGTAGCTGGACTGTGAATAATATCTGAATATGAAGATTATGTTTTTTAATAATGTCAGAGTGGTATTTTGATTATCATAAATGTTACTAATTCAACCCCACAGTTCTTGGGGGCTGGTTCCTCATTAGAATGAAAGCTAACCAAGAGTGAAAACTGGAAGGGGCCTAAGGCTTAAAGTCTTAAGACCTGGATGTGGGTCACGTTTTGCCATCTGCCTCAGAAAAAATCTCTTCAGCTCTTGGAGCCTTGAATTCCTCATCTGTCAAACAGGAGGAAGAATATCTACCTCACAAAGTTCTTATGAGATAATGAATATGAAAATGCTTCATCTATGTTGTAGAAGAATCACCCCAGCTTATACAATAATTGCAAAGGACATATGTAGTTTAACAGTAGAGACTGCTGTCATTTGCCTCTTCAGCAAGTAACAAAATGTAACATTGCTTAGATTGAGACAGCCCACATAATGTGCCACCTCCTGTGATGTAATAAGCTGAAAAATGTTCAACCTGAATTTCATTAAGCTTCTTGGACCTCATTGCCAGGTTACAGGAAATACAGGAGGCAGAGGAACAAATAAAAGACACCACGAGAAACAAATCCAGAACATGGAATATTGTATAAGAAAGCTGCCCTGGATTCTTCTTCAAAATATTATGATGATGAAAAAGAGAGGGGACTGAAAATTATTCAAGCTGTCTGAGTCTACTGTGAGTTTATTATACCATTCTCTGCTTTTGTGTATGTATGAAAATTTCCATATGAAAGGTATAAAACATGGATGAGGAGGCTTGTTTTTAAAAGATGATACTAAAGAGCCATTAGCTACTAAGAACCAGAAATAGACTCACATAAATGGCCAATTGATTTTTGACAGGGGCAAAAGCAATTCAATGGAGGAGGGATAGCCTTTTCAGCAAATACTGTTGGAGCAATTGGATATCCATAGGCAGTAAACCAACAACTTCAGGACCCAGGACTGAGCTAAGAAGGCTCAGATGACTCAAAAGCATGCTCCTTGGAAGGAAAAAAAAAATGTTAAATTGGACTTCATCAAAATTAAGATAATTTGCTCTGTAAGAGACATTTTTACAAAGATGAAAAGATATTACAGGTTGGGAGAAAATATCTGCAAATCATATCCAACAAAGGATTTGTATGAAACTACATAAAGAACTTTCAAAATTTAACAGTAATAAGTAAATACAATTAGAAAATAAAATACATTTCACTGAAGTATACATAGCAAATAAGCAAATGAAAAAATGTTCAACATCATTAGGCATGAGGGAAATGCAAAGCAAAATCATGAGATATCACCACATTCCTATCAGAATAGCTAACTTTTTTTTTTTTTTTTTTAATGGTGGTAACTGCTGGCAAGGATGCAGAGAAACAGGATCTGATACTGTTTCTCTGGAAATGTAAAATGGTATAGCCACTCTGGAATATAATTTGGCAGTTTCTTGTAAAACCAAACATGTGTATGTCATGCCTCAGGAATTGCACTCCTGGGCATTTATCCCAGAGAAATGAAGACTTGCGTTCACACAAAAACGTGTATATGAATGCTCATAGCAGCTTTATTTGTAATGGTCAAAACCTGTAGGCAACCCATATATCCTTCCTTAGATGGTTAAAACAAATTGTGGTTTATGTATTACCATGGAATACTTGTTACTCTGCAATAAAATTGACTGACTTATTGATATCCGTAACAACTCAAATAAATTTCAAGAAAATTAATGCTGAGTGAAAATAATCACAAAAGGCCATATTGTATATGAAAATGTTCATATAACATTCTCAAAATGATAAAACTATAGAGATGAAAAATGGATTAATGGTTGCCAAAGGTTAGGGATGGTGGGAGGGAAAATGGGGAGAGGGTTGGATGTAACTATAAAGAGGTAGCACCAGGAAAGTCTTGATGGTGGTGGAACACTAGTGTATCTTGATTGTGGTGGTTAGACAAATCTATATGTGCTAAAAATGACAAAAGTATACACACATACTGTACCAATGTTGATTTCCTTTTTCATATTATGTAAGATGTAACCATGAGGGGAAAGTGGGTGAAGGGTGCTATCTTTGCATCTTCCTGTGAATCTATCATTTCAAAATAAAAAGTAAAAACCAACAATGACAACCAAAACCCAAAACTAAAGAGCCATAACCAAATAAAGTGTGTGAAACTGATTTGAAAAAAAAGTTATACATGTTTTAAGACAATTGGGAAATTTGAATATGATTGGTTATTAGATGGTATTAGGGAATTTTTGTTAATTTTCTTACCTGTGACGGTGATGGTAGTTTGAAGAATATTCTTAATCTTAAGAGATGCATGTTGAAGTATTTGGAATGAATGTTCTGATGTTTACAACTTAAAAAAAAAAAAAAAAAGATTTTAAGTACGTATTGAGAGATCAGGCAAACAGCAAAATGTTCGTTGTTGAGTCCAGATGGAAAATACGGGTATTCAATGTGCCATACTTTCAACTTTTATGTACTCTGATATTTTCAAAATAAAACATTTGAGGGGAAATTATCAGGGCTTTTTACAGATTAATGCTGTGTAGCTTCAGGCTCTTGGGTGCGCGCCTCGCCTGAGTGTTCTATCCCTGCTTGGGGATGCACCCCTCCCTGAGGCTCACTTAGAGCTTCCAACCGCACAATCCTCCTAAGCGTTTCGCCCCATCCCTGGTGTGGGGCGACACTGGACACCCATCGAGAGGAAAGCACCTCCCAGATTCCTAGAGAGGCCGGCTTGGCGACTTGGGGAGCCGGAAGCCCATCCCGAGACACTTCCTGTCCGGTCATTGTTCTCGTACCGATGGGAGCTGAGGTCCCGGTCAGCCGGCCTCATGCTGCAGAGCCAGTGAACTCAGGTCGGGCTTCTCAGCTGCGAACAGTGAGTGAGATCGAAGCGGGTGGGCACGAACGTCGAGGGAGAAAGAGGGGCTGTCCCAGGGATCATGGCCCTAGGAGCGGCCCCTGCGTCCTTTCCCTGGGGACACCAGCCTTGTCTGTCCTGGGGTGGGTGAGTTCCCCACAGCCTCGGAATCCCGGCTGCCGCCCACCTGGGGCCTGGCCCGGGAGAGGATGGACCCAGACCAGCCAAGGGGCCAGACAGGTCCCAGGGACGGGGACGCGAGGAGCCTATACGTGGAGAGAATGGATTGCCACGTTTGGAAATAGAGAAAGGACATTGAAAGGGAGCCTTTGATAGAGGGCCCTGTGCCCTCTGGGACCAGAGGTCCGTCTGGATCTGATCAGAAGTCTGATGAGAGCACTCACAGTAGGCAGTCTTGCACATACACAAGGTGGAACTAGTTTTAAGACCTTCATACCAGATTGAATTCGGATAGTGATGGAAAGAATAATCCTCCAGAATTAAGGTTTGTCACAGGAATGAAAGTATTGCGTTACTTAATAAATTCAGTGTATACAGTAAGTGGTCAGTAAGTTGACATGGGGAAAAGAATATGATCACTTCAATAGCAGCAACAGGGGATTGAATAAGATTTAGCACCCTTTTCCAATAAAACATTCAAAGGGGGATAGAAGGAAGAATTTCAGTCTCTTCATAAGCAATCAAACTAGTAAGGTTATGTTGCTCACAGGTTAAAAACAGAAACCCTGCTGGCTTAGCTGGGATAAAGAGTTACTGTTAATTAGTGAGGGTATGAATTGGCATGGTGCTTTTGGAAAGCAATTTGGCAGTATATCAACCAGCAAATCCTTGAATAATCCTTGAACTCTGATTATTATAAAGGAATAATTCAGCAAAAAAAAAAATTATTTACAAAGAAAAACTTTTAAATATTAATAAAATGGAAATGTAAACTTTTACTAAATAAATGGTTCATAAATAGGATATGGTTACATAAATGATAATATAGCCACAATTTAGAATACTATGCCAGAGTGAGGTAGTTCTGTATGTATTGTATTGAAAGATTGTTAAGACTATTGTGAAATACAGAAATTGAGTTAAAAAACAATGCAGGTTGCTGAACAGTATGTAACTGTGATGATCTAAAGTATGTTTTTGAAAAATAAGCAGTATGTGTGAAGGTGTACATATAAGTATGTAAATGCAGAGAAAATGGGTTAGGACTCCCATCTAAACTGATAAGTACTTTGTATGTGTGTGTGTAGTGTGTATAGGTTATATATTTAATTCTATATATTTCTGTATTACTTGATCCTTTTTCAATGAAGATTTATCAACACTATAGGTTATTGTGTAGCATTTAAAATAAGCATGAAGAGCCGAGTGTGGTGGCTCATGCCTGTAATCCCAGCACTTTGGGAGGCCAAGGCGGGTGGATCACAAGGTCAGGAGATCGAGACCATCCTGGCTAACACGGTGAAACCCTGTCTCCACTAAAAATACAAAAATTAGCTGGGCGTAGTAGTGGGCGCCTGTAGTCCCAGCTACTGGGGAGGCTGAGGTAGGAGAATGGCGTGAACGCGGAAGGCAGAGCTTGCAGCGAGCCAAGATCACGCCACTGCACTCCAGCCTGGGAGACAGAGCAAGACTCCGTATCTAAAAAAGAGTAATAATAACCATGAAGAATGGCAACATGAAAGTAATCTTTTTTTAAATCTTAAGTGTAATATTTTATCTCACAGGACATTTGGAAGCTATGGAAAATGTAAAAATCAAATAAAAAAAATGAAAAGAACCTTAAAACTACCTGTAATTACACCACCCAGAGATAACTACCCACTGCTAACATGTTTGTATAAAGACTCCCAGTCTTTTTCTTGGGATCCTTTTGTTCACATTATTTTGTATCCTTGGCAATAAAAAATCTTTTGTTGTAAAATCCTTTTTTAAAAAATGCTATGATGATAATTGTGAAAATATGTATCCCCACAGTCAAAAACAAGAATTTATAAAATCATAATTATTAGTAGTATGGTTGGAGATTTTCCTTTGAAAGAAATATCTTAAATCTTAAAATGTATAGTGGTTATCTCTTTGGAGGTAGACCGAGATGGTTTTTCTTAATCATTTGCTGCATTTTTTAAGTTTTTACAATAAAAGTATGTTAACTTTTAATCAGGAAAAAATCAATAAACATTATATAAAGCTGTTTGCAATGTGGTTATTATGGGAAGACATTACATATTTACAGACCAACCCTTTCATCCTATGAGGGAGGAATAGAGGATTCCATGTCCTACAGTGGCCCCTGGCCAGGCACTGGTGAAATTTGCCAGTGTGCTAAGTGGCATCCAGCAAATCTCTCCTTGGTGCTAACGGTGTTTTCTGATTTCTCAGTAGGCAGTACTCATCTTGGCCCTGGGAAGAAACTCAAAAAGAAGCTTTTGAAACATAAAGCTTAGATGGGGTTTGACCTCTGCTGGGCAGCTCCCAGCTGTATGAGTTCCCCTGCTGAGCAGAGAAGATGACTGCAGAATTTAGAGAAGCCGTGGCCCTAGCTCCATGGGGCCCAGTGAAGGTGAAAAAGGAGGAGGAGGAAGAAGAAAACTTCCCAGGTCAGGCATCCAGCCAACAAGTGCACTCTGAGAACGTCAAAGTCTGGACCCCAGCGGAGGGTCTTCAGACAGGCCTTGATGGATCAGAAGAGGAAGAAAAGGTAAATTGGGGCCTGAGAGGAAGAGGGGAGGAGATACTTGAAGACCTCAAGGAGTTTAAGAGGGGACTCTGCCCCTCTACTTCCACACCTGGAGTCTTATTTCTTGGGTATGATTCTAGCTTCCAGTCACTTGTAATAGGATAGAAATGTTCTCTTCTGATTGATGTGACATTCAGTACTTTGTATAAACCAGTGGTTCTCAAATTTTGCTACACAGAACCTGGAGAGCTTTTTATAAAATCTTGATGTCCATGCTGTATTCTGTTCCCATTAAATCATAATCCAGGGTCCAAGCACAGTGACTCACACCTGTAATCCCAGCACTTTGGGAGGCCAAGGTGGGAGGATCACTTGAGGTCAGGAGTTCAAGACCAGCCTGGGCAACATTGCACACCTCGTGTTTTTCTATGCAGAAATACAAAAAATTAGCTTGGAATGATGGGATGTACCTGTAATCTCAACTACTTGGGAGGCTGAGGTGGAAGGATTGATGGAGCCCGGGAGGCATAGGTTGCAGTGAGCCGAATTAACGCCACTGCACTCTAGCCTGGGCAACAGAGTGAGACCTTGTCTCAAAAAAAAAAAAAAAAAAGAATCTAGGGGTGGGACCTGGGTATCCATGGTTTTAAAAACTCTTCAGGTGATTTCAGTCAGGTTTTGACAATGCTAACCAGAGCTTCTAAAACTTTAATGTGCATAGGAATCACCTAGCGGCTCTTGTTAAAATAGTTGAAGTTCAGATTCTGATTGAGGACATCTGGGTATGGTCTGAGATTCTGCGTTTTCTTTTTCTTTTTTTTTTTCAAGCTTGTGGGTGATGCAGATACTGCTGCTGATCTTTGCACCACACTTTGACTCATGAGGCTGTACACTGTGCTGTCCTTAATGTTTCAAACGCACCCCTTACCATTACTAGTCAAATGAGGGCAGAGGTTCCCCCAGAGTCTTTCTGTAATAATATCATCAAAACATTGCTGCTTTGTTCCTTAGATCCCACAAAAGTTCACTTTGAAAATTCTTCCCACATGCTCTCTCCTCTTATGTACTCACTGATAAGCTAGGTTTAGATTCTGGAGTGAGCAGTGAGGTGCAATCAAAGTAATAAGCAAGAAAGTAGCTGGCTTGCTTCTCTGCCCAACTCACCCTGGGGGTTGGAGGAGACTCTGGCTTCCTTTTCTGTTTTTAAAAATTGTTTTATGGCCTCCAGGAATAGATAATTATGTTCTCATTCTCAAAATTGTAATCACACTACCCCCTACCACCAGTTCCCTCTTAAACACGTTCCTTCTTGTCTCTAGAGTCAGAACATATTCTGGGACATGGCGGTAGTCCTGAAAGCAACTCAGGAGGCACCTGCTGCTTCACCCCTTGGCAGCTACTCGTTACCAGGGACTCTGGCCAAGAGTGAGAGACTGGAGACTCATGGGACCATGAACTTTCTAGGTATGGTTCAATTCCCTGATTCTGAATCTGACCATTGGGGTTTCTCAAAATCTTTTCAGAGACTGTGGTGGGCATCCAGTTTCCTAGGTTGACCAACAGAGTACTGAGGTATTAAAAGTGTCAAGGAAAGTTGGAAAGACAAATGCTGAAATGCCTGTGCATTTGTTACGGGAAGTGCCTTATTTTGCACACAGGCTCAAGACACCAGACAAACATAGGTTTTGTCCCTAAAACCTAATCAACAGCAATATGGCACCAGGTTCAAGAGGCTGAAGAAGAGACCCAGGGCCAGCAAACGACATGGAGTTTTACTAGATGTTTATATACAGGTTAGACAGTCTAGAGGCAGTGGGCTGGGCACAGGAGAACCACATGCCCCAGCGGCACAGGCTGGGCAGGAGAACTGCAACCGCTTGCCAAAGGCATGCAGTTTATATAACATTTTCACTTAACACCCTCCCATGAATGACCTCCACCTGGCAGCCTTAATTTAACACAAAACAAGGGGCCCCAATCCCCTTTAGGGCCCATATTCCACTGAAAGGGGTGGGGAATGGATAAGGAATAGATCTCCAGGTTGGCCACTTCTGGATTCCTTTGCTTGGAACTCCAAACTGTGTTCAGGTGTGTCTGCCATACCAGCTCATTCTCAGGTTATGCTTAAGTTGTTGCCATCAGGTGTTTTTACCATACAATAGGCGAATTCCAAACTTACTTTTTAGTGATATTTATTGTTCAGTGAGTTTCATCTCTGTGCACACATGTAAGCACATGTCCTCTTTATGTGCTTTGTAGTTAGCATAGGTTAGTGAGCCTGCAAGAGATGCTAGCTGAGGTAGGATCAGTCAACTTTTGTGGTGATTTTGAGCAAATGCCCTGGAGATGTTCTGTTTTCATAGATCTTTGTAAATGCAAATTATGGAGAATTTTGAGCAGCTATGTCAACCATAATGAAGTTCAAAACTAGATCTTCATGGAGGGTACTGATGGCTTATCAACTTGTTCTAAGCTAGGACTAAAGAAAGGGTAGTATGTTCTAAAGATCTCACTGGCAGTGGCAGAAGCTTGCCTGTGGAGGAGTGACATTTAAGTGAGGGTCAAGAATGCAGTATCCATGAGTCCTGTGTTTGAAAGCACTTATCGGATGATTGCCAAGCCCTATTCTTTTTATGAGTCTGCCAGATAATTAACACTTTGAACCCTCTCTCCTCCCTAACCAGTTCCTCAGGCATCTGGGGACCAAGTCACTTTCTTAAACCAGTGCTATGGGGAAGACGAGGATCTCCACCTAGATTTTCTTGTCTCATTTTTAATTATTCCCAAACTCTTAGCAGCTTCTGTTCCCCACTTTCTGCTTTTTGTTCCATTCTCTCTGGTGCATTCCCCTGCATGTCACTTATTTTCTGTCTGTTGGCTTTATCAGCCATTCATAGTCTTAACCCCAACAGCTGCACCTCATCAGGAATGGGCTCCCTTTTCCTACTTTGCCTCTTAACTCAAGACCGTGTTCATACCCGAGACTTACCATTTTGTGCTGCCAGCTATTTCCATGGCAATGGCAGGAACACTGCCAACACTATTTCCATGGCGATATCAGCAGGCGATGGCGGGAACACTGAGCTCTATGTGTGAGAGACATCTGAGTGGGGTTGCTGCCCTGCCTGTAGTAACTCTGTGACCTTGAGTAAGTCCCTTCTCTCTCTGGACCTCCATTTCCTGTTCTACAAATTGGGTGTGTTCATTCATTAAGTATAGGATTCGTTGGCGCTCTCCTTCCTGTGTGCCAGGCAGTGTGATAGGTGCTAGAGATACAGAAATGAATAAGACACAACCTTGCTCTTTTTTTAGCTGAAGGAGAACAGTTTCATCATCGTGATGAAATTGTATAATATACATGAAAGTGCTTTGGAAATTGTGATTGTTACTGGGTTTTTAATGTCTGAGCAAGTTTTAACTGCAGTTTTCATATTTTAATTAATGTTGCATTTATTAAAGTTTATTCATTTAAAAACCAATTTTTAAGCCATTAAGCATAACTTTTTACTTCATCCATACGTCTAGAAATATTTGTATAAAAGTGAGAGCATTTGTATTTTTTCTTTAATTTATGTTCAGTTAAGCTTCAAATTTTACAGATTAAATTTTTTAAACATTTTGGCCGAGTGCAGTGGCTCAAACCTGTAATCCTAGCACTTTGGGAGGCGGAGGCAGGTGGATCACCTGATATCAGGAGTTTGAGACGAGCCTGGCCAACATGGTGAAAACCTGTCTCTACTAAAAATGCAAAAATTAGCCAGGCGTGGTGGTGTGTGCCTGTAGTCCCAGCTATTCGGGAAGCTGAAACAGGAGAATCGCTTGAACCTGGGAGACAGAGGTTGCAGTGAGCCAAGATTGCACCACTGCACTCCAGCCTGGGCGACAGAACGAGAATCTGTCTAAAAATATAAATAAAATTAAAATTTTTAAACATTTAATCCTACCTGCTTATCAAATTTCTTTATATAAAACATAATTGCAAATTTGATATCTTTAGTTCTTTAAAACATTCCAAACACCCAACTGAGCAGATTTACAAGTCTTGTAAATAAAATCTTGATAAACACACAGCTTTTATAAATCTAATGAATTGGACTTATAAATTTAGTAAATCAAATTACCCTTCTTATCTCTGAATATAGTCACCAGCTGAGATGGCAGCCTCATGTAGCATTTCAAGTATCTTTAAAAAAAAAAAAAAAAGTGAAAGAAAAGTATTGATTTCAAAACTATGGCTATGCCTGTGTTCTAGTTGGTCACAAATTAGTTTTTGGTTTAGTTTTTCATTATTTCTGTACTTAATTTAATTTCTCTAGAGCTACAGTAATCCTACATGTTTTTAAAAAAGGGAAAATACCATTTCAGAGAAACTGAGGTTATACACCCGGATTATTTGCTGATTAATCTTTTTACCCAAAGAAATTTGAACTTGACCAACACCAGATGGACCCTAATTCTCTTAGGCATTTGTCCAGACCCCAGGTCTTACTTTACTCAGTGATGAATCACTTGCATGAAAACCTTCTAGGCTACAGTTGCACCTGGTTTTGTAATGGTTTTGACAGGAGACATCATTCAGATAGAAGGAGTTGTTTCCATTATTGACTGTAATCAGTTTAGTAGTTCCCACTGATCTTCATTTTTCATGCCCAACATTCTAAATCTCCCAGTAAGGAGGGTAGGAGTGAAGGTCAGGGAGACAGTGCAGCTATGAACTAAAGTTTTCATGGGCTCTGTTTCTGTTGGAGAGATGCCCAGCTTGGGGATGGGAGGCCCAGGTGTCAGTGATGGGGAGTTAAAGCAAAAGAGGAGGTGAAAAGAACCAAGGGAGGAGATGTTAGATGGGAGAAGAATAAAGTGGGATGTAGGAGGAGATGTTAGATGGGAGAAGAATTAAAGTGGGATGTAGGTGTTAAAGTAACAGTAAAGAACATAAAGAGAAGAAAGCAGTCAGCAAAAGAAAAACAGAAGAGGCATGAAACTGTATATGGAAAAATTCAAAATATTTCACACAAAAAATTAAAAAATAGGAGAGGAGAGAGATGAAGAGTCAGTAAGGAGTCAAGATAACAGGAAAAAATAAGAAAGCAACAGCAGAAGAAAAGATAGAAGAGCAAGTAAACTACAGAGAGAAAAACAGTACATTTTTTAAAAAGCGAGAGATAGCAGAACAGTAGGAATAGAAATAACCAGAAAAAGTTTAGCATTTTAGATTTTTTTTTTTTTTTTTTTTTTTTGAGATGAGTTTCACTCTGCCGCCCAGGCTGGAGCGCAGTGGCATGATCTCGGCTCACTGCAACCTCCACCTCTTGGGTTCAAGTGATTCTCATGCCTCAGCCTCCAGAGCAGCTGGGATTACAGGTGCCCGCCACAACACCCAGCTAATTTTTTTGTATTTTTCCTAGAGACGGGGTTTCACCATGTTGGCCAGGCTGGTCTCCAACTCCTGACCTCAGGTGATCCACCTGCTTTGGCCCCCCAAACCAAAGTGCTGGGATTACATGAGCCACCACACCTGGCTTTTTTTTTTTTTTTTTTTTGAGATAGCGTCTCGCTCTGTCTCGTCTAGGCTGGAGTGCAAGTGCAGTGGTGCAGTCTCAGCTCACTGCATCCTCCACTTCCAAGATTCAAGCAATTCTCCTGCCTCAGCCTCCCAAGTAGCTGGGACTACAGGCATGCACCACCACACCTGGCTAATTTTGTATTTTCAGTAGAGACGGGGTTTCACCATGTTGGCCAGGATGGTCTCAAACTCCTGACCTCAGGTGATCTGCCCACCTCAGCCTCCCAAAATGCTGGGATTACAGGTGTGAGCCACTGCGACCTGCCAGCATTTCAGATTTTTATTGTTTGTCATATCTGGGGCTCTACTATATCCAGCACTTGGGCATTTCTTTCCTCTGACACTGCTCATCTTGTCTGAACGATTGTGATAGAATTTCGGATTACCATACTCTTAACCAGGCAATCAAACCAGGCTGTTTTCCTACCCCCAATATTGCTTTGTACCACTCCAACATCCTTGTCCCACCCACTCATATCATTGGTTGGATGGTCATCCTATAGGATATTTCCCTCTCATGGGTGCTAGTCTCCCCACCGTGCAGTAGCAGCAGTTATAACCTGAAGCTCACAGCACCACTGCTCATTTCTGAGCTGACATCACCAGTGGGAATACTTCCCTCCTCTACAGGCTTGCCACCCATTCCTGTTTCCCTTTATTTCACTTGCCTTATTTCTTGAGCTTGGTTTAACTGACAAACACTTGTTAAGGGTTCACTGTGCCAAAACTGGGTTATATGGTTGCACATTTCAAGGTCAAGGAAAGTGAGGGTGCAGAGGAGACAAACATAAAGAACTATGATGTTACTGATAGCAGGAGTCCTTTTTGATACCATTAGATTCTGAAGCAATGTAAAGCATCCAGAGACTAATCAGTATCATAAAGCTTGAGGGTGTTTTGATGTTCTCATGATATTTTCTGCCATTGTGGAGCAGGCTATGCCATAACTCAACAAGGTCAGCTTTCCTTGACACAATGCTAAGCTATTCCTATGACACAAGGGTAAGAGTTTGCCATGTATGGTTTCTTTTTTAATTCTCCTAGTGTAGCTGTCTATCACCGTAGCAACTCCCCTCCCCTGAGCATTCATCTTTCCTTCTAACCCCTCACAACATCATCAGTCAGCCTGAAAGTTGCTGCACACATTCAGAACACTGACTGTATTCCAGACAATGCCTTAGTAGTTGACATAGAGCAACTCCATTAATATACTCACAACCTTATGAGGTAGATACTATTAGTATCCCTGTTTTAGAGATTGGGAAACTGAGGCACACAGGAGTTAAGTAGCCCAAAGTCATGCAGCTAGTTAGTGTCAGAGCAGAGATTTGAAACCAGGCAGTCTGGCTCTAGAATCCATGTTCTTAACCTATATGCTGCAGGACCTCACAGCGTTTCATATGCTTTTGGCTGCTGTGGCTATCTTGGCAGCCAGTGTTACCCTTTCTGTCCATGCTTATCCTTTCTTTGATATCCAGTATCCTCCGACACAGAAACCTCAGTTGCTAGATCTTTGTTTACAGGTAGCAAATCTCCCTAATTAACTGGTGGGTTGTAAGCAAATCCACACTAAGTAGCTAAGGTAAGAAGGCAAGCCTAGGGAGAGGCTCGTGTCCTTCATAACTGGTCTTCATTGCAAGGGCAGTCATCATACAGCCAGGAGGAGCGCTGTCTGGAGATTGGGCCTCCCTGGCATGAGGCAGTGGGGTTAAGTGTCTAATGGAGGCAAGTGCAAGTGCTGGAAAGACCATGAGTCAGTGGATTCTGCTGTAGGTAGAGAGGAGGGCAAAGCCCCAGCTGAAGAACCTATGGAGGAGAGGTAACATGTGATGGGATTCTTTTTTTTGATGAAGCCATTTTGTGGAGGTGCTGAGATCACATACTCCCTTTTATGACTTGATGATCCTATTGTTTTTCTAGGCCAGAGAAAGCTAACATTTGTATTGTCTGTTTCTTGGTTCAGGTGATGAAACCAAGAACCTACAGTTACTGGTTCCAAAAACTGAGATATGTGAGGAAGCTGAAAAACCCCTCATCATATCAGAAAGAATCCAGAAAGCTGATCCTCAAGGACCTGAGTTAGGAGAAGCTTGTGAAAAAGGAAACATGTTAAAGAGGCAGAGAATAAAGAGGGAAAAGAAAGATTTCAGACAAGTGATAGTGAATGACCGTCAGTTATCTGAAAGCTTCAAAGAAGAAGAAAACCAGAAATGTAAGAAATCTGGGGGAAAATACAGCCTTAATTCTGGCGCTGTTAAAAATCCAAAAACCCAGCTTGGGCAAAAGCCTTTTACATGTAGCGTGTGTGGGAAAGGATTTAGTCAGAGTGCAAACCTCGTTGTGCATCAGCGAATCCACACTGGAGAGAAACCCTTTGAATGTCATGAGTGTGGGAAGGCCTTCATTCAAAGTGCAAACCTCGTTGTGCATCAGAGAATCCACACTGGACAGAAACCTTATGTTTGCTCAAAATGTGGGAAAGCCTTCACTCAGAGTTCAAATCTTACTGTACATCAAAAAATCCACTCCTTAGAAAAAACTTTTAAGTGCAGTGAATGTGAGAAAGCCTTTAGTTACAGCTCACAACTTGCTCGGCACCAGAAAGTCCACATTACAGAAAAATGCTATGAATGTAATGAATGTGGGAAAACATTTACTAGGAGCTCAAACCTCATTGTCCACCAGAGGATCCACACTGGGGAGAAGCCCTTTGCTTGTAACGATTGTGGCAAAGCCTTTACCCAGAGTGCAAATCTCATTGTACATCAGCGAAGCCATACTGGTGAGAAGCCATATGAGTGTAAAGAGTGTGGGAAAGCCTTTAGTTGTTTTTCACACCTTATTGTGCACCAGAGAATTCACACTGCAGAGAAACCTTACGACTGCAGCGAATGTGGGAAAGCCTTCAGTCAGCTCTCTTGCCTTATTGTCCACCAGAGAATTCACAGTGGAGATCTTCCTTACGTATGTAATGAATGTGGGAAGGCCTTCACATGTAGCTCATACCTACTTATTCATCAGAGAATTCATAATGGAGAAAAACCTTACACATGTAATGAGTGTGGGAAGGCCTTCAGACAGAGGTCGAGCCTCACCGTGCACCAGAGAACCCACACCGGGGAGAAGCCCTATGAATGTGAGAAGTGTGGTGCAGCTTTCATTTCCAACTCACACCTCATGCGACACCACAGAACCCATCTTGTTGAATAACAAGTAAGGAAGAGGAAGACCTCCAGCATTGGTCATAACCTTCTGCCTCCCTAATGAGACACCTCTTTGCTGTTTTCTTCCTCCTCTATAAAAGTGAGGGTTATGTCCTTAAAAGTTAGAGTTTTCAGGAATGCAGCACAAAACACAAGAAAGCATTTCAGAGGCTAATTTAAAGAAAACAAAAAGTAAGCACCTAAAGGCAAAGACTTTGTTTTAACTGTACCTTAAGCGGTCATGTTTTCTGAAGTGGAATGTGGCTTTCTTAGGAATGGGTCATACAAAGCTAAGTGGTAATGATGCTATTTGGGGAAAGGTCTTTTTTGCTTAATTTTGTTTTTTAAAACTCTGATGATTGCTTAAGCAACAGGCAGGTTATCTCCCTGGTTGAATTCTGGTTGAACTGTGTATTCTAATATTTCTGGTTAAGTGGTGACTAGGTAAGGAAACCACTTGGGGTATCAGTTCAACAATTCACTTATGAACGTTTATAAGCTTTCCATTTCCTAGGTAATTTTTAGAAAGTCAGTCAAAACAAAAAAACTTTACTGAAAATGGACAGAAATAGGAAATGGACTTTTTCCTTACTGTCTATACCTCTTGAACCTTGGTATTGTAAAGATCTGGGGACCTCTGAGTCTATTCTGACCATTCCCTAGTCTGCATGGCCAAGCACTCAAGGATTGATGGACACCACACACCAGCTATATTCATTTGCCCAGATCAACAGCTCCTTCTCCAAACATCTCAAGCCCCCAATTCCTATCACATTCCATTTGGGTGAGATGCAACTAACAGCCCCTTCCTGGATAAAGGAGTCAAAGAATAAAGCTTGCCTAGAGGCATGCCCCAGTTGTCTCTGCTGTCATTCTGCTCAAGTCCAGGTAGGGGTCTCAGTTTGGGTTTCATTCTGACATTCTGGATGGTGTTCAGAAGAAATGGTGGAGCTCTTCTCATTCTGAGAGGACCTAAGAGGGAAAGTGAAGGGAGAGGGAAGGTGGAAGTAAGATTCCTAAGGTCTTAATTTGATTTTTTGAGAAATTCAGAGGTGTTGGAATATGAAAACTTTTAGAGGGATGAAGAAACTGGCTAAGGTAAGATATCTTTGTTACCATTGAGCCTTTACTCCTGGAAGAATGGTTTATTAAACTATGCAGTAGGTAATATGTAATAATATTGCCTTGTATTTATACAGAACTTTTATTCTTTGTTGTGTACCCTTATGTGTTGACCATGATACCTGGCATGTATCTGACGCATTCACATAGATCACTACCTTAGTCCTTACAACACTGAAAGAGGTGGTTGCCTGTTTACCTGAGAATGGTCATTTAGCGCAAGGCCAAGTAACAAGTGACAGCTTATATCCAAGTCCAGGATCTGAATCTAGATTCTGTGTTCTGCCATGCCACTTGCCTCACTACCTGTAATCCCGATGCAGACCTGTGGGGGAGACAAAGGGGTATGTAGTCCCATTTTTCAGGTGAGGAAGCTGATGTGACAGATTTTGGGGAGTGCCTTAGGCACTGTGACCAGAAATCAGCAAACCTAAGACTATGTGGTCTCCTGATTTCTGGCTCTGTCCCTCCACGCTATTCCAGTGCCTCAGGGCATACGAGAGCATTTATCATAAATGCTGAGCCTGATGCAACTCTCATGCAGAAGTCCCATGCATTTATTATCACATTTCTGCAAGACTAAATATTAATCACATAGTGTTTTCTAGTTTATAGAGCACTTTTTTTGGTTTGTTTTTTGTTTTTGAAATGAAGTCTTGGCTGTGTTGCTTAGGCTGGAGTACAGTGGCACGATCTCGGCTCACTGCAACCTCTGCCTCCCAGGTTCAAGTAATTGTCACCTCAGTCTTCTGAGTAGCTGGGACTACAGGTGAGTGCCATCACGCCTGGCCAGTTTTTTTTGTTTTTTTGTTTTTTGTTTTTTTTGAGACGGAGTCTTGCTCTCGCCCAGGCTGGAGTACAGTGGCGCGATCTTGGCTCACTGCAACCTCTGCCTCCCGGGTTCAGGCGATTCTCTTGCCTCAACTTCCTGAGTAGCTGAGACTACAGGTGCACACCACCACCCCCGGCTAATTTTTGTATTTTTAGTAGCCACGGGGTTGGTCAGGCTACTCTTAAACTCCTGACCTCATGATCCACCTGCTTCAGCCTGCCAAAGTGCTGGGATTAAGGAGTAAGCCACTGTCCAGCCTTTTTTGTATTTTTAGTAGAGATGAGGCTGCACTATGTTGGCCAGGCTGGTCTCGAACTCCTGACCTCAGGTGATCCACCTGCCTCGGCCTCCCAGAGTGTCAGGAATACAGGCACGAGCTACCATGCCTGGCCTACAGTGCATTTTCACATACAGAAGGCATACACAAGAAAGCTTATTAATTTCCTTTTTCCTCCCTCATCTATTTTTTTGTCAAAACATATGCAACTTATTTTTGCAGTTTTGTTCTAAATCATAGAGACACAAATACAAGAAATCAAAAGGATTCAAAAGTAGGATCACATACTCATGCCCTCACCAATCCTAACAGTGACTGTTCCAGTCTCCCTGATGGAATGGAGAGACCCAAAGAAACCACCACCTGTCTCTGCTGAGAGTAAGAACAAGTTAGTTTTTTTCCCCTCCCTTATCAGGAAACTTGAGAATATAAGGAGAGCAGGTCTGAAGATTTGAGATAACTGTGTGACCTTGACCCCCCAAGAGACCAAAACTACTTTGCTGAAAAAAAATACCTGCTGGGATTTATGAGCATTAAGACAGTTAAACCATTCTACTATCACATATGTTTATCCTTGTAATTGAATATTAAGTTATGGAGGATTGTGATTTTCACTCATAGGTAGTTCAGAAAAGCTACCCAGGCGATTATGATGCAAAACTAGGTTTGAGATTCACTGACCCAACCTTGCAGTAAAGCAGTGGTTTTAAACCTTGGCTTCATGTTAGAATCACCTTGGGCACTTTTTTAAAATTTCCATTTCTAGACCTCAGTATTTTTCAAAACTCTGGAGGGGATTACAGTGACAAGCAAAGGTGATGAACCACTGTAGCAAAAAGTAAAGGCTGCAGGTCAAGAATGTGTGTGATCAAAGGTGGAGGGGGTGGGGGGTACTCCAGGATAAGGATCTGTATGTGCAAAGCATTCTATGTATTTTTAGCAGAACAGGACACTTACTTTACACTGGCTGCATTAGGTGTCCATCAGTGCCTCTGCCAACCATTGGATGTTAGAGGATTCTGCCACCTAACTTATTTTATTTGTATTTAAGTGAATATACCAGACATTTATATGAGTAAACCAAGTTTTACATAACATACTTTTGGTATGTATTATGAACTTTTACATTTCTACTTGGATTTCATCTCCAGATCTCAGTTTCCACAAACCTGCATCTAGGTTCAGGGCCTCTGATTCTGCACAAATCATGTGAGCCAAGTGGATTGATTACTAGACAGATCAGATCCTTCCCCAGCTAATAACTCTCCCTCCTGATTCCAGCCCTGAAAATAAATTGCAGCCTGCCATTTTCTTTATGGTTTATAATAAGGGAGGAGTGACCACATTTTGTCAGTTTGCTTAGTTTCCTATTCTTTGGACTCATCTCCCATCTTTTTTGGGTAGCCTTGCTAGGAGTGGTTGAGAACTCTGAAGCCCCATTTTCCTAAGTTGCTGAGAGCTATCAGACTTTTAGCTGTCAAGCTGAGAGCTCTGTTGCAGGCCTAGTGATTGGCATTAAGAGTAGGGCCAGGAAATCTGTCCTCATCCTCAAATGAGACCAACAGATATGTATTAAGTGGAGCACAGTGATGCAAAACTGATGGTGAAATCACAGTACTCTGGGAGCACAGGAGAAAGACTTCAATCCCTAACACACAGTTACACACTCAAACACAGCCATAAATTCCTCGAGGCTTAGGAAGAAGTGACTTTGGACAAAGCTAATTGTTCATCTGCCCTATATCCCCTCCCTTTCTCAGGTAGTTGTCCCTCTCCTACATCTGGCACCTCTCCACTTGCTCATCCATTGTAGGCACTGCAACCTTTCTGGGGTTGCAGCCCCTTTGGAAATCCAGGGAAGATTGTGGATCCTCTTCTCCTAAGAAATGTACGTTGCAGATTAAATCTTGTGCTTACTTGGAGGTTATGCAGGCTTCCTGAAGCCAATACGTAAATCTAGGGCCTAAAATCTAAACTGGGGATGTATTACATAATCACCAGTGACTTTTTTTTAAATGAGGTTAGGTTTCAGAATCGCTAAGAATGTTGCCCAGACGCATAACCTTTAAAATTTGTTTTTCTCCTGGATTCCTTCCCTCATCAAATGACATTATCCCCACCACCTGGGGCACCCAGATTGAATGTCCGGAAGCTATTTCTGCCTTCCTAAGCATCATTCATTACAAAAACATTTTGTGTTCCCTTTGTGGTGAATGTCATGCTAGATTCTGGAGTGCCAACGCAAACCTGGTCCACTAGCCCTGTTGTCATGTCTTGTTATGGGAAAAATATCAGGATCCCTAACATGATTTACTGAGCTCTTCATAATCGCTTTCCAGCCTCATCTCTTCACTCTCAGGCACCTTTTAGTGCAGCCTAGAGGCACGTGCTTGCTCTCCTCTGTGCCTTTGCTCACACTTTTCTCAGTGCCTATAATACCTCATCACTACTTCCCACTCAGTCCCCTTCTATTTTTGTAAGCTTAGTTTCTTCTAATATTTGGTTCAAGTTCCATCTCTGGGAAACCCCTGACTGCCTTATGGCCAAAGGCATATTCAGAAGTATATTTATTGATATGCGTATACGAGTGCATGATATGCTATGTATCCAGGGATTTACCTTTTTGCTTTAAAGTGAAAAAATCTGGATTAAAAATTGTGTATATAATACACTTCTCATGTACTGTTGCTGTTATATATACTATATACTATTTAAAAGTATATAGATAAATTACCTAAAGGAAATAAGAAAATATCATAAGTGGTTAAATGACTTGCAGCCATACAGATGGTTAATTCCAGGCTTAGCTTCAAACCCATATACTCTGGATAATAGGATTATGGGTTACTAAGAGGGATTTTGTTTGTTTGTTTTAGTAATTTCTGTATTTCTATAAGGAGCAAGAATTTTATAAAAATAAATTATTATATTTGCATATCTAGTTTATTATATTAACTATAAACCATATCTCAATTCTCCATTTTGTGGTATGTTGGAGGGACCCTTCCCTTCCTTTCTCTTTCCCTTTTCCACGTTGTTGTCTCTTACATTATCAAGTCTGATAATTCTTAAATTCTATTCTGTAACCAGTTAGGATTTTATGGTTTGTTTATTGATAGATTTCAAAAGCTGAAAATAAACAGCATGAACATTATTATGACCATGTGAATATTGTTGACTGCAGATCTTAGCCTACTGTGTTTATATTTCCTTTTGGGATCAGCTTTTTGTTTTTACTGAAGTTTCTACTTGCCTTTCTTTTTACCTTGTGCTGGTTGCTTTCCACACACTCACAGTCATCTTCAAATTCTCCATTCAATTAAATACTCTGTTGAATTCACTTCTTTTCTCGCTGTATATTCCCCTTTCAGCCTCCTGCTCTAGTCTGTTTTTGATGCCCTTTCTGCTTATTATTCTGTTGTTACACTGGACTCAACTGTTTCCTGAATTCTGTGTCTTCTTTTTTCTTTATTTACTTCATCATTTTACTATAGTACATGTCAAGTCTCCTGTCAGGAAAAAGTACATGGAAGGCAAAGTTGTTGAGTGTTTATATGTCTTTCTCTGACTTCTCACTTGATGGTAATTTGATGGGGTTGGAATTCTAGGTTGAAAAATTTCCCTAGAAGTTTGTAGCCATCACTTCACTGACTTACAGCATCCACTGCTGCTGAGATGCCTGATTCCAATCTGATACTTATTTATTTGACAATAAATAGTATTTACATTACAGTGATCTGTTTTCCCACCCTTATGCCTGGAAGCTTTTAAAGTCTCTTCTTTATCTTTGATGTATTCAATTCCCTAATGCTCAGTGGAATTTTTCAATCTAGAGACTCAGGTACTCCTACTCTTGGAAATTTTCTCATTTTTTATATGACTATTCCCCCTTTCCATGTTTTTTTTTTTCCTTCTGTTTTTACTCTTTATAGAGTTTCTGCTAATCAAATGTTGGACCTTGTGGATTGATCCTTAGCTGCATTCATTATTTCCATTTCTTTGTCTTGTGCCACTATGAGAAGAGTACCTTATTTTCTAATGAATAATATTTTTAACAGTAACAATTTTAACAGTAACTAGTTTAATTTCTGAGAGCCTTTTCTTAAAAGTGTCTTCTGTCACATGAATTATCTTTATTCCCTTCATGCCCCTGCCACTGGGTCCTTTTTCCCCTCTGTTTACCTAGTTTACTCTCATTAGAGACTTTCCTCAAATGTGTTGTGATTCTTACACCCATGTACATGTGTGCGCGTGTGTGAGTGTGTCTGTGAATTAAAAGCCTGATTGAGACCTCTGTGTGTAGGAGTGAAATTTGCCCACTATTTCCCTGGAGACCCCTAAATGCCAGAATACAGAATATTTTGCCTTGGGCTCTTACATTTAATCGCAAAAATCCTCTGATATTTTTGTCTGGGGTTTAGATGCTGTTAAGTGCTTTTCTAGAAGTGGAGGGAAGGAAGCCAAGTGTTATTACAGAATTCCAGTTAATGCCCTTATTATTAGATCCACTTCTGCCTCCCGCCCTTCATTGTACCTGGAGTTTTGAAATTCCAAGTCTTCGGGGTTGAGCAGGGTAGATCAGCTAGTTCCTTCCATTGGATAGCTCTCAGCAAGAGTTCCAAGCTGTTACTCCCTCCACCCAGCTTTCTTAGTTACCACATCATTCATTTTCCATCTTCTAGAAATTTTTTCCTTTTATCTCTTTGTTATACTGTTTTGTTTTTTTTTTTTTTTTTTTTTTGAGACGGAGTTTTGCTCTTGTTTCCCAGGCTGGAGTGCAATGGGGCGATCTCGGCTCACTGCACCCTCCGCCTCCCGGGTTCAAGCAGTTCTCCTGCCTCAGCCTCCTGAGTAGCTGAGATTACGGGAACATGCCACCATGCCCATGCCCAGCTAATTTTTTTTTTTGTATTTTTTAGTGGAGACGGGATTTCACCATGTTGGCCAGGCTGGTCTCCAAGTCCTGACCTCCAGTGATCTGCCCACCTCGGCCTCCCAAAGAACTGGGATTACAAGCATGAGCCACCGCGCCCAGCCTCATCATTACACATTTTAACCATTTTTTCCCATTGTTATTTTAGGGGAAGTTAAACCATTTTTAAAAGAATGTTGATATCCTTTCATACAGCAGTACCACTTTTAGAAAGCTATCTTAAGAATGAGTATTTGTACAATGATTTACATACATGTCAATGTTACTCATTTCACAAAAAATAAGTGACCTAAGTAACAATAGGGGAATGATTAAATAAGTTATAATACTATGGAATATTGTGCAACCGCTAAAGGTCATAATTAAAAGAATAGTGATATGATAATAGCACACAGTAATATTAGATAAATAATGCAAAGTACAAAATAAAACACTGTACAGAGAGCCGAGTTTTCTAAGATGCACATGCATAGGAAGGAAAGAAATTGGGGGTTAACTGTGGTTAAATTTTCGGCATTGTCTACATTTTCTACAGTAAGCCTGAATTACTTTTATGATCAGGAGGGGAAGGTTAATAGAAAGATCATGGCTTGTTCAGAGTGGTCAGACTTTCTTGTGAAGTGTGAAATGGGTAATGGGGAATAATAGAATAAGGGTCTGGAGAAATAAGGTCCCTGTTTTTATCCATTGTTAGCATTTTATGGTTACCAAGAACCTAATACCAGGTGAAGGAGTTCAGCAGAGGAATATGTATTTGTGACATTGTCCTGGCTGGACTTGAAGGCTGAGCTGGTGAGGGGAGAAAGGAATCCTGAAGACCATACTGGCAGTTTTTTTCAGAGCCCAAGAGAGATGGTAGGATTCTGACCCAGCCACTAGAAGGGGGCCAGAGGAGAAGGAATAGATGTGATGTTTTGAAGACAAAATGAGCAGACTTCAAGGGACACGGAAGATCAAGCAGCAAATTCCCAAGCCAGAGGTCTGGGCCTCTACATCCTGGTGAGACCTACGATATGACAAACGAGGCCAGGCCCAGGTCCGAGAGGCACTGCTTTCCTTGCAGTTCTCTGGAACTACCCTGTCTTCACAGTGGCTAATGCCTCTCTGATGTTGGGAAGGGCTGGAGACAAGGGAGGAGACAACCCAACTCCTAGCAGGCTACCTGGCTCTTGTAGGCTACCCTGACACCAGCTAGTTTCCCCACTTGTACCATGTGTGGTTTTCCAGAATTCCTGTGGTCTCTGGTATTTTCCCTCCAAGGAGTGGAGTTCCCTCAAGGCAAGTCCCACTACTGAACCAATAGCAAGGTTGTAATCATCACTACTGTTAGTTGAGGGGTTCCTGTGTGCCAGGCACCATACTAAATGCCAAGTGTGTTTTATCTCAATCCTCACGTGAGGAGGGATGTTCTCTTACGCCATTTGCAAAACCAGTAGTCCCAGTCAGGACTGGAACAACTCTGATGTACAAGTCTGTGCCCCTTCCTCCCAGGTGAACTTCTCAGTGCACCCCTAAGGGCTCCTCTCCACATGTAAGAGTTCTTTGTTAAATTGAAAGAGCAGTGCTTGCCTGTAGTAAAAAGATCAATGGTGCAAAAGCATACAGAGATGTGAGACTCCCAGTCCACACGACCAGTCTCCTACCCCAGTGGTAGCTATTGTTAAATTTCTTGAGGATCTTTCCTCAAGATAGTCCCAGTATTTACAACCTTATGTATCGCCCTTAAAGAAACACGAAAAAACAAATGAAAGCTTAAGATACACAGTCTACACCTTGCTTTTTTCAGTGTCTTGGAGATGGCTTTATATTAGCCTGTAAGATATACCTCATTCTTTTTTTCATTGCTTTGTGATACTCCATTGTATGAATGTACCATAATTCATAGAGTCCCCCTGTTGGTGGGCCTCTAGGTTCTTTTCTGCCTTTTGCTATTACAAACAGTACTGTGCCGAATATCCCCGCACACTGTCCTTGGATAAATTGATGAAATTAAATGGTAGGTGCATTTGATATTTTGATAGAAATTGGAAATTTAGTTCCCAGTGTGTGTGAAAATGCCCATTCCCCTGAATCCTCTGAAACTATTGTGTTGTTTCTGATCTCATAAATGAAAAATGCTCTCATATTTTAATTTGGACTCAACTATGAGTGAAACTGGGTACCATATCCCATGTTTAAAAGCCATGTGTATTTATTTTCTGTGACTTGCTTACTCGTGTTCTTTAGCAGTTTTTCTGTTCATCCTTTTAATAATCGATTTGTACAAACGATAAATTACCCTTATCTGCTATATGTGTTGCAAATATTTTCCCAGGTTTATTGTTTGTCTTACTTAATTTTGCTGTTTGGATATTTAAAATTTAATATGAAATCATAGACTTTCCCTCTTCAAGATTATATGTTCTCCCATGATTTCTAGTCCCTTGAGAGGGGTCCCTTCAAAATTCTTTGTGGATAAGGACAGAGTCAGGTCTTGGCCCTGCCTCCCACCCCTTTTCCTCTGGCATCCAGGTGGAAGAACCAAGCAGGAAAAAGACATAAAGACATCTCCCAACTTACTAGAGCAGCCGGGCAAGAAGCTTGCACCAGGGCCTTCTGCCCTCGCCAGACTCATTGAGCTAGTCAAAAGCAGGGTGTCCGGGAAGCCCGGCAGCAAGACCAGCGAAGAGCAGAGCAAGCTGAGGGAGGAATGGGCAGTCCGAGAAAGGGAGAACAGAAGGGGCTGTACCCTCGGATGGGGTGGGGTTGGGGCTGGTGGGGGGCTGCAGCCTGGAGGCTAGGGACAGGCCCTAATCTGGGGTGGGTGGCGTGTTGGGGGAAGGAAAGAGAAGGAGGGGCTAGAGCTTGAGATATGGGAGGCAATGGAGGAGGCTGCAGCTATGGGGGCAGGGGAAGGGGAAGAATCGGGAATGGGCAAGGATAAGAGCAGTGACATGCAGGTGGAGGTGGGCAGTAAGGGTAGGAGTCAGGATCAGATGTGGTGTCCTGGAAGAGGAGCCCAGTTCAGGGAGGAGCCAAGGAGGAAAAGGGCGGCTTCCTCCAGGACCCTGGGACCCTTGTGCTGCCCACTGCTTTCTCTGGCCTTAGGTGGGCAGGGCAGAAACCAGACCATACTCCTGAAGGCAGGTGGGGAAGAGGGCATTCTAGGCTGGCCCTGTTCCTCACCTCCCAACCCAGAACAGATCCCTAAGCTCTCTGACGTGAGTTCTCTCTTGCCATTGTGAGGCTGGGGTGAAATGAGGGGTAAGAAATGGCTTTGTAACGATTAGAAGGCTGCCTGGTTGCATAGGCCTGCTGTGGCCTTCTGGAGGACAGGGTAGGCATGGATAAAAGAAAACCAAGCCTTACCTGATTGGAAAACATTTTACGTTCACAGTGCAACGTGGGGCGCCTGCCCCTGACTGCCTTATACACGGACCTCAGCCGTGCTTCCAGAGCCTTGTTCTGTGGTGAACGCTTAACGAATGACAAGCAGAGGCCTTGTCTGAGGGAGGCAAGATGTGAAGTCACAACTCAGGTCCCAAGGGGGAGAATCTGTTTAGAGCCTAAGGGGCCACTGTGCTGAAGAAGGAGCCACATAGTTCTGTGACCCCTTGGGCCAGAAGATGCTATGGGGGGTTGTCTCTGGAAATAAGAGTCTCCGGCAGGGTCTGGACCACACCTGATCCCCCCACACAAGCCCTACGAGGAAGGAGCAGGATGAATGGTCTCTGGTCCCAGACAGCTGTAGGGGCCAGAGTGGCTTCCAGAGGCTGGGGTGGGCTGGAGCACCTTTCCTTCCTTCCACCCTAGTGGGCAAAGCTAGGCCTTTGAAACCATAGATGCCCACGGTCATGAACTACATTCACAAGGGCCTGGTCCCAAGACGCCCCTGCCTCCTTAAGGAGCTGATAATCCTCCTGGGATGGGACAGGTCTCTGGCAAACAGTATTTACTGTCCCTTTAGGTGACACCTGATGATCCCAAAGAACCAAAGGGTTTTCTGTCTTCCATCATGGGTTCGAATGAGAGTGAGGTGCACACAGATGAGGATGAGTCCTGTGAGCCTGAAGGAGGAGCAGCCCCGGGCCAGTGGTTCTTGCCTTGGGAACACCCCCACCAGGGCTAAGGGCTGGCATTTCCCATCTTAGCTTGGTGGGCCACAACCAAAGGTGAGAGGTAGGAATATGGCTGGCCCTAGAAGAGTATGGTGAAAGAACCAGGGGTTTCCAGGGTAGGGCTGCAACTCATTTTCTCATAAGCCATTCTTTATTCACAGGTGAGGCGTGGCCCTTAGGTGTGAGAGATGCACCAGGCTAATTTTATTCTCTCTTACTCACTCAGTGTCCAACTGCCCAGCTGCTACCAAGTGCCAAGCACCAGGCAGCCATGAGGGGCCTTTCAGGACCTGTTCTGCTTCTGACTGGTTAGGTCATCTCAGAGAAGTCAATGTCCTTGCCTGTCAAATGAAGCAGCATTTCCTGCCCTGCCAGCTTCACTGGGTGGTATGCATCAAAGGAGACTGGGACAGGACAGGGCTGTAAACAGTTCAGTCATTTGACATCGCTGTGGTTATTAACCAGGGTGGGGTCATTGTCCAAGAAGAGAAGGGATGCTCTTTGGGAGGGATGCTTCCATGGGCTGCATGGGGCCAGGGCCCCCTCCTGGAGGTGACTCCTCAGTGTTTTTTGCCTTTAAACACCAGACCCTCCCTGAAAGTTTACCTTTACTTATTATGGGTTCTCTCCACTGCCCACCAGCAAAAGGAGCGGGAGAAGGTAGGGTCAGCACTGTGACCTTCTTCCCCTCCCAAGGCCATCAGTGAACTTTTCTCCACAATTATTTTTCCAGGTCTCAGTACTAGCCTGGTGACAACAGCATGAGCTCTAGGAGAAAGCCACCCTGAGAGTAGGGCCGGAGCTTCCTCTGACTTCAGCCCTCTAAGGCTACCTGCTGCCTGGGACCCATCCGTTTCCTGCCCCAAGGGCCACTGTTGGAGAAGTGCTGCTAGGGCTGAATTGAGAGGCCTCAGCCAGCCTGGGTAAGGCCGCTTTCCACTGGGTCTTCATCACCACGCCTCAGAAATGTGGGTCTCTGACACTCTCAGCAGAGTGCACCTCTCAGAACCCAGGCTTCAGGGCCTAGCCATCCCCAAGGCTGCCAAACAGGTTTTGTATGTCTTGGGAAAGGCCGTTTCCCTCCTGGTCAGTTAGCAGACATCTCTTTCTGAATTACTCCAAGGTGCTGAGCTATCCATGAAGGGAAACACGAGAGAGAATGTGTCCCCCAGCCCTGTGAGCAGACCTGGCTTCAGATGCCAGGCCAGGCTGGAGGCCACAAGGGTTCTGTCTACCAAACACCCATTGCCAGCCCATCATGGCACCACAATTTCACATTAATTACACAAAGAACTTGCTTAGGTGGTTTTCCTGGGTCATGATCCAAATTCTTTGTAATAACTCCCCAAAACAAAGAGCCAAACCCCCCAAAATTCTTTCCCCTTGGTTAGCTGTGGCTGTCTGGCAAGCATAGTGGTCCTCAGGGTGACCTTCACGCCAAAACCAGTCATTCAGAGCCATCCTGAGCATTTTGCCAGATGTGCACTAGTGCTAATTCTGGGGCCCAAGGGAGGCAGGATAAACATTTTACTTGTTGGCAGATGTGAGGGCAGGGACTGTGCCAACCAGAATGGTGTCTTCAGAGATACAAGCACAAGTACACCAGGCTAAGAATGCTACAGGGCCTGATAGGATTCAGATGTTGCCCTAGAGAAACACACAGCCTAGTTGTGAAGATAAGATGGATACATGGGAAAGAGAAATCTAATTCACCAAAACATGTAAGGTCATTGCCAAAGAAATGGGGATGGATGGCAGAGGTAGTCAAGGATAGAGGAGGGAGCACAGTTACTAGGAGCTGTGGGAAGGATGGGAGAAGGCTTCCTAAAGGAGGAGTGACTTGAGCCAGGCCTGATGGGTGGGTAGATGGGTGGTTGGGTGGATAGATGGATGGATGGATGAATGAATGGGTGGGTGGATGGATGAGCAGTTTTAGAGGACAAGGATTGGGTATTCCAAACCATGCAGAAGGTGAGAGGAAAGATACAGAGATAGGAAATCTTTGTTGAGGAACATGGGTACAACCAGAAAGCCTAAGGAAGCCAAGAAGAGGGTTGGGGAATAGGAGAAAATATCTGTATTAGTTCATTTTCATGCTGCTGATAAAGACATACCCAAGGCTGGGAAGAAAAAGAGGTTTAGTGGACTTAGAGTTCCACATGGCTGGGGAAACCTCACAATCATGGCGGAAGGCAAGGAGAAGCAAGTCACATCTTACATGGGTGGCAGCAGGCAAAGAGAGAGCTTGTGCAGGGAAACTCCCATTTTTAAAACTGCCAGATCTTGTAAGACTTATTCACTATTACAAGAACAGCACGAGAAAGACCTGCCCCCATGATTCAATTACCTCCCACTGGGTTTCCCCCATGACATATGGGAATTGTGGGAGTTACAATTCAAGATGAGATTTGGGTGAGACATAGCCAAACCATATCGAGATCTAACTGGAGGGCTAGGGCCTAGAGTGGACCATGGCCATCTCTGTCCTTGGGACAGTGCTCTGCTAATTAGCATTTCCACACTCCTCTGCTTCTTCAGCCCTCCTGGAAGCAAAAGCCTGAGCTCCTCCTCCTGGACCTCCTAGAATAGGGTCCTTCTTTCCTGCTATATTTCCTATAGTTTAGGAGGAGGAAAGGGCCCTGCCTGTGTCCCTCCCCACACTTTGGAGCATTGGCTTGCCCTGCTTCTTTGTGTTTGTGCTTTCTCTTCCTGCCTGGACTGAGCTCGTGGGTTGTGAGGCTAGGGAGCCACATCTCTCTGCCTCCCCTACTGCCAACCCTGGCAGCCCTCAACACCCTTCCCTCTGGGCAGTACCCTTGTTCTCCCTTTCCCCACTTTATCTGGTCCCTGAGTTCTCTCTTGAGTCACAAGTTCTCATCATGCCTCTCTCCAGCCAGGAAGGTGACTTGGTCAAGCTCTGTGACTCCCAAGATGCCACTGTCCACAGCCCAGCCCATCTCTGACCACCACTTGCTGCCTTGGCCAGTTTCCAAGGCGTCTCTGTCTCCCCCTCTCAGCTTGGCAGTCTTTATGCATGCAGGCATTGCCCTTACCAGCCAAATGTTTGGTGACAGTGACATCCCTGGCTCTTTCCCAGAATGCATGTTTTTTTGTTGTTGTTGTTTTTTGTTTTGTTTTGTTTTTTTACTACACTCTCTTTTCTTTTTTTCTACCCATGCTCTGAAACCATAGTATACATACAGGACAATTGTGATTGTAAGTACTCTGCTTCCTACCACTGATATTTCAGCAAGCTCACTGGTGTAACACTTGGGGCCTTACTCTGTTCCTTACACACTCTTGCCACACTACAAAAAGGGATTTTATTTGACTGGTGAGTTTTGGAAAGCCAGTCCACCTCCCACCTCTCCCTTGGGGTCTGGCATCTTCACAGAAACCATGCATTCCACCCTGGCCCTTTGTGCTGCAAGTGTTTCAGGAGCAAACCCATGGCAGCCAGCACTACGTCCTTGGGTGGCTAATGCTGCCTAATCCTGGGATTCATAACCCCACTTGCCTGCAGATACAGCCACATTCACCAACATCAGGCTTTCAGTAATGTAAGTGATATGTTGGTCTCCCCATCTTATTTCTCCGTTGGTTCAAGTATTGAGTATAAAATTATAATAGCTAACACCTAGCTAAACACTTCGTATACATTGTACTTATGTACATTGTACATGTACATTGACTTAATTCTTACAACATCACTATGACATAGGTACTAGTATTAACCCATTTTACAGATAGGAAACTGAGACACGGAAAGGTCACATAACTGTTCATGGCAAAAACAGGATTTAGTCTCAGACAGTATGGCCCCAGAGACCACACCCCTGGTCTCAATGCTATATTGCCTCTGAAGAGAAGGGTGTTACTTATTGAATTCCCTCAAATCTCACTATAGTCTCATGTTTCCCATCTAGAATATAAAGCTGTTTCTATTTTTATTTTATTTTGTTATATCTGTTTTTATCTTCTATGTCTTGTTTAGATATCAAGACCAAAGTTGAAAAGGAAGATTTGATTCCGGAAAAAACAAATGTGAAAGAAGAATTCTCTGGAAGACTGGAAGCATGAAAAGTGGGGAGTAGGGGAACAGGGCATTCAGAACAGCCTGCAGACAAGCAAGTGAGGAGAGACAAGCCAGACACCAGGCAGGCCACAATGAAAGAAAAGATGTCTCCCAGGACACAGAGGCCGGAACTGTAAGGAACTCAGGAAAGAGGTCCGCCACAACTCCAGCCTGGCTGCCCCAGCAGGAATCTCTAAGCATGTACTGTGTATGGCAAGGCCTTCAGCCAGAGTTCCACTTTCATCGTACATCAGAGAATCCACACCTGGGAGAAGCCGTGTGGGTGTGGGTAGTGTGGCAAGGCCTTCATGTGGAGCTCCCACCTGACGTAGCACAAGAGGGTACACATGGGGAAGAAGCCCTTTGTCTGTGGCACATGTGGCAAGGCCTTCAGTCAGGGACCAAGCCTCGTTGTGCACACAGGGGAGAAGCCACACATGTGCCTGGAGGGTGGCAAGACTTTCAGCTGCAGCTCGTGCTTCCTGGTTCACTCGTAGAGCAACACGGGGGAGAAGCCCTATTGCTGCACCCAATATGGAAAGGCCTTTGGCCAGGGCTCCCACCTTTCCAGGGCAAGGAAATCAACTCAGAGTTTCGCAAATTCTCTGAGATGACCCAACCAGTCAGAGGCAGAGCATATCCTAAAAGGTCCCTCATGGTTGCCTAGTGCCTGGTATCTGGGACCATGCCTGGAAGAAACACCAGCCAACTTCCCCGGCCAGAGCCCAGAGCTGATGGGTCAGGGCTTCAGGTCCAGCACTGAATCCACAAAAGAGCAAGCTGAGCCCTTGTCATCAACCCACCTGTCAGGTTACAGTAGGCTCCTGTAAGGGCCTCCCAGTGTCTTTGGAGAGACAAGATACATACACAGTAAACACACAAATGAGTAAAGGACACTAGGTGACAAGCTGAGATTACAGTGCTGAAGTGTGTGCAGAGATAGCAAGATCAACAGGGAGGGAAAAATGGGTGAAGCTTTAGTGGGTCAGCTCTGGGAAAATGGGTTGGCAGTAGGTGGATAAGGGACAGCCCAGGGAGGGGAGCAAGCAAACAAGGAATGCCTCCAGGTGGGCCCCAATGAGGGGAGAGAGTGGCTGTGCAGTCACTAAGAGTGGCAGGCTTGACATACACATGGGGAGGTGAGAAGTTTCAGGACAAAAGCCCTGGTGGTGGGTGGTACCAACCAAGGCCAAGCCCTGCCCACAGTACTGGGCTTCCTGTACCAGGTTAACCCTGTGTGAGCCACTGAGCATCACTTTCCACACCTGTGCAGGACAGGAGTTGGACATGAGGGGCTTTGAGCTCTTCTCTCTGCCACCTGTGATTTCAGAGCTTTGAAGCCATTGTCAGAATGAGGACTGATAGACGGAGGAGGGAGGTGTTGGGAGAATGAAGCTGATGGGAACTCAGGATAGACGGGCAAAGAGGAGGAAAAGGAAACAAGGGAGACCGCGTGGGAGGCAGGTGGGGAAATTCAGCTGGCTCTTCTCAGACTTTGGTACCTACAACAGGTGACCTTGCTCAGCTGAAGTAGGCCAAAGACGCTTTTTAGTCATTGTCCATTCAGCAATTTACTGAGCACCTTTTATGTAAAAGGTACCTTGCTAGGTGAACTAAGGGGCCCACAGGGAATGAGACCTGGTCCTTCTCTTAACACAATCCAGCAGGGGAAGTAAGACCACCACAAGGCAGAACCTGCTGAGTGGCAGGACAGCTGAGGATAATTGCAGGGAAGTTCAGACGAGGGTGGATGCTTCTTTGATTTGGGTTGGATCGTGAAAAAAGTGGCATTCAAACCAACCTCAAAGGGTGAGTAGGAGTCCCAAAATCTGATGGGAGAGGAGTTGTGTCTAGAAGGAGGACTTGTCTGGAAAGCAAGAAGCATGTTGGGAACAGTGTACTGTCTTCGCTTGATTGATGGAAGGCATACCAGTGACACTCTGGGTGCTTGCTAATGTTCATGATGTGTGAGATGTAAGGTCCAGCGAGTCTGAAACCCTTCCTAGCACTGGCTCCTTTTGCAGTGTGGATGTTTTGTTAAAGAACAGGTCTGTGCTTCCCACAAATGTCCTGCAGCCTGGTCTAGTAAATATGCAGTGCAGCTCTCCAGATCCCCTAGTTGCCAGCAATTAGCAGTCTGCTGGGACCTGGCAGGAAGGAAAGAGTTTAATGAAAGGGTGATATACAGAGGTTTGGGGAGGGGATGGGGAGACACCAGATAGCAGCAAGAACTAGAGCCTCTGCCACTCCTAGCTTGAAGGGGCACGGGAGGAAATGGTGTAGCTGGAGCCATGAAGCTGTGGTTACAGAGGGGCACAGCCACGACGAGAACCATGGTAGCAGACAGAAGTACCCCATCCCATTCTCATGCCTCCCTCTGACATACCAGTGCATCCCACTAGGAAGCCAGAACTAAGGGACCCAGGGTGATGCCGCCCATAGGGATCTCTGCCCCAGGGCAAAGAGGTAGATGATGGATCTGGGGTGCAGACAAGAATAACCAGTACGCAGGCCGAGGAGAGGAGAGTCAAAGAATAACTCTGTGGGGCAGAGACCAGTCTCTACCCAGAGCTGCTTGGCCTCTGGTAGGACATGGATTTCTCTCATACTCTCTAATTTCTACCTCTGCCACTTCCCTGAATGGCACAGCTCCTCTAAAATGAGTGGGAGAGTAAACCCTTGGCCCTTCCCATCTTCCAGCAGACATTAACTTCATTCAGTCCCTGGGATCCCCCAACACCCACCTCCAGAGAAACCTGGTAATTTCAGTTTCTCTGGCTGTACAGGTTATCCCCTGCTGCCCTGCCCTAGAGACAAGATACTGTTGGGCCATGTCTCAGAGCAGGAAAGCAAATTAATACTTGTTTTATTTTATATAGTAGTTAAGCACTTACTCTGTGCAGTGCTTTTCTTAATGTGTTTTACTCAATCCTCACTGCATCCCTTAGATAGATTGTTAATACGACCATTTTATAGACAGGGACAATGAGGCACAGAGAGGTTAAGAAGTTTGCCCACAGGTATGCAGTAAGTGGTGGAGAAGGGACTGGGCTGTGGGCATTGAGTGGCTGCTGAGTCTGCACACCACAGCCAACACCAGGGGTGGACATCGCTCCATCCAATTTACTGTCTCCCTGACACTCCACCTGTAGCCCACACCAAGCCGTGTACAGCTGCAGTGGTCACTTCCCTGGCCACTGTCTCCATCCAGGCAGAAGTGTTTTGGTCCTTTCACCACTTAGTTCTGCTTTGCCCTTATATCCAAAGCAAAACCTTTTTACTTTACTTTTGTCCTAGTAAAAAAGTCACTTCCCTTCATTTTCAGGCCTCCAATCCTTAGCCAGGTGTCTGCCCAAGACAACTAGCAGTTTCACACAGATGCTAAGTCTCATGCAAACCCAAGCCAAGAAGTCATACAGCTCATTTCAGATGCTTATTGTGTAAACACACAAGATTAGCAGTTGCTTTCATGAATGTCTGGGTTTCTGTGCACACCCTACACCTTGCCTTTGTTAAAATAGGCTGTTTTAACAAGGGAAAGGGTCCTGGTGTTTGCCCAAAGAAGGGGGATTTGGCAAGAAATAAGTATTTTCTTATACTTTGGATGGACATTTTTTATTCTTATACTTCAAAAACTATTATACTTTGAAATTTCAATTCCCTGTGACGGACACCATGCAGCTTGAGCTGACAGATGTTACAACTGTAATTCACCTCAGGCTTTCCTTGTTGCCGGAAGTCAAGCCAGTGACTGATTCCTAGCACCCTCTCTTTGCCTACTAGTGATTGAAAGATAAAGTATATCTCATGCTGGAATTGACCTGGAAGTAGCTGGAGACATTTTGAAAGTCAACCTTCCAGTTTGTTAAACCAAGCTCTAAAATTGACCCTCTAGTGGTGGGGACTATAGATCCATACCCCAGAGAGGACTAGTTCCTGACTTAACTGGAGGGCTGAACTCATAGCAGTGGGCAGCAACCAGCATTACAATACAGTCCTGTGCTGCTTAACAATGGAGAGTTCTGAAAAAGGCATTGTTAGGTGATTTCACTGTCGCGTGAATATCATAGAGTGTACTCAAACCAACCTAGATAGCATGTGTAAGTACATCCTAGGCTCTGCGGTATAGTCCTAGGCTATATGGTATACACCCTACTACACCCTAACTATGTGGTACAGCCCACTGCTCTTAGACTACAAACCTGTACAGCATATTATTGTACTGAATGCTGTAGGCAATTGTAACAAAATGGTATCTGTGTATCTAAAAATAACTTAGAAAAGGTACAGTAAAAATATGGTATGAAAGATAAAAAATAGTATGCTTATATAGGACATTTACCATGAACAGAGTTTGCAGGACTGGAAGTTGTCCTGGATGAGTCGGTGAGTGAATGTGAAGGCCTAGGATACTACTGTACACTTCTGTGGACTTTACAAATACTGTACACTTAGAGTACACTAAATTTACTTAAAAATTTTCTTCAATAAGTTAACCTAATGTAACTTTTTAGTTTATAAACTTTTAAAATTTTCTGACTTTTGTAATAACAGATTAAAACACAAATGCACTGAATAGCTATACAAAAATATTTTATAAGCATTTTTCTATTTTTAAATTATTTCAACTTTTTGTTAAAAACTAAGTCACAAGCATGTTAGCCTAGGCATCCACAGGGTCACGATCATCAATATCATCGTCTTCCACCTTCACATCTTGTCCCACTAGAAGGTCTTCAGGGGCAGTAACATGCATGGAGCTGTCATCTCCTATGATAGCAATGCCCCCTTCTGAAATACTCACAAAGGACCTGCCTGGGACTCTTCTTAAGGAGGTGTCCCTCTTTTCAGAAATATGTCTATGGTGGTTTGCTTGCTTTCCTGTTTTCATCATAGACTTGCCAGTAAACAGATAATGCACCATGAACATGACTCTCTATTAATGAAAACCTTTTGGGAGTTGGGGTCCATGTTTTCAATTTTTTTTTTGGGGGGGGGGATAAGAGTCTTGCTCTGTTACCCAGGCTGGAGTGCAGTGGTGCGATCTCGGCTCACTGCAACCTCTGACTCCCAGGTTCAAGTGATTCTCCTGCCTCAGCCTCCCTAGTAGCTGAGATTACAGGTGCGTGCCACCACACCCAGCTAATTTTTTTTATTTTTTATTTTTAGTAAAGATGGGGTTTCACCATGTCGGTCAGGCTGGTCTCGAACTCCTGACCTTGTGATCTGCCCGCCATGGCCTCCCAAAGTGCTGGGATTACAGGCAGGAGCCACCGCGCCCGGCCCAAACTTTTTAAGGAGTTTCTTGAGGTCTGCAAAAGCTTCTGCTAACCTCCCTACTGCGAATTTTCTTGATGGTGGTTTTCTGCAGTTTCCTTTTCTTTTGCCTCTTCTTCAGCTGTGTCCCTGTTCCATTTCTAACAACTCCTCATTAGTCAATTCCTCAGGAACCACCTCTAGGAGCTCCTCAGTGTCATCCTCATTCACACCCAGGTTAAAGCTGTTTCCCATCTCAACCACAGCCTTGTGAATTTTTGCAACCTGGTCATCCGTGGCAAATCCTTTGAAGTCATGAACAAATCTCGAGTGTCTTCTTCCAGATGCCACTCATACACATATTGGTGACATCATCCTAAACCCAAGCAAGGTTCTTGATGCAGTCTTAGATGCTGTAATCCTCCCAGAATTGCATCAGTGTCTTCTCAGTGTCTCTCTCAGATAACAGCAGCAACAGCCTGGGGAAACGTCTTCCTTAGGTAGTTGGCCTTCAGAACTGCTATAACTCCTTGATCCACTGGTTGGATCAAAGAGGTGATGCTTAAAGGGAGAAACACCAGTTTGATATTAAGACAAAGATCACCTAAAGGATGTACAGGAGCATTATCAACAATAAGCAAAATCTTGAAAGGTATGTTATTCTCCAAACAGTACTCCATTTCACTGAAATAGCAATTCAGGAGGGCATCTTGGAAGAGAAGCTGGGTCATCCATGACTTGTCATTGCTCCTGTAGTACACTGGCAGTGTGTGCTTACTGATATGCTTGAAGGCCCTGGGGTTCTCACTGTGCCAAATCACAAAGGGTTTCAATTTGTGGCCAACAACATTGTCCCCAAACACTGTTATCCAGTCCTTCAAAGCCTTGAAACCTGCCATTGACTTGGCCTCCTTATGGATGAAAGTCCCTTCAGGCATCTGTTTCCAGAATAGGGAGGTTTGATCCATATTAAACATTTGCTCTGGGAAGTAATTTTCCTCTACAATCAGCTTACCTAGAGTTTCCAAAAATTCTTCAGCTGCCTTCACATCAGTACTCATAGACTTACCACTCACTTTCACAATTGTGTAATGAATAACAATTCTTGAATCGTTTAAACCACCCAGAGCTAGCAATAAATTCAACAATATAGTCAGGTCCAGCCTTTTCTATCAACATAACAAGCTTTTTGCTTTAGCTGTGATTGTCATGGTGCTGAGAGGGACATGCTTCTGTGTCTGGTCTTCAATCTAGGTCATTAGAAGTTTATCCATATCTGGTATTGGCCCTCCTCAAATTTTTATTAGTCTCATTGCCTTCAATGAAGCAGATCCTTTAATAGCTTCTATCACTTTGCTCTTGTACTTTAGGATGGCAGCAATGGTAAAATGGGACATGCCTGACTGGTGAGCAATAACCATCTCTGATTTTCCACCTTCACAGTCCTTAATCACCTCTAATTTTGTTTCCAGGTCAATTACTCAACACAGCCTCTTACTGGCAAAATTAGCCATGGATTTTGAATGCTTAGGGGACATGATGAACAAAACATGAGATTAAACCAAGCACAAAAGGAAATGATGCAGTCAAGAGATGTGGTAAACATGAGATATATGAGGCTGCTGCTGGTCAAACACAGAATACTGTTTTACAGTAAACTTTTTTAAAAAAAGTGGAAGGAGCACTTTGAAATAACAATGAAAAGTACAGTAAATACATAAACCAGTAGCACAGTCTTTATTATCAAGTAGTATGCACTGTATATAACTGCATGTGCTGTCCTTTTATATAACTGGCAGCACGGTCAGCTTGTTTACACCAGCATCACCACAAACATGTGAGTACTGCATTGTGCTACCACATTACAACAGCTGCAGAGTCACTAGGCCACAGGAATTTCTCAGCTCCATTACAACCTTCTAAGACTACCATCAAATATGTGGTCTGTTGTAAACATCATTATGTTGCACATGACTGCATATACTGAGACATACTACATTCCTATTATATTTTTCCTTTAAAGGTAATAAATCTCTTTTTGTATAAGTGGCAGATGATTAGGATATTACTTTTTAATTTTATACACACACACGATCTGTTTTAATTCCTGTAAGGAAAAGTCAACCTATAAGGTCTAGAGAGAAGAGAACAGGCCCTAAGACTAGGATTTCAGCCCTGAGCAGCTAGCGACTGAAGATGAGAGAGGATAATTTTAAAGACACCCCTCTAGCATGTCTAATGGTCAAGGACTGCAATGTTTCTGACAGAACACTTCTGAGAGGCTCAGACTCCTTAGCCCTATGGACAGGGTTTAATACTTCATCTTCTTAACTCTGGTCTGCAGTTCTGGTCTGGTAGGGTTCCTTTGATTGATGATTCTATCATCCTATGTATCCTTCGCTGTTTTGGTCATTCCTAAAGGCAGCCTACATTTAAATGAGGATATGACATTCTAAATTTTAGTACTGCTCACAGTGGGCCTTCTAAGCTCCCCAACTCTAGCACATTAAAGCTTTGAAATAACATTGAAAAGTACAGTAAGCTTTAATGTGCTGGAGTTATGTTGGAAAAATTACAAATCTTCAAAGCAGGTGAGATCTTGCAAGATTATCAGATTAAAAGTTTCTTGATATGAGGAATTTCTCAATGAATTAATATTTCATCAACTTTGTAGAAATGAAGAGCTCCTCAGTTTCCTGTCAATCAAACCAGAAGACAGGACCTGGCATCTACCTCTTGGAACTCCAAATCTGACTGGAGGCACACATACAAAAATAAGGCAAGTGAATAAAACACCATACAAGCAGAGTGAGTTTGTGGACCCAGATTTCCAGCAGTGAAGAGTCCATGACCTCTCACATACTTCCTAGTATTTATGAGATGCTGACCTGGGTGAAGGCGAGCACATAACATGACCATTCAACTCTGCCCCATTAACAGTGGGCCCTAACCCAAGTAGCCAGCTGAGGTTTCTTCTGGGCATGAGTTGCCTGATGGAGAATAAGATGGGAGCTCTGGCCAAAGGCTCTTCCACACTCATTACACTTGTAGGGTTTCTCCCCTGTGTGAATTCTCTGATGCACAATAAGGTATGAGCTACAACTGAAAGCTTTGCTGCATTCATTACACTCAAATGGCTTCTCCCCCGTGTGGATCCTCTGATGGACAGTGAGGCCTGAACTCCGGCTGAAGGCTTTCCCACATTCACCACATTCAAAAGATTTCTCCCCAGTGTGGATGCCCTGATGAACTATGAGATTTGAGCTCTGGCTGAAGGTCTTCCCACATTCTTGGCATTCATAGGGTTTCTCATCAGTGTGGATCCTCTGATGTCGTATGAGGTGTGACCTCTGTCTGAAGCCTTTTCCGCATTCATTACATAGGAAAGGTTTCTCCCTTGTGTGGATTCTTTGGTGCACGATGAGGTTTGCACTCTGACCAAAGGCTTTTCCACACTCTTTACAGATAAAGGGTTTCTCTCCTGGGTAGTTTTGTTGCCCTCTTTCCTCGTCAAGGGCACTCCTGTCTCTGAAGGCAACACCTCTGGAAACTCTCTTCCTTCTCCTCGCTCTGGGTCCTGCCTGGCTTCCCTGATGCCTCTTTGCACTTCCTTTCCCCTCTAGGGCTTCTCTAAACCTGGCTGCCAGAGGGGCTACCCTCTGAAGCCTTTCATAAGTTGTGACTTGTATTTTGACTTCTGAAACTGGCCCCTTGTTCTCCCTGTGAATTCTCGAATGTGAAATACTTTTTGAGCCTAGATTAAAGAAGTTACCAAATTCTTCACCTTTCTGGCTTTCCTTCTCTAGGGAGATTTTTACATCCTTGATTTCTGCTGGCTTTATACTTCTAGTCCTCGTCCTCAGCATCTCCCTGGAAGGATCTCTCTGAGGAATATTCAAACTGTCTTCCCAATTTTTGAGTGCTCCAATCTTGCATTCTTGGGAATCATTATTCCAGAGTGCTCTGGAGGTGGCTCAGTGTATCTGTTTCTTCTGATACTTCCTGCTTTGGAACCGACTCCTTGATATCTGATTTGGTTTCATAATCTAACAAAAGATACAGAAAATGGAAATGTCACCTGTTTCCTATGGTGGGGACAAAACATGTTTAAGTGATACTAATGTATACTCTAGACATTTGTGATGCTGACACATCGATAGCACACGTACACTCCTAATGTGACTGCAAAAGGTCAGCAGACAGCCAGGAAGGGCAGAGGGGAGAGGCAGCAATGTCTGGCATTCAGAGATACTGCAAAGGATGAAAATCTTCCTTTTCCTCAGCATGACGCTCTGGTGGGTTATAAAGATCTCTCAATGTGGGACAGGGAATGGCCTGATTCCATGGACTGCTCATACCTTTCCTTATCCAGGTTCTTGTGTTTCTGAGCCAAGCTGCACCACAAAGTGCTGGACAACCTTTGGGAGTGCTGCTTGGTTCTCACACAGCCAAGGTGGAGCTCAGGAGGCTGTCCTGTATTACAGGGAACTCAAGAAGTACAGACCTGAGGGAAAGTTTTCATATTTCTGCTGAAAGTGAGCTTGGAAAGAGCCTTCTGGGCTTTTTTTCCTCTTCCTTCCCCTTCTTCCTTTTCCCATTTCTTATGCATTATTTCCTTCCCCTCACTTCTCCTGTTCCCTTCTGCTTTCCTCCTCTTACCATTTCTCCCTTTTTCTTCCTCAACACCTGTCATCCTTTCCACTCCTCCTCTAATCTCTATTTTTGCTTTAAAACTCTTCTCTTGGCTCATGCCAGTAATCCTAGCATTTTGGGAGGTCAAGGCAGGAGGATCACTTGAAGTCAATAATTCAAGATCTGCCTGGGCAACATAGCAAGACTCCAACTCTACAAAAATTAATAAAAATTAACCATGCACGGTGGTGTGCACCTGTGGTCTCAGCTACTTGGGAAGCTGAGGTGGGAGTATCACTTGAGCCTAGGAGTTCAAGTCTGCAATGAGCTGTGATTGTACCACTGCATTCCAGCCTGGGCAACAGAGCAAGATTTCTCTCTACAAAAAAAATAATAATAATAATAAAAATAAAAATATACTCTTTTCTTATTCCTGTTTTGGAATAAACTCTCATAACCTCTAATTCTCTGAGGTTGTCCCTATACTTGCTGAAGAGAGCCACTCGCCCACTTAACAATTTGTTCAGGCATGGTAAGCCTCAGAATTTGGGGACTCCCAAATATAGTATATCCTCCTCTTGAGTTCTCAGGGCAGTGAAGATGTACTTCGCAATTGTCCAGAGCTGACTGAAAAGTGTCTTATACCAAAGTGTAAAGACCCTCAGGGCTATCCATGCTGTAAAATCCCTGAAGCTGCAGAGCCTCCCCAGCACTGAGAGCCAGCAGAGACCCCACTGCCTCTGCAAAGCAGGCAACCCTGAATGGCAAGGATGACAGGGGCTGTACTCAGGTCATCCCCATCAAATTCTAGCTTCCAGTTCCAGTTTCAGAACAGGTGCCAAATGGGGCCAAAGTAAGGAGCTGCTGCCACCAGATAGAGACAGAAATCCCAGGCTCAATTCTAAGGCTGTTGCCTCTGACTTCTCTCCAGCAGCCCTGATCCAGGTTCTCTAAGGGTACCCTATGGCAACTAAGCTAAACCCTAGAGGAGAAACGCTACTTCCTCTGGGTCAGAAGACAAGAAGTGGGTACCAAATCACCTTCAACTCCCATGTCTAAGAGTCTGGGATGAAGAGGAGGGTTGACATTCTCCCTTCATTTCAGATTAGACACCGGATGTGGTGCAATAAAGCAACCTGCCCACATTCCATGGCAGGCAGGTAGGGAGCAGAGCTGGGCCCAGACTCCAGGTCTTCTCCTTCCTGGAGATCTTCATAATAACACCCTCAAATCTCCATCATGCGACTGTCCCACTTAGCAAGACCCCAAGGCATTCTGGCACCCCACCCCTTTGCCCATGTCTGCTCCTTGCCTCAATATTAGTAGGGGCCGTATCAGTAACAAGCCTCAAAAAATCCTCAGGGAGAATGAGGCTTGAGGAAAAAAAATTCCAAGAGCAGCCCTATCTCAAGCTGTGGAGGACTGTGAAATCAAGGAAGAGGAAGAGAAAAATTGGAGACTAAACTTCATTATAGGAACAGGAGTCCCTGTCCTCTTTCCCCAGGGAAATGTTGAGGATGGGAAGGAGATCAAGACAACTCTCTCAAGTTTTCATCCAGGTTAACAAAAAGTATTAGCTAGCCAAGTCTTGCCTGTCCCCCAGGAACTAAAAGTCCAGTGGGGTGACAGTTGTGTAAAGAGATAATTAAAGTACAAGTCGAATTGAGGTAAGAGAAGGCTGGTGAGGAAAAGACAACTTATAGCTCAAGAGGGCTTGACAGCAATTAACTAAGACTTCCTGGGAAGTGGCATTTCAGTTGGGTCTTGAAAGGAGCTAGGATTTCAAAGGGTAGGAAGCTTGGAGGTTCGGCATGGAGGTTTTCTTCTAGGTAAAGAAAGCAAGATGGGCAAAGGCACAATAATGGAAAAGCAGAGATTGTTGGGAGAAGTCTGTCAGTGTCATCTGGAGTGTAGTGGGAAACAAAGCTGGAAAGGGAAACCAAAGTCAAATCAGGTAGGGCCTGGAATGCCATGCTAAAACCTTCACACTTCATTTAAAAGGTCTAGAATTTACATAGGGATGTTTTCTCTGGTGTCTGAACAACAGAGATCCCAGAGATTGTTACTGGTGCTTTAAGGGGTTTTAGGCTATTGTTTACCTCCTGCAAGTCAAGTGTTCCCTGGCCTATTGACAACAGGCCTGTCTGGTGATAACTCCCACCCCCTGCTACCCTGGCCTGGGTCTTCACCTAGCCCCAGGCATCCCTGTAGTCCTTCTTCTCCTTTACTGTCCCTGGTCCTGCCACTAGGAAAAAGGTTTCCGTTATGGTGGTGATTGTAAACATTACCCTCACTCTGTTGAGGGCCTGCCCTGGGACACCTCCTGAACTTCTGTGGCTCCTGGACAGGCAGGGAGTGGTCAACTAAGGAGAAAGACACCAGAAACCACTGTTGACAAACAGAAATGCCAGCTGGGTCCCCCAGCATAATTGGCCCAGCTATCCAAGGCCAGGCCTTGACTCCCAAGTTCTAAGAAGACAGCCTGAGGCCAAAACTGCTGGATGTCTGCCAAAACCTTGCTTAGCAGAAGACCTCTTTTCTTTTTAATGAATCTGGCAATCTTTTATAAATTCTAGGATATAAAATCCAGAGCTGCTCTGGTGAACGCATAAGCAGTGGGCCCCAGATCTACCTGCTTAGCTGCCTGTCAGTCCTGCCAGTGGGTCCCAAGAGCATCACTGCTGGACAAGGTGATGGCTCATGTCTCTTCTCGACCTCATTTTCTCTATGACTACTAAAAATTCTAAAAACAAAAAACCTGACTCTGGGAAGACAGAACCTTCGCGTATCTTCTCTAACGATATGCACTGGGCCTGAAAGGCAGGAAGCCCCAGAGTACAGCAGATAGGGATTTTCTTTTCTTCATCTCCACTGATGGAGCTTGTTTTGGTTCCTACTCCTACTAAATATAAGGAGCCAAGGGACAGGTGACTGTGGGAAGCTGGCACTGTCGCTACCACCAGAGATGAGGGGAATGAGGAGGGCTGAGGGAAAAATCCAGAACATTTAGGGGAGGAAATCATTGGCTCTAAAATTTCTTTTTTTTTTTGAGACGGAGTCTCGCTCTGTCACCCAGGCTGGAGTGCAGTGGCCAGATCTCAGCTCACTGCAAGCTCCGCCCCCCGGGTTCACGCCATTCTCCTGCCTCAGCCTCCCGAGTAGCTGGGACTATAGGCGCCCGCCACCTCGCCTGGCTAGTTTTTTGTATTTTTTAGTAGAGACGGGGTTTCACCGTGTTAGCCAGGATGGTCTCGATCTCCTGACGTCGTGATCCGCCCGTCTCGGCCTCCCAAAGTGCTGGGATTACAGGCGTGAGCCACCGCGCCCGGCCTAAAATTTCTTAATATTTAGGCAAATTTTAGAAAAAGCACAAGAAAAAAATAGGAAGTTGGTCTCATCGGTTCTCCCACTTTTGCTTTTCAAGTTCCTACCAGCAGTGGCTTTTTCTATGTCCAGTGTCTATCTGGTTAGAAATGTTATTGTTGGCCAGGTGCAGTGGCTCATGCCTGTAATTCCAGCACTTTGGGAGGTCAAGGCAGGCAGATCACGTCATCAGCAGATCAAGACCATCCTGGCTAACACAGTGAAACCCCGTCGTAAAATACAAAAAATTAGCCAGGCATGGTGGCGGGCGCCTGTAGTCCCAGCTACTCGGGAGGCTGAGGCAGGAGAATGGCGTGAACCCAGGAGACAGAGTTTGCAGTGAGCCAAGATCATGTCACTGCATTCCAGCCTGGGCCTCAGAGCAAGGCTCCGTCTCAAAGAAAACAAAACAAAAAAAAAGAAATGTTACTGTTATGTTCCCTCCCAAGTGATGAGAGGCCTCTCATGGCATGTGACTTCTGTAGTGTGTAGAGATCAACCTGTGGAAGGAGAATGAAGATACTGAAGAGGTCTTGATTAAGAACACCTTTCAAAGGAGCGGGTGTCTCCCTTGCTCACAGCCATGTCTCCCACTGGAGCCCTGGATCCCATTCTTCCAGATTCCTCAGAAAACTCCACTAATTATCCCTTCCTCTCTGCCCTGCACCACCAGCCTCTTACTGTCTCCTGAGTCTTTCCTGGTTGCCTATAACCATACTCAAACCTCACGCACTCTAAAAACAACCCTCTCTCTCAAGCTCAGGCCACATGTCTTTTCTTCTCTTCTTATCCAAACCTTAGAAGAAAAAAAAAAAAAAAAAAAACAACTTAAATACTTCATCTTTCAGGCACTCCTCAACTCACTGCACACAGTCTGTAGTCCCGACCACTCTACAGAAACAATCTGAAGATGCCAGCGCTTTCTTTCCTAATCGTCAAATCTAAGGGTTGCTTTTCAGTTCTCCCTATTTGACTCTTATGTAGTATATAAACCACTATGTTCCCCCAAACTGCTTTACTGACTCCCATATTCTTGAATGACAGTGTTCCTGGGACTCTCTCTCAACCAATTTCTTCCTCTCACTCTAGATCTAAGTCAGAGGTTAAAGACCCATGCCTTAGGGACCAGGCAGGGAATATAAAAGAATGAAATGAATGGGACTATATTAAACAACAGGGAGGAGGGAGATGAACGGGAGTGTGCATGCCCCTCTAAGGGGGCGCCTGCTGCTCACTCTAGCCTAATGCCTTACAAGAATGTGAGCCAAGTGTTGCCAAATCTTCCAGCCTTCCAAGAAACACCACAAATCTAGATTTTTACATAGCATCTAATGATGAAAAGCTAGTGACTAATTTTTCAAAACTACTGTTCAGGATAAACAAAGCACATCAGTGAATCTGATCTGGCCCATGGGCATCTAGTTTGTGGTCTCTGCCCTAAGTTCTGCCATGCACTCTTTTGGTCATAACCATCACCTATTAGTTATGATTTCCAAATCTCACATCTGATCAACTTTTTCTTTAGCCCCAAAGACATCAGCCAATGTCTTCTATAACGTGACATCACTGACCATGTTCAAAGCTGAGCTGATCATCTTTCTTCTAAAGCGTCCCACTGTTCCTCTTACGTTCTCCTCTCAGTTAACAATACCATCGTCCATCCCGTCACAAGCCAGAAACCTGAGACAGTCCTTCCCTTCTCTCTCTCCCTTACTCTTCAAAGTCATCTTTGAGAAGAAGAGCTGGTAACACAGCCTGAAAAAAGCCTCAGGGCCTGGATTTCCATGCTGGTTCTGCCACTTAGGGGCTGTTTGCGCTTAGGCAGATTAACCCCTCTCATTTCTTCTTAATGAGAATAATAGTACCTACCTCACAGGGCTGCTGTCAGGATTAAATGAAACAAGCATCTAGAACAGTGTCTGGCCCACGCTAAGCACTACACAAGCACTTGCTATTATTTTGCCTCTTTAATGCTCCTTAAATCTACACAGTTCAGACATTTAGACTTATGGGACACTTATGACTGCCACCTGCACCTACACTTCTTTCCTCCCGCCCGCATCCCATTTCTAGTCCCCAGTTCACCCTAACAAGACCCTCAAGCAGCTGACGAGCGACTTTCCCCTTACATCAAGTGCACAGTAAACCCAAGAGCCGGGGCCGCGGGGATTCCCGCCCGTCACTCCCGCCAGTCGGCCCCGCCGCCAGCGCAGACCGCAGCCCCGGCAAGCCTAGGCCCCTTCGGCCCCGGTCTCGTTCGCTCACCAGAGGCCACGGGGCCCCCAGCCCCGCACAGCAATGAAACACCGCCACCGCGACGCGCGTGCCCTTAAGATCCTCCCGCGAGCTTAAGTACCCAGGGAAGATGGGCCGCCCCGGAAGTGCTGCCAGGGCGCCTTGCAGGCCCCTCGCCGACCGCTCTAGGAGTCTCGGAGGTCTTCTGACCTCGATGCCTTCTTACTTGGGTCTCCTACATCTGACCTATCTATTCCAATTAAAAGTCTGCAATGTGTTTGGGGGTGGGAGAACAATCTACCATCCACAGAAAGCCCTCAGAGAATGTTGGAGAAAAAAATTAAAGTCTTAAATATTGACGTGTTTAACTTTTACTTCTTTTACAGTGTAAAAGTGTCTGTTTACAACTCCTTTTTTTTTTTTTTTTTTTTTGAGAGGTGCTTATAGAAGATACGATTCAGGTTAGAAGATTCAAGTTAGAAATTTCAGGTTGTCTCTCTAGTCAGTGCTCTCCAACCCGTTGCAATAGGAGTGGGATGGAACTGCTGAAGTAGGAGGCAGGACTTGACTCCAGAGGTAGGGTCGGACACTCGACCAGATTGAGGACTAACTAAAACAGAGCCAGGTGGATGCGGCTTTCAGTCAGACTCACCCACCAGTGTGCCATGTCAATTTATCATTGCCATGGCAACACCCAGGAGTTCCTGAACCTTTCCATGGCAGTAACCCAATGATCCCAAAGTACTACTCCTTCCCAAGAAAGTTCTGCATAAGCCATCTCTTAATCTGCACGCGATTAAAAATGGGTGTAAATATGAATGCAAAACTGCCCTGAGCTTCTACTCTCTGCCTACAGGATAGCCCTCCTCTGCAGGAGCAGTTACAGAGCTGTAACACCACCTCTTCAAAGGTGTTTTTTTCTTCTACCTCTGCCTTGTCTTTGAAGTCTTTCCTGGGCAAAGCCAGAAACCCTCGTGGGCTAAGCTCCACTTTGGGGCTTGCTTGCCTTGCATCACTGTGAAGCTACTTGAGTTGTCAAATAAAAAATAAACTCAGACAAAGATAAGACAGGCTTTATTCAAAAGGACAATTGCAAATGGGAGACAGGTACTACAATAGGGAGAGGAGGACTATTGCAATAGAGAGAATGCTCAGACCATAAGATCCACAAACATCTTGTCAACCCAAATAACAGACAGACTCTCTAAAGATAATGCGTTTATTCAAGAGTGCACAGGGGACTCACAAATCCAGAATATGGGGGCTATGCGGGTCATTGGCATAGAGGTTGTGTAACAGGGTTGATAAAAAATTAGAGAGACCGATGGGGGTGAGAAGGATATTTATTATTTAGGTGCACCGGCCCAGTCGGATTAACATCCAAAGGACTGAGCCCTGAACAAAGACTTAAGTTACCTTTTAAGCATTTCGTGGGGTGGGAGAAAATCTGTGCAGGGAAAAACATATTACAGAAGCAAAAAACGAAGATAGTTATTCAATTAATTGAGACCTGCATTACATCAGTTGAAGCAAAGGAAAGTTTTTAAAGGCAAAAAGGAAACATAGGTAATTTGTTTTGAAACAAAGAGAATATTGGTTGCAAGACTAGGCACAGGAGTTGATGCCAGTTTATTAACAGAGAGAGTGTGTCAAGCAAGTGTCTTTGTGCATCCAGGTAGCTTCCTTTTACTCATGTAGCAAGCTGCAGCTTAGAAAGCCCTTGTCAGAAGTTCTCATTATGGGCATCTATGTGTAGAAAGTTCTTGTAACAGTTCATAACATAGGCATGTGTGCATGAGGTCCCTCCCTTCTTAACCTCCTGGTTTTATTTATTTATTATTTTTTGTTAGGGCTTGACACAAGTGACTCCATTTTGATTTTGACAACTTTCACAATCTCAAAGGTCAGGCAGAAAAGAATTTTATGCAGAACTTTCTAGGGAAGGAGTAGTACTTTTGGGTCATTGGGTCATTGCCGTGGAAAGGTGTGGTAACTCCTGGGTGTTGCCATGGCAATGGTAAATTGATGTGACACACTGGTGGGTGTATCTGATAGGTAGGAATAAATAAGGTTAGAGCAGACTGGTGTAAGGGAATGAATGAGCTGGTGTCATAATTGGACAGTTAATCAGGAAATGTCTTTCCTTGAAGTCAGCTGATTACCAGTGACCACATAAGCCAGAGTTCTTCAGAGAACCAGAGCCAATAGGATATATAGATACGTAAGAGGGATTTATTAAGGAAATTGACTCACATGATTATACAGGTTGAGAAATCCCAGGTTATGCCATCTGCAAGCTGGAGAACCAGGGAAACTAGTGGCATAGCTCAGTCCAAGTCTGAAGGCCTGAGAACTGAGAGGGCCACTGATGCCAGTCCCAGAGTCTGAAGGCTGAATAACCTGGAGTTCTTTTTTTTTTTTTTTTTTTTTTTTTTTTTTTTTTTTTTTGAGACAGAGTCTCACGCTGTTGCCCAGGTTGGAGTGCAGTGGCGCGATCTCGGCTCACTGCAAGCTCCGCCTCCTGGGTTCACGCCATTCTCCTGCCTCAGCCTCCTGAGTAGCTAGGACTACAGGCGCCCGCCACCGCGCCCGGCTAATTTTTTGTATTTTTAGTAGAGACGGGGTTTCACTGTGGTCTCGATCTCCTGACCTTGTGATCCGCCCGCCTCGGCCTCCCAAAGTGCTGGGATTACAGGCTTGAGCCACCGCGCCCGGCCTATAACCTGGAGTTCTAATGTCCTAGTGTTGCCAGAGGGCTTAGAAGGGTCTCCAGATGCCAGTGAGACCCTAACTTCAGCTGGTTTCTAGCTTCTTGACGCCGTTGCAAGAAAGAATTCAGGGACAAGTCAGAATGAAGTAAAAGGCAAGAAGCTTTTATTGTAAAACAAAAGTACACCCTTAAGAGATAAGTGTGGGCATGCTCATGAGAATGAGTCATGCACAACGAGTTTCTAATTTTATGGTGTTTCTTTAATTATGGGGTGGAATAATCATTTAGCATTTTGGAAAAGGAAGGGATTTCAGGGACTCCTCCAAACACCCTATTCCCTCCATTACCACCCCCTTTCTCCCTTATTTGGGTTTGCCAAGAAGAGTCACGGACATGTCACCCTGACCAGGGTTTTGGCCATTTTTCTCTCCCTTATTTTGAGTTTTCTGTTATCCTATGGTTTCTTTGCCTAGTTCTTATTTTAGCTGTTATTCAGGTTTTTCTATACTCCTGTGACTACCCAGTGCTATTCTTGTCTCACAGGTCCAGGAGAAGATGGGTGTCCCAGCTCCAGGAGAGAGAGAATGAATTCACTCTCTCTTTTTGTTCTACCTGGGCTCTCAGCCCTTTGGATGGTGCACACCCATGTTGTGTGAGGGCACATTTTCCTTACTCAGAACACAGATTCAAATGCCAATCTCTTCCAGAAACACTCAAAGACATACGTCCAAAATAGTGCTTTACCAGTTATCTGGGTATTCCTTAACCCAGTCAAGTTGACACCTAAAATTAACCATCCCATGTTCTTATAATAAGGAGGGATTGTTCTACATCTTGTTGCTGACTCAGGCCAAAGACAGGTCAAAACTTAAGGACCTAGGGGAGGGAAAAGAGCTTAACTAAATCTTGGTCAAGTTAAATTAGCAGGTATTCTGTCCAAATTGGTCATGGGTACAAACAGTTCAATTAATCAGCTGTAAAGCAAGTCATCTGGAGGGTCTGTGTCTAGACAAACAAGGGGGTGGGGCTATCTGTGAGTCTCATCTAAGTCATATGGGGAAGGATGGCTCTTTGCAGGAAGTCATTTCCTAGAACACTAAAGGGTGTGGGGATTTTTAATTGTTACTGTTTTCCAGCAGAGTGAACTCAGGTAAAGTTGAACATTATCAGACTCTTGGGGAAAATTAGGTTATCTATTCTTTGTTGGCTGTGATAGGGTTCATGACACACTATCATAAAATATGGCATCTTGCCATTTGAGAAAACAGCAGAAGCAAGATGGTCTGTCTGACCTTCTCCCATGATTCTCCCCTGAATCAGGCCGTAAAACCTTCCCTTAAAAGGCTGAGTGTAGTAGCTCGCTTATGCCTGTAATCCCAGCACGTTGGGAGGCCAAGGCAGGTGGATCACCTGAGGTCAGGAGTTCAAGACCAGCCTGGTCAACATGGCAAAACCCTCTCTCTACTAAAAATACAAAAATTAGCCAGATGTGGTTGTGCACACCTGTAATCCCAGCTACTCAGGAGGCTGAGGCTGAGAATCTCTTGAACCCAGGAGGCAGAGGTTGCAGTGAGCCAAGGTCATGCCATTGCACTGTAGTCTGGGCAATAAGAGTGAAACTCCAACTCGAAAATAATAATATTATTAATATCTATTCTTGCAAAATATAGTAATTAAAACATTAATCCTATATCACAAACCCTTGTAGCAGAGCACATCTCCCCATATATATGATCATTGTACCTAGGGTGGACACTTTCCTCCTCTTACTTTCAGGAACACCCTACTTTGTCTATGGAATAGCTATACTGTCACTATTTTCACACCAACTCACCAGCAATGGATCCAAACCAAGACAAAATCTGTGAATTGCCAGAAAAAGAACTCAGACATTCAACTATTAAGCCAATCAAGGAGGCATCAGAGAAAGGTGAGGTCCAATTTTTAAAAAATTAAAAAATGATACAGTATATGAAGGGGAAAATCTCCAGTGAAATAGATAGCATAAATAAAAATTACAACTTCTGGAAATCAAGGACACATTTAGAGAATTGGAAATACACTGGAAAGTCTCAGCAATAGAATCAAACAAGTAGAAAAAGAACATCAGAGCTCAAAGACAAGGATTTCAAATTAACCCAGTTCGTCAAAGACAAAGAAAAGAGAATTTTTAAAAATGAGCAAAACTTCTAAGAAATTTGAGATTATGTCAGATGACCAAACCTAAGAATAATTGGTGTTCCCAAGGAAGAAGAGAAGTCTAAAAGCTTGGGAAACATATCTGAGGTAATAATTGAGGAAAACTTTCCCGGCCTTGCTAGAGAAGACATCCAAATACAAGAAGCTCAAAGAACACCTGGGAAATTCATTGCAAAAAGGTCATTGCCTAGGCACATACTCATCAGGTTATCTAAAGACTAAGGAAAGAATCTTAAGAGCTGTGAGACAAAAACATCAGGAACCTATAAAGGAAACCCTATGAGATTAGCAGCAGATTTCTGAGCAGACACCCTACAAGCTATAAGGGATTGGGGTCCTATGTTTAACCTCCTAAACAAAACAATTATCAGGCAAGAATTTTGTATACAGTGAAACTTAACTTCATAAATGAAGGAAAGATACAATCTTTTTCACACAAACAAATGCTGAGAGAATTCACCACTACTACCAAGCCAGCACTACAAAAACTGCTAAAAGGAGCTCTAAATCTTGAAACAAATCCTTGAAATACTCCAAAATAGGGTCTCCTTAAAGCATAAATCTCACAGTACTTATAAAACAACAACATGATGAAAAAGAAAACAAGTTATTCAGACAACAAATAGCACAGTGGATAGAATAGTACCTCGGACCTTAATACTAACATTGAATGTAAATGACCTAAATGCTCCATTTAAAATCTACAGAATGGCAGAATGGAGAATTCACCAACCAAGAATCTGCTGTCTTCAAGAGACTCACCTGACACACAAGGACTCACATAAACTTAAGGTAAAGGGATGGAAAAAGATATTCCATGCAAATGTACATCAAAAGCAAGCAGAAGTAGCTAGTCTTATATCACACAAAACAAACTTCAAAGCAACAGCAATTTAAAAAGACAAATAAGAACATTATATAATGATAAAAGGACTAGTCCAATGGGAAAATATCACAATCCTAAATATATATACACTGGTGCTCCAAAATTTATAAAACAATGACTACTAGATCTAAAACATGAGATAGATAGCAACACAATAATAGTGGGATTACTTCAATTCTCCCCTGACAGCACGACACAGGTTATCAAGACAGAAAGTCAACAAAGAAACAATGGACTCAAGCTATACCCTAGAACAAAGGGACTTAACAGATATTGACAGATACCCAACAACTGCAGAATATACATTCTATTCATCAGCACACGGAACATTAAGATAGGTGATATAATAGGCCCCAAAACAAGTCTCAACAAATATAGGAAAATCAAAATTATAGCAAGTACTCTCTCAGACCACAGTGGAATAAAATTGGAAATCAACTCCAAAAGGAACCCACAAAACCATGCAAAGATGCGGAAATTAAATAACCTGCTCCTGAATGATTGTTGAGTCAACAATGAAATCAAGATGGAAATTAAAATATTCTTTGAACTGAACAATAATAGTGACACAACCTATCAAAACTTCTGGGATACAGCAAGGTGGTGTTAAGAGCAAAGTTCATCAAAAAGTCTGAAGGAGCACAAACAGACAATCTAAGGTCACACCTCAAGGAGCTAGAGAAGCAAGAACAAACCTAACCCAAACCCAGCAAAAAAAGAGAAATAACCAAGATCAGAACAGAACTAAATGAAATTGAAACAAAAAAATACAAAAGGTAAATGAAACAAAAAGTTGGTTGTTTGAAAAGATAAATAAGATTGATAGACCATTAGTGACATTAACAAAGAAAACAAGGGAGAAGATCCAAATAAACTCAATTAGAAACAAAACAGGAGATATTACGACTAATACCAAGGAGATGGGTGAATTCCTGGAAATATATAACCCTACTATATTAAACCAGGAAGAAATGGAAATATGCAACCCTCCTAGATTAAACCAGGAAGAAATGGAAACTCTGAACAGACCAATAACAAGCAGCAAGATTGAAATGGTAATTTAAAAGTTACCAAGGAAAAAAAAGTCCAGAACCAGAAAGACTGACAGTTGAATTCTATCAAACATTCAAAGAAGAATTGATACCAATTCTACTGACACTACTCCAAAAGATAGAGAAAGAAGGAAACCTCCCTAAGTCATTCTATGAAACCAGTACCACCCTAATACAAAAACTAAGAAAGGGCATAACAAAGAAAAGAAAACTGCAGAAAAATATCCCTGATGAACATAGATGCAAAAATCCTCAACAAAATACTGGCTAACTGAATCCAACAGCATAGCAAAAAGATAACCCACCATGATCGAGTGGGTTTCATACCAGGGGTGCAGGGATGGTTTAACATCTGCAAGTCAATAAATGTGGTACACCACATAAACAGAATTAAAAACAAAAATCACACAATCATTTCAATGGATGCAGAAAAAGCATTTGACAAAATCCAGCATCCTTTTATGATTAAAAACCCTCAGCAAGGCCAGGTGTGATGGCTCACACCTGTGATCCCAGCACTTTTGGAGGCTAAGACGGACGGATCACCTGAGGTCGGGAGTTCGGACCTGCCTGGTCAACATGGTGAAACCCCATCTCTACTAAAAATATAAAAAAATTAGTCAGGCATGGTGGCACACACCTGTAATCCCAGCTACTCAGGAGACTGAGGCAAGGGAACTGCTTGAACCTGGGAGGCGGAGGTTGCAGTGAGCTGGGACCAGGTCATTGCACTCCAGCCTGGGCAACAAGAACAAAACTCCATATCAAAAGAACAAAACAAAACAAAAAAACCCTCAGTAAAATTGGCATAGAAGGGACATACTTTAATATAACAAAAACCATCTATGACAAGCCCACAGCCAACATTATACTGAATGGGGAAAAGTTGAAAGTATTCTCTGGAGAAATGGAACAAGACAAAGATGCCTACTTTCATCACTTCTATTCAACGTAGTATTGGAAGTCCTAGCAACCAGACAAGAGAAAATAAATAAATAAATAAATAAATGGCATCCAAATTGGTAAGGGGGAAGTCAAACTGTTGCTGTTTGCTGATGACATAATTGTATACCTAGAAAACCCTAAAGACTCATCCAAAAGCTCCTAGAACTGGTAAATGAATTCAGCAAACTTTCAAGATACAAAATTAATTTATAGAAATCAGTAGCCCTGCTATACACCAACAGCGATCAAGCTGAGAATCAAATCAAGAAATCAACCCCTTTTACAATAGCTGCAATAAAATAAAATAAAAATACTTAGGAATAAACTTAACCAAGGAGCTGAAAGACCTCTACAAGGAAAACTACAAAACACTGCTGAAAGAAATAATGATGACACAAACAAATGGAAACACATCCCATGCTCATAGATGGATAGAATCAATATTGTGAAAATGACCATACTGCCAAAAGCAATCTACAAATTCAATGCAATTTTTATCAAAATACCACCATTAGTCTTCACAGAACTATAAAAACAATTCTAAAATTCATATGGAACAAAAAAACAGCCCGCATAGCCAAAGCAAGATTAAGCAAAAAACAAAAGCAAAAACAAATCTGGAGGCATTACATTACCTGACTTAGAACTATACTGTAAGGCCATAGTCACCAAAACAGAATGGTACTGGTATAAAAACAACCATATAGACCAATGGAACAGAATAGAGAACCCAGAAATAAAGCCAAATACTTACAGTCAACTTATCTTCAACAAAGCAAACAAAAACATAAAGTGGAAAAGGGACAACCTATTCAACAAATGGCACAGATGGCACAGGCACACAATGGCAAGCCATGTGTGGAAGAATGAAACTGCATCCTCATCTCTCACCTTATACAAAAATCAACTCAAGATGGATCAAAGGCTTAAATCTAAGACCTGAAACCGTAAAAATTCTAGAAGATACCAGCCTGGGTGAAACGGTGAAACCCTGTCTCTACTAAAAATACAAAAAATTTGCCAGGTGTGGTGGTATGCACCTGTAATCTCAGCTACTCAGGAGGTTGAGACAGGAGAACCCCGGAGGCGGAGGTTGCACTGAGCGGAGATGGCACCATTGCACTCTAGCCTGGGTAATAAGAATAAAACTCTGTCAGAAGAAGAAGAAGAAGAAATAGAAGAAGAAGAAGAAGAAGAAGAAGAAGAAGAAGAAGAAGAAGAAGAAGAAGAAGAAGAAGAAGAAGAAGAAGAAGAAGAAGAAGAAGGAGGAGGAGGAGGAGGAGGAGGAGGAGGAGGAGGAGGAGGAGGAGGAGGAGGAGGAGGAGGAGGAGGAGGAGGAGGAGGAGGAGGAGGAGGAGGAGGAGGAGGAGGAGGAATTGGAAAAACCCTTCTAGACATTGGTTTAGGCAAAGACTTCATAACCAAGAACCCAAAAGCAAACACAACAAAAACAAAGATAAATAGATGGGACTTAATTAAACTAAAAGCTTCTGCACAGCAAAAGAAATCATCAGCAGAGGAAACAGACAACCCACAGAGTGGAAGAAAATCTTTGCAATCTATACACCTGACAAAGGACTAATATCCAGAATCTACAAGGAACTCAAACAAATCAGCAAGAACAAAACAAACAATCCCATCCAAAAGTGGGCTAAGGACATGAATACATAATTATCAAAAGAAGATATACAAATATCCAACAAACATATGGATAAATGCTCAACATCATTAATTATCAGGGAAATGCAAATCAAAACCACAATGCGATACCACCTTTCAATAATACATGTTGGCGTGGATGTGGTGAAAGAGAACACTTATTTTTTTTTTTTTTTTTTTTTTTTTTGAGACAGAGTCTCGCTCTGTCACCCAGGCTGGAGTGCAGTGGCCGGATATCAGCTCACTACAAGCTCTGCCTCCCAGGTTTACGCCATTCTCCTGCCTCAGCCTCCCAAATAGCTGGGACTACAGGCACCCGCCACCTTGCCCGGCTAGTTTTTTGTATTTTTAGTAGAGACGGGGTTTCACCGTGTTAGCCAGGTTGGTCTCGATCTCCTGACCTCGTGATCCGCCCGTCTCGGCCTCCCAAAGTGCTGGGATTACAGGCTTGAGCCACCGTGCCCGGCCAAGAGAACACTTTTACACTGTTGGTGGGAATGTAAACTAGTACAACCACTGTAGAAAACAGTGTGGAGATTTCTTAAAGAACTAAAAGTAAATCTACCATTTCATCCAGGAATCCCACTCCTGGGTATCTATCTAGAGGAAAAGAAGTCATTATATGAAAAAGATATTTGCACACACATGTGTATAGTAGCACAATTCACAATTGCAAAAATATGGTACCAGCCCAAATGCCATCAATCAATGAGTGGAGATATATATATATATATATCTAAAAGAATACTACTCAGACATCAAAAGGAATGAAATAATGGCATTTGCAGCAACCTGGATGGAACTGGAGACCATTGTTCTAAGTGAAGTAACTCAGAAATGGGAAACCAAACATCCTATGTCCTCACTCATAAGTGGGAGCTAAGCAATGAGGATGCAAAGCATAAGAATGATCCAATGGACTTTGGGGACTTGGGGGAAAGGGTGGGAGGGCGGTGAGGGATAAAAGACTACACATTGGGCACAGTTACATTGCTTGGATGATGGGTGCACGAAAATCTCAGAAATCATCACTAAAGAACTTATTCATGTAACCAAATGCCACCTGTTCCCCAAAAATCTATTGAAAAAAATGTAATCACAATTCTATTTTCATATCTTTAATAATCATTCCTATTGTCATCAAATATCCAGTGTGTTCAGATTTTCCAGATTGTTCTGCAGGAGTGTGTGTGTGTGTGTGTGTGTGTGTGTGTGTGACTTATGATTCAAATAAAGTCGGTGGTTTTCTTTAGAAAAAAAGAATGCTTGGTTCAAATGAAGAATAAAAGGAAATGTTCAGGCTGAAATGGAAACAGTAGGAGCAGTAAACAAACAAACAAACAAACAAAAACCAAACAACTGAACTGGAAGTGAGGCGTAACAGATTAATAACCCAGCTCTGCCACTATAACTGCCTGCATAATTTTAAGAAAGTTTTATTTAACTTTTATGGACTCACTTTCTTCCTCATCTATAAATGAAGATAGATTATATTACTTCTTATTTGCCTTAATGGTCTGAGAATAATTTTTTGTTTTGTTTTGTTTTGTTTTGTTTTGAGACCGAGTCTCGCTCTGTAGCCCCGGCTGGAGTGCAGTGGCATGATCTCGGCTCACTGCAAGCTCCGCCTCCCGGGTTCACGTCATTCTCCTGCCTCAGCCTCTCAAGAAGCTGGGACTACAGTCGCCCGCCACCACGCCTGGCTAATTTTTTTGTATTTTTAGTAGAGACAGGGTTTCACTGTGTTAGCCAGGATGGTCTTGATCTCCTGACCTTGTGATCTGCCTGCCTTGGCCTCCAAAAATGCTGGGATTGCAGGTGTGAGCCCTCATGCCCAGCCTATAATTTTCAAATTGATATTTTATTTTTCACAAATAGAAAACAGTTTTAAAATTATTTTTATAAAGATCATTATTACTTTTTACTAAGTTATCGACAGACTCAAACTGTTGACACTTTGTTTAATGAATTTCCCATACAGAATAGTGTTATATATGTGTATATGTGTGTATATGTATATCAGTATATATATATATATGCACACACAAACATTCATTGCTTGGATTACTTTGCACAAATGAACCTATTTTTAATGTCTATTCACAATAAATTTCCCAAAATAAATTATTTTGTGTTAAATTACAAAACAAACAAGAAAATGTGTTTTGGCCAGGCGCGGTGGCTCATGCCTTTAATCTCAGCACTTTGGGAGGCCGAGGCAGGCAGATCACCTGAGGTCAGGAGTTCAAGACCAGCCTGGCCAACATAGTGAAACCCTGTCTTTACTAAAATACAAAAATTAGCTGGGCATGATGGCGGGTGCTTGTAATCCCAGCTACTCGGGAGGCTGAGATGAGAATCGCTTGAACCCGGGAGATGGTGGTTGCAGTGAGCCTAGATCATGCCACTGCACTCCAGCCTGGGCAACTGAGCAAGACTCCATCAAAAAAAGAGAAAAAAGAAAAAAAAAAAGAAAATGTGTTTTCACATAGAAAGTATAGGGGCAAATACAAATTAAAAATAAGAGGTTCCATTTACTCTGATGAAAACAGGGGAAGAGATTTCCCTCTTCTCCTTTTTCTTAAGACATTTACCTTAGAAAACTTGTAAGTGTTTTCCCATTTCTTTGAAATATATATATAAATACTTTTGAAAACTAGGCAGGACTTTTGCCATCTGGCCTTTTCTCAGCTCCATGACCAAGGAATGTTTTTCTCGAGGACCTGGAAGCCATCTCTTTGAATTGCAAACATTGGAGCTAAGCTTTGGTGGGTGCCTTACCTGAAGTTGCAAAACTACCTCTGTCATAAACAGTTGAGAAGATTTTCCTCTGGATAAGACCAATTAGCTAACATAGATGGCCACTCCAATTACTACGATAAGGTTGGGGAAAACCGTGTGACAAAAGGTCTGCCAAGTCCTCTTATTTGAGGACTAGTTATTGTTTATCTTGAAAACATGTATGTAATGGGTTGTATCTGTTTGGCTATATAAGGAGGCAAGATTCCTTTCTACCTTTTCATTCTCTTAGTGGTTTGCCTGTGATATGTGTTACATTCTAGTTTAATGCTTCTTTAATAGCGTATTCTTTCCCTGCTACCTTTGTAGAGAGAATTTCTGGGTTGGAAGAAGGATTTGTTTTTAATTATATTTCCCTAACAAAGGTTCGTGGAAACTTTTCCACTGCCTCTTTTTTTTTTTTTTTTTTTTTTGAGATGGAGTCTCCCTCTGTTGCCCAGGCTGGAGTGCAGTGGCACAATCTCGGCTCACTGCAAGCTCTGCCTCCCGGGTTCACGCCATTCTCCTGCCTCAGCCTCTGGAGTAGCTGGGACTGCAGGCACCCGCCACATACCCGGCTTATTTTTTGTATTTTTTAGTAGAGACGGGGTTTCACCATGTTAGCCAGGATGTTCTCGATCTCCTAACCTTGTGATCTACCCGCCTTGGCCTCCCAAAGTGCTGGGATTATAGGTGTGAGCCACTGCGCCCAGCCACTCCACTGCCTCTTTTTTAAAATTAAAATTTAAATGTTTTTTTGATTGCTTCTTAAATGGATTTGGAAATATGAAAATTTCCCTTTGGGAGGCTGAGGAGAGAATCGCTTGAGCCTAGAAGTTCAAGAGCAGCCTGGGCAAAATAGCAAGACCCAGTCTCCACAAAGCAAGAAAGTAAAAGAGATGGAAGGAAGGAAGGAAAGAAGGAGGGAAGGAAGGAAGGAAGGAAGGAAGGAAGGAAGGAAGGAAGGAAGGAAGGAAGGAAGGAAGGAAGGAAGGAAGGAAAGGAGGGAGGGAGGTAGGGAGGTAGGGAGGGAGGAAATTTTCTTGTTTCCTTTGCACTTGCATCAAAGTCTGGTCTGAAAACTACCCCTGGAACTGTGATTTGGGTTCAAAAAACATGCCTGCAGCCAGTTTGGATAGGAGTGAAGCGCTCACCTCTTTTTTTAACTTTCAATAGCCAAAAAAATCATATGGAGCAGCTTGATTTTGCTTGTGATTCAAACTATGTCAGTTGTCAGAATAACTTTACTACCGTGTAAGTTTCACATATAAGAACTGCTTTGTCTTGTAATTCATTGGGAAACATTATCGAGTCTGCAACAAAAACCGAATTTCCAAAGCAATTCTGTTTTGTTTGTTTGTTTGTTTGTTTGAGACGGAGTCTCTCTCTGTCGCCCAGGCTGGAATGCAGTGACACGATCTCAGCTCCCTACAAACTCCGCCTCCCGGGTTCACCCCACTCTCCTGCCTCAGCCTCCCAAGTAGCTGGGACTACAGGCGCCCACCACCTCGCCCGGCTAATTTTTTTGTATTTTTGGTAGAGACGGGGTTTCACCGTGTTAGCCAGGATGGTGTGGATCTCCTGACCTTGTGATCCACCGGCCTCAGCCTCCCAAAGTGCTGAGATTACAGGCGTGAGCCACCGTGCCCAGCTGCCATTCAGTTTTGATCATTGTTGAAGACGGTTCTTATTTAGAAAAAATTCAATCTTACTTCTGATTTCAAAAAATCATAATAAAACTTTACCACTCCTAAGTCATTCAACTAGCATACGGTAGGGTAAGTTGAGATATCTAGCTTTTATTTGAGACAAAAATACACAGAACTGACAATGATTTGGTCTACAAGAGCAAATGAAGTTCACTGTTGACAATACTGGTTCAACAACACATCTAAGACATTTCCACACACTACCTGCTATGAATAACCATGTGTTTTTAACAACCTACATGCTCACAAGCTTTGTGCATTTATCAACTAAGCCTTTCCTCCTTCACACATTTTTTTGTTTTGTTTTGTTTTTGTTTTACTGTCATTCGTAACACTCTTAGCAGATTCTACTTTAGGTTGTACTGAATTGGTGTTTTCTCAGCTTCTTTGAAAATATTTTTACCTGTAGTTGTTACGTGCATATTACTCATAAAGGATAATTCTTTAGTCACTTCAAACTCAGCATTGACTTCTAGAATATCAACAACTGATCAGTAGAGCAATATCAGTAACATCTGTCAACTCATCAAGAGCCAGGAATTGCTTAAGGCCAGGGGTTGGAGACCAGCCTGGGCAACATAGAGAGATCCCACCTCTATTAAATTTTTTTTTTTAATTAACTGGGTGTGGTGGCACGTGCCTGCAGTCTCAGCTACTCAGGAGGCTGAGGCAGGAGGATTCCTTGAGCCCAGGAGCTGGAGGCTGCAGTAAGCTATGATTGTGCCACTGCATTCCAGCCTAGGTGACAGAGCAAGACTCTGTCTCTTAAGAAAAAAAAAGTCCTAGGCAAGTGCTATTGAAAGTGCAAAGTTTAGAGAATACTATCTTTGAAAAATGAAAAGCCCAACTTAAAATGGCCTAATGAAAAAGGAAATGTTTTGGTATGGGTTACTGAACAACCAAGGAGGGTGGGCTTCAGGGTTAGCTAGGACCAGTAACTCTGGCTCTGTTTCACTGTGAATTTCTTGCTCTGCCCTCCTCTAGGTATTGGCTTCATCCCCAGGCAGACAGCAACCTGATTATAGTGTTATGTCTCTGATAGCCACTCACAACTTTGTCCCCTACAAGAGAGAACTGTTTCTGGATGCTTGCTCAGAATGCGAAATAATTCTTTTCAGATACCTCCTTTCTCTCTATCTTGCCCAAAATGGGTCATACGTCCTGGACAGATTACAAAAACAGCTATACATTCTTCCCCCATCTCTCTGGAATGTCACCTGCAGCTCTTCCCATTAAGTGGTGGAGTCTATTTCTCTACCCCTTGAACATGGTCTCAGCATGTGAATTGTTTTTCCCAGTGAAACATTAGCAAATTTGTTGTAAGCGGAGACTTAAAAAGTGTTTGTACATTGGGGCTTGCCATCTTCTGCTGCTCTGTGGAACTCTGAGGTTACCATGTTAAGAAGCCTGTGATTGAGGGAGGAAGAGTGACCATGTGGAGCAGAAACAAGCCATCCCAGCTGAGCACACCACCCCCACCCCAACCCTCACCAACCAGCCTTCCAGCAACAGGACATAAGAATGAGGCCGTGCTGTCCTAAACAACCCACTCTGAGCCAGCCCAGATATGAAAACCACTTAGATGACCCACAGAATTATGAGAAGTAATAAATGTTTGTTATTTTAAGCCACTAAGTTTAGGAGTGGTTTGTTAAGAGGCAAAAGCAAACTGATATATGACCATTTCTGAGGCAGTCACAGGCAAGGGGAATTTCATTGCTCTTAAGTGAATCAAGAGAGCCCTTTGGAGTTGGGATTATGTTTCCATGATGACCATGGCTGCATGGAGGAAGGGTAGATAACTAAACAAAATGGGGTTTTGACAGGAAGAAAAGGGGGAGAAAATGCATGTTGAATTTGGCAACTAATAATTCCACTAAATATACTCTACACCAAACTTTATGTTGCTTCTTTATTTAAGAAGGGAGACTAAGTTACCATTAGAAGGACCATGCATAGGAACTAACATATATTTCTGTGCAGTGAGTGTGTCCTGTAGTATGCTTTGGGAGGGCAACTGAGCTACCAAAACTTGGATTTCACTGCAGCAGGGGTTGGTCCTTAACAGAAGGCTAGTGATTATTTTAGGTTTTGAGAGTCATATGATTTCTGTCACAACTACTTAATTTCGCCATTGTTGTGTGGAAGTAGCAATAGACAGAAAATAAATGAATGAGCATAGTTGTGTTCCAGTAAAACTTTATTTTGAAAAACAAGCAATGGGCTGGATTTGGCCCACAGTTTGCCAATCCATTAACCAGAGGCTAGAGATGTATCATGTGGCCAGCTTTAGCTGAGAAAGAACTTGAGAAATCTGGGCACAGTGCCACTCTGAACAAAATTCAGTTTGGTTAGTAAGGAGGATGAGGAGAATAGATATTTTATGGGCTACTTGCAGTACTTGCCATGATTATCCTTGTTAAACTGGTGGCCAGTGGATCTAAAATTCGTGGATGTAGTTCTGACTCCCTTAGAGATGGTGTGGGGAAAAAGGAGAAAATTTAGACAAGGACAACTGAAATGATGAAAAGGAAAGAGCATTGTCTGCTGTAGCCTTCACTAGGCTTGAAATTCAAAGTTCTAGCTTTCTGACCTGATTCTGTAATGTACAAACTATGTAACACTGGTTGAGTCAAACTCTATAAGCCTGTTACCCTTGTCTGTAAGACGGTGATGGAATGTTAGAAAGAAAGGGAGAAATGGATAAGCAAATGCAAATGTGTGCTATATTTGTATGCAACACAATATAGCTTTTGCATACAAATATAGCTTTTCTTTTTTGTAGCCTTGGCGATAGCCATAGGGATGTAAAATAACATTCTGTAGCAGCAGGTAAGGAAACTATGGAGCGCTCACCAGTGGTATGGAGCACCATAACAAAAAGGCACAAGAATGTATTTGGCTACTTTAGTGCAAAATGTCTAGGACAGAACTGGAAATTCAGTTCAGTTACTAAGAAACAAACACTAGAACTTGATATAACTTCCAAAAGAGCTCACTCACATAGTAGTACATATTATTCTAAGTGATAAAAAAGTGCTAAGGTATTTACAGATATAATGGTTGTACAGTACTTTTTAAATCTGCAATTTAGGTTTCTGATTTTCCATTAAGAATTAACTGCACTGAAATTCTATAAATTATACTTAAGCAATTCAGCTATGGGAGTGTACAAAAAAGAGATAAATACTGCCATCCAAATTATTAATTACAGTTCAACAATAATCTCAACATCAGCAACCATTGTAGCTATTATTATCTGACTTGTTTGGGCATCTTTTAGTCTCATGTACTTCGTGGTTCACAAAATCATCCTGGATATAGGAAAAGATCAAAAAATTATGAAACAATTAGACTGCACACCAACTTTAAAAAATCACATGCAAGACTACATTGCAGCAGATGTTTCAAATGCCTGTTTTAAGTTAAAGCACTCATTAAAAAAAGAAAAAAACCTGGGGTCTTCCAATAAAATTCTACTACGAGCTTTGTAAGTCTGAAATTTTAAGAATGACTATTTAGAAAATCTGGTTTACTTAACAGTATCTTTTGCAGAAGAGAAAAGGCATCTGATTATAAACTACATCAACACCTAAATGAATTGCACTATGCCCTTGTGGCCAGAAAACTGCTTTTTTTCCTAAAATGAAGCCAGTCTTTTATTATTATTTTTTTTGACTTCCAAAACTTGATTTATAGTGACTACAAATATCACTACTTTTGGAAGATTATAGAAAAACTCTTAGAAAAAATAATTTCAAACATTAGTCACACTAATGAAATACTCATCCAATATTAATAATTTGTTCTTCAGTAAGAAGTAGAATTCTTCATAACAAATGCCCCAGAGTTGCCTCACTCAAATACTACAGCCATTAAAAACCAAACTGTTAGAGAAATCATCAAAGTGTTTTTGTAGTCTTACTGAACACCTGTAGCTCTATCCTCTGTTGTTCCAATAGGCACCATATTTATTTGAATAAATAACAGCAGGTCGCATCTGACAGATACTAACACTAAGCTTACATACTGTATGATAAAACCTAACACTGCTACGTGTGTTTGCTGTAGGTGTACTATCTGATGCACATGAAAGAGGACCTAGTTAACACCCTTTGGGTACAGGAGCGTTTACTTTGCCTTGACTGGTTCTCATTCTAACCAGCGAACTCTAACTTTGTGTTCATAATGACACAATTTTTTTGAGATGGAGTCTCGTTCTGTCACCCAGGCTGGAGTGCAGTGGCGCAGTCTCAGCTCACTGCAAGCTCCGCCTCCCGGGTTCACACCATTCTCCTGCCTCAGCCTCCCGAGTAGCTGGGACTACAGGCGCCCGCCGCTACGCCTGGCTAATTTTTTTTTTTTTTTTTTTTTGTATTTTTAGTAGAGACGGGATTTCTCCGTGTTAGCCAGGATGGTCTCAATCTCCTGACCTCGTGATCCGCCCGCCTTGGCCTCCCAAAGTGCTGGGATTACAGGCATGAGCCACCATGCCCGGCGAAGAATTCTTTGAAGCGCTTAATCCCAGTTGTAAGGCAACATTTTCTCTCGAGGGACTGCTTTGTTGCTGAAGAGTTGAGTCTCCTATGCTGATGTTTTTCTCTTTGACATCTTTGACAGACAGACATCTGTCGGAGTTCATGTCAACATTTTCACTACGGCTTCCTCCCTCATGACGGAAGAGATTCTGACACCTGTATTTGAAGTTACTCCACATTTTTCCCACTTTATCCATTGATTATAAAATCGTTGGGGGCGCGTGGGGCGGCCTCATCCAGGACACCTGTGGCCCAGCAGGAAAGGGCGAGTCTGCCCACCCTCCGGTGCATCCTGTGCCCTCGGACTGCCCAGCGATCGCAGCCTTGCTTCCTCTGGACGGAGCCTGGGGATCCCAGCTCCACCAGATTCCCCCACCAGGCCCCTATCACCTTCCCTGCCGCCTCCCCTTCTTCACCTGTTTCCCCTCCCCTCTCCCCCCAAACTCCCCCTGCCCCGGAAAATACCTTCATATAATCTCTTTTGGCGGGTAAGGTAAATATGATTTAGAAGGAGTTTCTATTTCTCACAGGGAAGCAATATTCAACTCTGGAGTACATATTTTAGGTAATGTGGGGGAAGAAAGATAATTTTCCAGCAGTTTTAGCTCTCAAACAAGCAATATACATCTATATGGAATAACTATTTCCTGTAACTTGTTGGAAGTTGATGGTGACTAAGTCATTCATTAAATATTGATTGAACGCCTAGTATGTCAGCCAGTGCTCTAGGTGCTAGAGATACAGTATGAACAAAACACAAAAGGCCCCTGCCTTCAAACAGCTTACATTCTACCAAGGGAGATAACAACTGGATAGAGTGAGCTGAAGAAATGGGAATATGCCAGCTAGGTGGTACTTCCTTTCAGATGTGCAGAGAGCTTGCTTTCTGGATTTAATCTATGGCATCCTCATTTTTCAGTTTATCAAAAATGCAAATAATCTAAATTTCACCTGTATCTGATTAATGATTTCAACAAGTATTTATTTATTGAATACCTTCTCTACCAATCATTGTGCTAAACACTGAGATATAATGATAAGTAATAGCTCCATATAGCTGAGTAGAGTTGTATAAAGATGAACTGATTGGGTCTTTCACAGTTGTCCTTGGGTGGGATGCTACTTGTGTGTATCTTCCTAACGATACCTATGAAAGAAGTACAAGTGTATGCATTTAGCAGGGCACTGAATAGAAGGTTAGCTAGAGCTAGAATAATTAATAGTGATATGTGACTGTAAAGACCCATAAGGGCAACCGTCTAGGTGGTCAATTGAGAATTGGCATTGGGATTTGAAGAACCAGGATAAATTGGATAGCTGAGGTTAGGGAGAGCAGTTAGAAGGAAGGGAGATTATTCCAAAGGGAAAATCCTGGGGAAAAGATCTAGAGTCAGGAACAGGCAAGGGATTTCAGGGGGCCAATGGGAATTCAGCAACGTTAGAGCAGAATGTATATGATAGGCAACCAAGAGACGTTGATATTGAGGTCAGTTGGTGTGGGCCTAGATTGGGAGTTTGTCCTTTATTCTAACATAACAGGGCATCACTCAAGGTTCTTAATAGAGACTTATTTTAAGCAGATAGAATATACTAGTTTCTTGTTGAGATGGCCCATTCCGGCTCCTACCCAGCATCCTTTCCATCCCAACGTCTCCCTATACAATTTTCCTGAGGGTTGAGGTAGCCACTGTGTTTCAGGCCAAGATAGTTGTTAATGGGATATCAATAAAGCGACTGGGCTTGACGGGAAACAAGGCTGGAGTTACAGGCTGGGCTTGGAGGGAACGCCTTCTTCTAGGGTCCCATAGAGCTGTTCCTCCCGCTTCCTAGAGAATCAGAGAATGGCCGCGCGAGCCCGCTGCTGACGCACTACCGGCTGCGCCACCACTCTTCCGGTTTCAGAAGTTAAGGCTGGTGTCCTGGCTCCCGTGAACCTCCGGGAGCGCCCGCGCCGCTCCGCGGGGAGTCCCTGGATCTCACAGTGAGCGGGTTGGGACCCAGGGAAGGGAAAAGAGGGGACCCCGGTGAGCCACGGCTGGGGCGGCGGGCTGGAGGGTTATTTGGGAAGTCAGCCCCGGCCTCGATCCTCCCTGAGTTGCTGCCTACGCGTGCCGCCCGAACCTGGGACACTCCTGGCGGCTCGGCCCGCCCAACCTGCAGCCTCAGCACTGCAGACCCCAAGGCCCAGCACAGTGCCCAGCACAGAGGAGATGCCTAGAAAAATGGCAGAGTGAATGAATGAATGAGTGAGTGAAGGATGGATGGATGATGAAGACCTAGGACCCATGTCAGGAAACGAGATCCTGGGGATCAGAATTCTCAGTTCAGATACCAGTTTCTTTCCCCGGCCTATCCTGTAGCTCCGAAACTTGTTTAGAGCCTGTTTTTATAGGAGACGGCACATAGTGTAAAGTGCGCTCGTTTGGAGTCTTGAGACCTGAGTTACAATTCTGGAGGGTACAGAAATCTCTAAAGTACTGTGTAGAAGTCTGTTCCTTGCTTCTTCACAAAGCCCAGTTGACAGTTGTATGTGATAGCATGTATGCAAACCTTAATGCCTCCCAATGAAGGGTTACTATCCATTACATGCCAAACATTACACCGAATTCAGGAGTGAGGCTACAAAAGAGTGACGCCGGAGACTGCCAAATGTAAACATGCTTCCAGTCTTGTGTAGGACGATAAGTGCATAAGCAGATTTTGGTGGTAATATTTTAAACTACATTTATTTAGCACTTACTGTATACCAGGCACTATTTGAAGCATTTGTGCTAATTGATTTAATCTTCACAACAGCGTATTATGTGTAAGGTTTTTGTTTTTTTGTTTTGTTTTGTTTTTTGTTTTTTTGAGACGGAGTTTCATTCTTGTTACTCAGGCTGGAGTGCAACAGCGCGATATCGGCTCACCACAACCTCTGCTTCCCGGGTTCAAGCGATTCTCCTGCCTCAGCCTCTCGAGTAGCTGGGATTACAGGCATGTGCCACCACACCTAGCTAATTTTGTATTTTTAGTAGAAACGGGGTTTCACCATGTTGATCAGGCTGGTCGCGAACTCCTGACCTCAGGTGAATCGCCTGCCTTGGCCTCCCAAAGTGCTGGGATCACAGGCGTGAAACACTGCGCCAGGCCTATGTATAGTTTTTAAGTGAGGGAACTGAGGTACAAAGAGAATAGAAAACTTACAAAGACAATAGAAAACTTGTCCCAGATCACATTACTAAGTGACCCAAGGCTGCATAAGAGATAAAGTGTACTGCCGCAGCTTGGTTGAGTGCACTGTATGGTGCCGACATGCAGACCAAGAAGGGCTTCAGAGAGGAGTACATTTCAATGTGGTCTCATTGGAAGGATTGTTTAAAATTCTTGAAAAACTTCATCTAGCTCGCCTAGATTCCTTTAGCTAATTATTGAGGGGTAAGGAGGTGGCATCTGGGCAAAACCTTACAAGGTAGAGGGAGGAAGCCAGCTCTCTATTAGGTTAGCAGGATAGGGCTATTAAGAGCCTGTTTCCTTTTATCTTTCACCATAATACTCATCTTTCCCCAGATCTGCAGAGGGATCTTTTTAACATCTTAAAATCAGTAACAGCCAGATTATTCCACAATAGGCATTTGTAGAAGCACCCGTACATTACTTTCTGGGCAACTTATAGACCTAGGAGTCAGCAAATATGGACCAAATTTGGTCTGCCACTTTTTTTTTTGGTAAAACTGTTTTATTAAAACACAGGCAAATTTACATATTGTCTATTTCTGTTTTCAAACTACAAAGGCAAAGTTGAATGGTTGAGGCAGAGACTATATATCCCATTTAACCCATTAAACCTAAAAAAATTTGCTTTCTGGCCTGTTACAGAAAGTGTTTGCTGACCCTTGACATTGACAAACTGCTGACAGCTCAGATGATCCATGATTGGAAGGATGCGTTCATCACCAAGATGTCTTTCTTTCTCTGTAGGTTTTAGTATCAACCATAATAGCATCTAACCCCTGTTGAGTGCTGCCATCGAGTAGATATCTTTTTGAATGCTTTATGTGAATTAACTCATCAAGGATTCACGGATTATGAGAGCTGGAATGACCCATAAATATTGTCTAAGTTGTTACCCTTTTCAGATAAATGGCCTGTCATGTAGGCCCACTCACATAGGCTACTGGCAGAGCAAACTTTCCTGACTCCCAATCCAATCTACTATCATCTTGTGAATGGGAGGCCAATACCATAGCCTTTTGTTTTTGTTTTTGTTTCTGGGTTTTTAAAAAGTAACTTTTTCTAACTATAAAAGTAATATATGTTTATTGAAGGAGAAGTAAAATATATAGAAGAGTATAAAGGACTAAAGTAACCCATTAACCGATCTAGAGATAAGTGTGTAGGCTGTCTTTATGTCTTTTTAAAATGTGTGTGTTTTATCTGTTTATTAACAATAGTTTCTGTGTATTGAGTGCTTAGTCCCAGTATATGTGTGCATATTTCTTGTTTTTGTTTTAGTGTTTTGTATCTTCCTGTTTTAACGTATTATATTTTCTCATGAATATTCTTTGAAATTGTGATTTTTGATACTTTCATAATCTATCTTTGGTAGTCTGTCAATGTTTATTTGCCTGTTTAACAATTGTAGTAATAGTGTGATCTTTGTACATAAATGTGCCATCTCTGATTATGCTTTTTCACTTTTTCTTTGATTACAGAAGTTATTCCTATGGGAAAATTTTCAAACATTACAAAAACATAGGCTTTAAGGCAAAAGTTTACCATAATTTTATTCTTCAGAAATGATCACAATAAATAATTTGATATATATTCTTATAGATTTGTTAGTTTTGGTTTTTTTTTAAGCAAAATAGAGCAAAATATAGATAATAGAGGGCATTTGGGAAAATTATTCACAATTCATTATTTTACCACAGTGATGATTATTTTTCCTTCTTGATCTTATTCAGATGTATTTTTAAGTTTTAATTTTTGAGCGGGGTCTCACTCTGTCACCCAGGTTGGAGTGTAATGGTGCTATCACAGCTCATTGCAACCTCTACCTCCCAGGTTCAAGTGATCCTTCTACCTCAGCCTCCTGAGTAGCTGGACACAAGCACGTCACATGTATATTTTAACAAACATATATTTTACATTATATTAATACTTGAAATTTTACTATATAGGGTATTTAACATATGGCATAATTATTTTTTCCCAATAATCTTATATTTTCATTTTTAATTGTCTTTATGTCTAAATAATTTTCACCAAGTAGAAGTATCATAATTTGCCAATCCTCAGTGTCCACCAATAGACAAACTTTATTTCTGTGTACATTTCAGGGGATATTTTTACAAGTAACAGAAGAATTCTGTTTCTCTTCTCTCTGGAAAGTTACTTTCTGAGAAAGTTATAGTAGAATTACTAGGTCAAAGAATATAGTCTTTTTTTTTTTTTTTTTTTTTGAGATGGAGTTTTGCTCTTGTCGCCCGAGCTAGAGTGCAGGGGCGTGATCTTGGCTCACTATAGCCTCTGCCCCCTGGGTTCAAGCAATTCTCCTGCCTCAGCCTCCTGAGTAGCTGAGATTACAGGCGCCTGCCAGTGTGCCTGGCTAATTTTTTGTATTTTTTAGTAGGGACGTGGTTTCGCCATGTTGGGCAGGCTGATCTCGAACTCCTGACCTCAGGTGATCCACCTGCCTTGGCCTCCCAGAGTGCTGGGATTACAGGTGTGAGCCACTGTGTCTGGCAGAATATAGTCATTTTTTATGGCATACTGATGACTCTGAGGTACACTACAGATGGTGTATATACAAAATGAGCATTCTGTTCTGAATTCCTGTATCCACAAAATGTTGACCACAGCATCCTAACTATAACTAAGCTACAACTTTCACACCTGATATATATTGCTAGATTCGCTCCAGAAAGATGGTACCAACTTACGTTTGCACTGGTGTGTGAGAAACTGTTTCTCTGCACCTTTGTGAATCTTGAATGTAGCATTAAAAATAGATTTTCCACTTTGATGTAAAAATTGATTCTTCATTCTTTCAGTTTCCATTTCTTTGTTTACCACAAAGATGGAACATTGTTTTGATATGTTTATTGGCCTTTGTAATTCTTGGTGTATTTTTTGTATTTTCCGTTTTTCTCTCAGTTCACCTTTTTGTCTTACTCATTTGTAAGAAATCTTTATTAGATCTATCTATCCCTTGATATATAACTGAAAAATACTTTTTTTAAAGCTTGTTTGTCTTCATTTCTTTGTATTTTGGATATACAGGGTATTGTTTTTATGTGGTCAGATTTACCAATTTTTGTCCTATCCATTTTGCATCATGCTTGAAAGTGCTAACCCCAGAACGAATTTTTGGTCATATTTTATTTTGTGGTTTTATTTTTTATATTTAACCCTTTAATTGGTTTCGGTTTATTTTGGTGTGTGGCGCGATATAGTAATCACACTTTTTTTTCCAGGTAGTCAGCAATGGTGCCAACTTGATTTATTAATTATCCTTTTGTGATTAGAAATGCTGCTTTTATCATATATTAAATTATTTTTATTTACATCTCTTAGAGGATTAGAGATATTTTATTTAATTAATTTATTTTTAAGACAGGATGTTGTTTTGTTGCCAAGGCTGGAGTGAAGTGATGCAATCTTTTTTTTTTTTTTTTTTTTTTTTTTGAGATGGAGTTTCACTCTTGTTGCCCAGGCTGGAGTGCGATGACACGATCCATCCTCACCGCAACCTCTGCCTCCTAGGTTCAAGCAATTCTCCTGCCTCAGCCTCCCGAGTAGCTGGGATTATAGGCATGCGCCACCATGCCTGGCTAATTTTGTATTTTTAGTAGAGACAGGGTTTCTCCATATTGGTCAGGCTGGTCTCAAACTTCCGACCTCAGGTGACCCACCTGCCTCAGCCTCCCAAAGTGCTGAGATTACAGGCGTGAGCCACTGTGCCCGGCCAATGCAATCATATTAATAGCTCACTGCAGCCTCGAACTCCTGGGCTCAAGTGATCCTCCACCTTAGTAGCTGTGACTATAGGTGCATACCACTACACCCAACAAATTTTTGTTTTTTGTAGAGATGGAGTTTTCTCTGTTGCCTAGGCTGGTCTCAAACTTCTAGCCTAAAGTGATCCTCCCACTTTGGCCTCCTAAAGTGCTAGGATTACAAGCGTGAGCTACCTCACCTTGTTGGGATTAGAGATCTTTTAAGTGTTTGGACTCACTGTTGGAGTTTTCGTAGCCACATTTCTTTAAAGATTTTATCTGTTACTCCTGTGATTTCAATTACTTTTTTTATGTCTAAAACTCTTCAGGCCACACCTGTCTCTCTTTCAACTATGTGTGCCCTGTTCTACCTTCTGTGTAGATATTTGAAACTAAAGGTATCTTATTGCTTTCCAGACCAGTGTACCCACTGTCACTAAAGGTCACTGTCATCACCCAAAACTGGCTAATTATCCTTGACATCTCCCTCTCTCACCCCTCCCACCAGTATTCATTCATTCTGGTTGATTCTTTCTTTTAATCCAGTCCCCATACTGGACTACTGAAATAGCCTTACAAGGGATCTTCAAGCCTTCACCGTACCCTCCCACTCCCCCCTACTACACACATTATCTGTTGCTGTAGACAGAGGAATGTGTTTCCATAAAACAGCAGATCTAATCATGTCATGTATTTTATCAAACTTTTTCAAATCCTTATTACGGCTTTCTCTTCACTTTAGGGTAAAGTCCTTAAAATGTTTTTTAGGGTTCTGTTTGAACTGGCTTGCCCTCAGGCTTTATGTCTCATTTCTGGTGTTTAATACTTTGGGCATTACTATGATTCCTTACTTGATTCCTTTTGTATGTTCATTTTGTCTCTCCAGTTTTTCCTTTCTTTTTTCTTTTTTGAGACAGAGTCTAGCTCTGTCGCCCAGGCTGGAATGCAGTGGCACAATCTTGGCTCACTGCAAACTCCGCCTCCAGGGTTCACGCCATTCTCCTGCCTCAGCCTCCCGTGTAGCTGGGACTACAGGTGCCCACCTCCGCACCCAGCTAATTTTTTGTATTTTTGGTATAGATGGGGTTTCACGGTGTTAGCCAGGGTGGTCTTGATCTCCTGACCTTGTGATCCGCCCGTCTCGGCCTCCCAAAGTGCTGGGATTACAGGCGTGAGCCACCGCACCCGGCCTTTTTGTTGTTTTTTTTTTTTTTTTTGAGATGGAGTCTCACTCTGTCGCCCAGGCTGGCGTGCAGTGGCGCGATCTTGCCTCACTGCAACCTCTGCCTCCCGGGTTCAAGTGATTCTCCTGCCTCAGCCTGCCATGCAGCTGGGACTACAGTCATGTGCTACCACGCCCAGCCAAGTTTTTGTGTTTTTAGTAGAGACGGGGTTTCACCATGTTAGCCAGGACGGTCTCGATCTCCTGACCTCATGATCCGCCTGCCTCAGCCTCCCAAAGTGTTGGGATCCCAGGCGTGAGCCACCGTACCTGGCCTACTTTTCCCTTTCACATGTCTAAAGGGTACCCAGACTATATCAGGTCCCCTCTGCTCTACATTCTGTAGCACCCCATACTTGCAGTTTTATAACTCCCATATTTGAAATGATTCATTTAATGTCTTTATCCAGCTATGACACAAGTTGGAGCCAGATAGGGTGTCTGGCTTTTTTTTCCAGTGTCTAGCACTGATTAGTCACCCAAATCCCAGTCTGCTTGCATGAGTCTCTGAGTCTCTGTAGGATTGTATAGTAGCTTACAGGTCCCTTTATGTTCTTCCTGTGAATGAGAATCAGGAAAACCCAGATAGGATCTTCTTTTTTTTTTTGAGATGGAGTCTCGATCTGTCTCCCAAGCTGGAGTGCAATCATGTAATCTTAGCTCGCTGTAGCCTCTGCCTCCTGGGTTCAAGTGATTCTCCCACCTCATTCTCCTGAGTAGCTGGGATTACAGGCACCTGCCATCATGCCCCGCTAATTTTTATATTCTTATGGAGACAGGGTTTCGCCATGTTGGCTAGGTTGGTCTCAAACTCCTAACCTCAGGTGATCCACCTGCCTTGGCCTCCCAAAGTGCTGGGATTACAGGCCTAAGCCACTGCTTCCAGCCAAGTATCTTCTTAAAACTTTAAAGTTCAATGCAAAAGCATAGACTTCACTGAGAAGTCCATAAGACCAGCTTATTATGTACTTGAGCAGACTTATTTTATTCTTTCATGTCTTCCAAGTTCTTGACTCTGGTAAAAATCATCTCTGGATCTTCCCTTTTTCCTTGAATAATGCTGCCAGTTCTGCTTCTCACTTCAAGGTTAAATGGAGAGATATTTTTGAATGAACAGTTTTGATACTGACATTTTTAAAAAGAAGCATTTACAGAAACTGGTATTTTTGCAACTTTTTTGTAAGTCAAAACTTATTTCACAATTAAATTTATTTTTGTTTCTTTTTAACTGCAGCCTGTCCTCTGACACTGAGCTATACCTGAAGAAAAACTGTTTAATTGATATGACATCTTGAAGAAAGGACAATCAGTGTGTCTCTAGTTTGTATCAAGTAGATAGCATTCCCTGACACTGTCTCAGCCTCTTGGCGTTTGGTAGAAGTGGGTAAATCAGACTTAATACACAAGCCTTGCTATGAGGACATTTTGCTATATAACTTTTAACTATATTGACTGGCTTTTCATATAGATTATTGTATGATGGACAGAGTGTACTAATTGATATGAATATACCTATTCATTTAATCTTTATCATTATAAAAAGGTAATGAATAACATTCTGATTTATTTATTAAGTACTTAAATATTTGATAGTATGTTAGTCTGATGTTACCACTTTTTGGACAGCTAACAAATGGGGTATGAACCTAGGAGGCTACAAGCCAATGCTGATTTTTGCGGGTGCTTCCACATTGTTATCCTGAGAGTTATTGTGTGTGTTATTAGATAGTGTCACTAGGCAACAGTTCTTTGTTCTGTTTACTGGGACAGTAATATTCCCTCTCTCCCTGCACCTTTTTTCCCATGAGCAGGGCTCCCAGTTTTTCAAGCCTGAAGTGTTTTCCAATCAAAGTGAAGAGAGACAGTCTGTGGATGTTGAATATGCAAGGAACTGAAGAGAGAGAGATTAGAAGAGAGACTTGTCCAGGTGAGTGAGTAAGGGACAAGCAGTGGAAGAAATAGCCAGCCAACAGGAAGCCTTTGGAAATTATAGAAGAGAAGCTGGGTGAGGCTCAGGAGATAAAATAACTGTCTCTTATAGGGATGTTGGGGGCAGGGGTGGGTGAACATGTCTGGGGCCAACTTTTTCCCAGTACTAATTTTATTCTCATTTCTAGCATTTTCCTGTTAACATTCTCCCAGTCTCCACTCTGGATATAAAACATTCATGTTTCCTGTCTTGCCCTAATCTTAGCCTATGTGTTGGTTGTTGTTTTTCATTTATCTCCATTGTCTCATTCTCTTGCTCCTTGGGTGTCTGTAGCTACCCCTTCTATGGGAGTTCCTCATTAATGGTAATCATATTTCCCTGATACATATCTCTTCTACCAGTTGCAACTCTTAAGTTACTTGCCACACTTGTTGTTACTGGCCCTTCATCATAGGCCATTACTGAGGTCTGCCAAAAGTAAAGATCAGGGGCCTTCACTCTGCCCTGTATAGGAGATATTCATTCTGCTCTTTTCTTTCAGGCTGGGTAAACAAGAACAAGCCTGCTCCAGAGCAGGATGTCTGTAAAACTGATTCATCAGGGATAGTAGCAAAGAGATTCCAAGAGGATGAATACCAAGATTCTACATTTGAAGAAAAATATGCATGTGAGGGCATGAAGGAAAACTCTCCTAGGGAGATTGCTGAATCATGTCTTTTCCAGGAAGGAGGTTTTGGGGGAATAACGTTCATTCACAAAGAAGCACCCCCTGAAATTATTAGTCAAAACTACAATTTTGAGAAAAGCTTGCTTTTGACCTCAAGCCTTGTTACACGTCTCAGGGTTTCTACAGAAGAGAGTCTGCATCAGTGGGAAACAAGTAATGTACACACCAATGATTTTTCAGACCACAGTAAATGTCCAACTCTCTGCACACAGAAGAAATCTTGGAAATGTAATGAATGTGGAAAAACCTTTACTCAGGGCTCATCCCTTACCCAACATCAGAGAACTCATACTGGAGAGAGACCCTACGCATGTGAGGAATGTGGGAAAGCCTTTAGTCGTAGTTCATTCCTTGTTCAACATCAAAGAATTCACACTGGAGTGAAACCATATGGATGTGAGCAGTGTGGGAAAACATTTCGATGTCGATCATTTCTTACTCAGCATCAAAGAGTTCACACTGGAGAGAAACCTTATAAATGTAATGAATGTGGGAATTCCTTCCGCAATCACTCACATCTCACTGAACACCAGAGAATTCACACTGGAGAGAAACCTTATAAATGTAATAGATGTGGGAAGACATTCAATCAGAATACACACCTTATTCATCATCAGAGAATTCACACTGGTGAGAAGCCTTATGTATGCAGTGAATGTGGCTCTTCTTTTCGAAAACATTCAAATCTTACACAACATCAGAGAATTCACACTGGGGAAAAACCCCATAAATGTGATGAATGTGGGAAAACTTTCCAAACAAAGGCAAACCTCTCTCAGCATCAGAGAATTCATACTGGAGAGAAACCCTATAAATGTAAAGAATGTGGCAAAGCATTTTGTCAGAGCCCATCTCTTATTAAACACCAGCGAATTCATACTGGAGAAAAACCATATAAGTGTAAGGAATGTGGCAAAGCATTTACTCAGAGCACCCCACTCACTAAACATCAGAGAATACACACGGGGGAGAGACCCTACAAATGCAGTGAATGTGGTAAAGCCTTCATTCAGAGCATTTGCCTTATTCGGCATCAGAGAAGTCACACTGGAGAAAAACCCTATAAATGCAATGAATGTGGAAAGGGCTTTAATCAGAACACCTGCCTCACTCAGCATATGAGAATTCATACTGGAGAGAAGCCCTATAAATGTAAAGAATGTGGGAAAGCCTTTGCTCATAGCTCATCTCTTACTGAACATCATAGAACTCACACTGGTGAGAAGCTCTATAAATGTAGTGAGTGTGAGAAAACCTTCCGCAAGTATGCACACCTTAGTGAACATTACAGAATTCACACTGGTGAGAAGCCTTATGAGTGCATTGAGTGTGGAAAGTTCTTCAGACATAGTTCAGTCCTTTTCAGACATCAGAAACTTCACAGTGGTGAATAATGCTGGCATTTAGGTTATGACAGTTTCTCTAGTGAGGATGACTATGAATCTGACTGGGAGTAGAGAGGCAGGTAGAGTTCCTGGAGGGAAGGAAGAAGGAGCCTTGGCTACTGTACTCTGAGAGGAATGTTTCCAGAAATGGAGGTGAGAGCTTAGGGAATGCAGAGCCTACTTGAGGTGGGCATCTGGGAATACAGGGTAGAAAGAAATTCCTGCTTTTCAGATAAAGCCTACACATTGCCACTGTCTCCCCATGTGACTCTTACAGCTTGAGGGGGCATTTGTTAAGTTAGCACTTCTGCTAACTTTACTACACCCTGCCCCATCTTCTGACTTATCACCCATTTTTGTTGGCTGGCAGGTTGAGATGTTTTTCTTAAACACTGCCTGTCAGTGTAAAGTGGCACAGTTCTGATGTAGTGCTAAGTCCAGCCTCCAGATTTGAGGCAGCCCTGACCATGCTACCATGGGGAAAGCTCCCAACCTGTGGAAGTGGTCCTGTAAAGAGGAGACAGAAACAAATAAGAACCAAAAAAAAAAAAAAAAAATCCATATTCATTCATTTAAAAAAAGGAGATATAAAGCAACAACTGGGCTGACCTCTATAGATCTGCCAGTAAAGAAGGTCTTTCCTGATTCTTCCAAGCTTTGGGGTGACTCAGAGCTAAGAATGAAACAGGAGACCAAGTTAGAATTCATGATATTGGTTTATGGGAAGGCAGTCATACCTGTTCAGAGAACCAGTAAGACCCAATATCTATCTCAGAGGAATAATGGTTACCCAGGAAGGAAATGGTCTGCTCAAGTGACAAGCCTCAGAACAGGAAGCCTGCATGCGACTGAGCAAGTCACCTACATAACCCTGCCTGTGCTAAGGTGTACACCTGTCTGTTGTAACTTTGGCTAGGCTCTTGGTGTACAGAGACCAGAGGAGAGAGACCCACTAGGACTAACAGCATCTTAACAAAGTGATAGTTAGTTTGTTGGTCTTTAGGAGAAAGCATTAGTAATGAAAGAAGATAGAATTTTCAGTTGATTGGACGTTGGGGCCGCTTAAGAAAGTGTTGACATTTGTCGTGGAATGATTTTGGAAAGACTTCTAGAAGAATCTTTTTCAAATCCCTGAAAATCAGGATAGTACATTTTGCCACTGACTGTGAGAGTATTTTATTCTTTTGAGAGAAATGACATAGTTTTCCCTTTATTTCCCAAATTCCTTTCATGTTCTTAACTGCTACCCAGAAATTGAGCTCCAGAAGATTGAGGATAGCCTTTGACTGGTATTTAAAATAGTTTCTAAGCTGTGAAGCTTATAGCATTTTTAAAGTGTGGCTATTAAAAACACTAAATTAAGTTGATTCTGGAATACTTGGTTATTTGGAACTCATCGATTTTTCTAGAGCAATTGCCTTCTAGGGATAGGTTTGGGCCGTGAATTATCATTAATGGGAATATGGTATAAATATCACATATCTTTTTCACTTTCTATGAAGATTATGTTCTTAAAACCTACCACCAATGAAGTCATAATTGAGGAAATTAATACATTATGGGTAAAAATGCTGTAAAAGCTTTCTAAATATGTTCATGAAAATATTATTTTACCAAAAACAGACAATGTATTTATACTTCCTAGATAAAAACACTGTATAATTAATTACTGGCACATAATACATGTTCAGTAAATATTTATTTCATGAGTTAATATATCAACCATTCCCCAACAGAACCTTTCTTGGAACTTCCTGATGAATATTTATAGCAATATTTGTACACTATCTTGAGAATTATGAGTGGAGACTAGAGAGAATAGGGAGAGTTTTCTTAACAAAGAAACAAGAAAACTTTAAAGATATCTTGGGAGGCTGAGGCACGGCGAATCACTTGAACCTGGGAGGTGGAGGCTGCAGTCAGCCGAGATTGTGCCTGTGTACTCCAGCCTGGGAGACAGAGTGAGACTTTTTCTCAAAAAAAAAAAAAAAAAAAAAAAGATATGTATAAGTTCTTGTGGGAAAAATTTTCTCAAATGGAACAGACTTGATCCTGGATTTTTAATTCTCAGGCTGAGAAAATCTGGCATGTTTTCACATTCTGGGGAAACAAAGGTAAATAACTAGTCTTTCCACTACCATGACCCCATATTCTCACACTTGCACTTACGTGCTCTGATTTTCTCTCAGTTGCTGGCCCATGATGTGCCTAGTCACTCCACTGTGGCCCCAAACCTAGGCATTGCCCTCACCCTCAATTTTCCCTCTTACTCAGTCTTCATATCCATATAACCACTATGTCCTGTTGAAATTATCTCCTATCTCTGGAAGCCATCTCCACTGCAATTGTAGTCCAGTCCCCTACTCCTTTAATTTTAATTCTTTCTTTTTTTTTGAGACAGGATCTCACTCTGTTGTCCAGGCTGGAATGCAATGGCATGGTCTCTGCTTACTGCTTACCCTACCTCCCAGGCTCAAGCGGTCCTCCCATTTCAGCCTCCCAAGTAGCTGGGACTACAGGCATGTGCCACTATGCTTGGCTAATTTTTGTATTTTTTTTTGTAGAGATGGGTTTCACCATGTTGCCCGGGCTGGTCTTGGACTCCTGGGCTCAAGCAATGTGCCTGCCTCAGCCACCCGAAGTGCCGGGATTATAGGCATGAGCCACTGTGCCTGGGCTTCCTATTTTAAAATTTATCTTACAGTCTTCCGGTTTCTTGCCCCACTACGCCATTTTCCCATTTCTTCTTGATCTTTGTAAGCATAACTGGCTACTTACTGTTTTCAGAATAAAGTACTAGTCCTTTAAAGAGGCATTTAAGGCCCCTCATCTGGCCCATGCCTGAATTGCCATCCCCAGCTGCCATTCCTTGCCTGGCATGTTCTATTCCATAGTTCAAATTCCTGTGATTCTGGAATATCACCTCTGGACTCTACTTTGGCACTTTTGCACATACTATTCCTGTTGCCTCAATTCCCTTCCCTGCTTCTGCTTGCCTGCAAAACTCCCATTTTTCACTTAGGAATGTGCTCAGGCAATATCTTAAAGCTGTCTCTAACCTCATGGATGTTTTATTCTGTCTTGTATTTTTCATCATTTTATTATGTTACATTATAATGGTTTGTCCACACATCTTTCCCTTTTTCAGCTTTGCTAGGGAAGGAACAATGTGAAATTTGTTTACCTTTGTATCAACAGTGCCTGGTACTTAGGAGGTGCTCAATAAGTATTTGTTGAACTCAGCTGAAGAGTCAGACATTTCTGTGTGCCAGTCTGCAGGTTGTGCCTTAGGTCCCCAGTTGTCAGCAGGAAGGAGGCATGGTGAGTATGTGTATCCATGAAGTGTCTGCCAGGAGTAAGAATTCTGCAACTTTCCCTAAGATAAGGTATGTGGTTTTATTAAACAGAAGATCCCATAAAAAACAGTGTTTTTCAATTAGAGATTTAAAAGTCCTATCACAATTTAACAAAATGCTTTCAATTATATTGATGTCAGGGTCAGCAGAAGGAGGAAAATGCATGCAACTGCAGAGACATACCTGTGTCAACTGGAATAGCTATGAAATAGTAAACAGGAACGGAAGAGTAATGCTGGCCTAGCAGGAGGGCATTTGGAGCTTACAAATCCTACAGTGTGCCAGGCATGGTGGCCCACACCTATAATCCCAAATACTCAGGAGTCTGAGGTGGGAGGATTGATTCAGGCCAGGTGTTCGAGAGCATCCTGTGGAACATAGCAAGACCTTGTCTCTAAAAAAAAAAAAAAAAAAAAAAAATGCCAGGTGTGGTGGTGCATGCCTATAGTCCTAGCTATTCTGGATGCTGAGCCTGAGGTGGAAGGATTGCTTGAGCCCAGGTGTTTGGAGCTGCAGTGAGCTAGGATCACGCCACTGCACTCTAGCCTGTGTGTCAGTGAGACCCTCTCTCTTAAAAAAAAAAAAAAAAAAAATTCCAAAGTGGAAGCACTTCCTGAGATTTTGGGCTCTGGGATGATAAAGAATTTGAGTGTCTTGCTTATTGTGCACTGAAATTTAATTCATGACTTCAGAAGGACACAGTGGGATGGAGCCACATCAGATCCTCAGAACAAAAGAGGAAAGATGTGATTGGGGTTGCTCAAGACTACACAACCAGTGTCAGATGAGGTTCAAACTGCAGTGTCGTTGCATTTCATTCACTTTCCCCTGTATTGGTTATACCTCTATTCCATATGCCTCTTTATCTTTTGTAGAACTGACCACTTTTTTTTTTTGTTTCTGAGATGGTTTCACTCTGTTGCCCAGGCTGGAGTGCAGTGGCATGATCCTAGCTCACTATAGCCTAGACCTCCCAGGCTCAAGCGATTCTCTCAACTCAGCCTCCCAAGTAGTTGGGACTACAGATGTGAGCTACCATGCCTGCCTAATTTTTAAAAAGTTTATTTTATGGCCGGGTGCGGTGGCTCATGCCTGTAATCACAGCACTTTGGGAGGCAAAGGCAGGCGGATCACACGGTCAGGAGTTTGAGACCAGCCTGACCAACATGGTGAAACCCCGTCTCTACTAAAAATACAAAAATTAGCCAGGCATGGTGGCGCATGCCTGTAATCCCAGCTACTCAAGAGGGTGAGGCAGGAGAATCTCTTGAACCCGGGAGGCAGAGGTTGCAGTGAGCCAAGATCATGCCACTGCACTCCAGCCTGGGTGATAGAGCAAGAGCCTGTCTCAAAAAAAAGTTTATTTTATTTTATTTTTTGGTGCAGACAGGTTCTTGCTATGTTACCCAGGCTCATCTCAAACTCCTGCTCTCAGGTGATCCTCCTGTCTTGGACTCCCTTACAGGCCTGAGCCACTGCATCCAGCCTAGAATTGACCACTTAGTGCTCCAGTCTTTTCCTTATCCTGAGGATGTGAGGAGCTCACTTGTATAAGATTGAGAGGGTTTTTGTTCTCAGAATCTCAGACTTTCCTGAGTGTGAGGGTGACAAGTAAGTTGATTATACCTTTTGGCCCCTACTTTTTCTACATAAGGCAGAAACCTAATCTTGACCGTATGTGGCATTAGTTTCATTTCTTTTATCCACTGGCCACATGAGGGCTAAGGTTATTTTAGTGTTATGGAATGTTTTTGGTGTGCATCCCTACCATCTATTTTACACCTCATTGAAAGAAGCTCAGCCCAAACTGCTATTAAACTCCAGATTACGGTTTCTAGTAACCTGCTCTACCTAGGGTACCTCACTCCAGACTTAATGTCCTCCACACACTAGAGCCTGCTGATTTGGAGATTCTTTGAAGCCTGATGTTTGGGGAATGAATAATTAGACCTAGGCTCTCTGGCCTGTGAGATGTTAGGGCTGGAGGGAAGAACTTGCTGATTCCAAAAAAGTGCCGAGAATGTGACACCTGGAAAGAGAAACTTAACATTATTGTTACATGGCATGTCAACTGACAATTTTACGAAGGGTCACTTTTTAGCCAAAGATAGTGATGGCCCCAGTCTGTGGCACCACCATTCCTGATTTGTGTTCAATAGGGACTCCATTTTGGGAAAACTGCCAATCTGAAGATTGGAATGGATAATTTTTTTTTTTTTTTTTTTTGAGACGGAGTCTCACTGTGTAGCCCAGGCTGGAGTGCAGTGGCACTATCTCGGCTCACTGCAAGCTCCCCCTCCTGAGTTGACACCATTCTCCTGCCTCAGCCTCCGGAGTTGCTGGGACTACAGGCGCCCACCACCACGTCCGGCAATTTTTTTTTTGTTTTGTATTTTTTTAGTAGAAACAGGGTTTCACCATGTTAGCCAGGATGGTCCTGATCTCCTGACCTCGTGATCCATCCGCCTCGGCCTCCCAAAGTGCTGGGATTACAGGCGTGAGCCACTGCACCCGGCCAATTTTTTTTTTTTTTTAAGGTGGAGTCTGGTTCTGTCACCCAGGCTGGAGTGCAGTGGCATGATCTCGGCTCACTGCATCTCCACCTCCCAGGTTCAAGCGATTCTCCTACCTCACCCTCCTGAGTAGCTGGGATTACAGGGGCGCACCACCACACCCGGCTATTTTGTGTATTTTTAGTAGAGACGGGGTTTTGCCATGTTGGTCAGGCTGGTCTCAAAACTCTTGACCTCGTGATCCATCCTCCATGGCCTCCCAAAGTGCTGGGATTACAGGCATGAGCCACCACCCCTGGCCTGGAATGGATAATTTCTCTGCTGCATCTCATTAATTTACTCAGCAAGTGTTCTTTACTATATGCTGCACACTAGGGATATGATAGTATGCACGCAACCCTGTTGTCCTGAGCTTGCAGATCAATAGGAATGCTTGGAAGTGAATAAGGTACTCTCCACTCATGCCTTTATCTCTAGACTTTACCTGTCAAGATGAGCCCATGTGTGCAAATATTTCCTGGTTAGGGCCAGCAAGATCTGAAGTTTTGTAGAAAGGGATGAGTGTGCTGTCTTGAGGCCCTAAAAGGTCACTGAAGCCAAGGCAGAACAATAGCACTGGAGCTGGGATTTGAGAAGCAGATAATAGTTCTAACATTTACTGAAGATTTTAAAAATACTAGATGTTAGTAATTCACACGTATTAACCTCATTTAATCCTCACAACAACCCTATGGTACCATTATTATACCTGGTAAGTGAGGAAGCAGGCACAGAGAGGTAAAATTGCAAAGTTCATACACTGAGAATCAGGGATTTGAGCCCAAAGCAGTGCTTTTTTTTTTTTTCTGAGACAGTCTCACTCTGTCACCCAGGCTGGAGTGCAGTGGCTCGATCTCGGCTCACTGCAACCTCCCGCTCCCAGGTTCAAGTGATTCTTGCGTCTCAGCCTCCGGAGTGGCTGGGATTACAGGCGCCCACCATCACACCTGGCTGATTTTTGTATTTTTAGTAGAGACGGGGTTTCTCCATGTTGGGCACGCTGGTCTCGAACTCCTGACTTCAGGTGATTCGCCCGCCTCGGCCTCCCAAAGTGCTGGGATTACAAGCGTGAGCCATCGCGCCTAGCCTGTACAGCTTTTTTTTTTTTTTTTTTTTTTGGCCACCTGAACAAAGATCCTGGGTCAGTAAGGTGTCAGGGGTTTCTGTGAGGAGGTCAATTTTCTTCCAGGTTAGGATGTGTGTGAAGAAGGTGGAAGCCAGTTTTGTGAAAAGCCTTGATAATCCCCAAAGGACAGTAACATAGGAAGTTAAATGTGGCGGACTTGCAGGATGAAGTGATGCACAGTAAGAGCTCCTTGTGGGCGACCCTTCTGACTTCCATTCCGTTTCCCTGTACTGGAAGACGCACGTCAGGTGGGCTCGCAGGTTGTTTCTGCAGGTTGCTTATCCCGCACAGCACCGAAACCCGAAACCCGTAGCTGCGTCGGGGGGAGGAACCACAGAGAGGAAGCCTCTCCCGCCTTCCTAGAGAGGAGACGGCCGTGGTTATTGGCCGAGGCGCGGACTGCTGACGTCACGCCGGCGGGGCGCGTCCGGGAATTACTCCTTTCCACAGAGCAGACCCAGGCACCTGTCGCAAGGTTCGTGAGGGGAGCGCCGCGGGAAGTGCATGGTGAGCAGTTTCCGCTGTGCCGGGCTGCTGCGGGTCGATTCCAGCGCCTCCCTCGGGAGGCAGGGCGTCTTCCTTCCTGGAGGGCCTTTGGAGCGGAGGCCCGAGGCCTAGCGCAAACTTGCCATGAAGGGAGGAGAGGCTGTTCGAGAGCCCTAGGCTGGGAGTCGGGGGACATGCGTTCGATTTGTACATACTTGAGCAAGTTAGTGAACTTCTGGACACTTCAGTTTTCTGATTTCCAGAAGTAAATACTGTTTCTTGCCTTGCCGATTTCCAAAGTTGTGCGGGTTGAAATAAGTATATGCAATAATTATCCACTTCCCTTCATTATTTATTCTTCTCTAATAGCAACAAAATAGGTACTGTATGAAGACATACAGACTCAATATTTTAACAGCAGGCACTATTTATTGAATGCTTACCAGCTGGCATTCTTCTAGGTAGTTGCCATGTAGTAACCCACTTATTCATGACCACAACCCTATAGAGTGGTTATTGTTATCGTCTCCATTTAACAATTGAAAAAACTGGAGCAAAGAAAGGTTAAGTAACTTGTTCAAAAGTCCTAGCCCCAGAGCCCATGCCATACTTGTAAGTTTGGTGGAGGAAGACAGAGTGTAATCAGACTAGAAAGTCCTGCAGTGGAAACTTGTAAAATTCTTTGAGAATGTAGACGAAGAAGTGCCTTGGAAAAGTCAAGAAAAATTTCCCACATGGAAGAGGTGTGGAGGTTCACATTTGAGCTAAATATTAAAGGTTGACTGCAAGCTTGAAAATAATTGCTGGCTTATTTGACCAAATGGGGGAAAAAAAGAGAAGTTTGAAAATAATTAAACAGTTTGTTCAGTGTCAGTTAAGAGATGCTAGTAGATTGGCATGTATTAGACAGGAAACCAGGTTCCTGCCTTTGAATACAGTGTTCTTTACATTAGGAGGGGTTCTTGAAACCTTTTCCTTATGAAGGGTCCTTGACATCTTACAGCAGATACTCCTCACAAAAAGGCTGTCCTCTTGTTATTTTTGAGAAATTCCCCCAATTCTAATTGGAGGATAACTGACAGGAAATTTCCCTGCTGTTGATTCAGTGTGGGGAAAAGAAAGATCAGACTGTTACTGTGTCTATATAGAAAGAAGTAGACATAAGAGACTCCCTTTTGTTCTGTATTTGAGATGCTGTTAATCTGTGACCCTACCCCCAACCTTGTCCTTGCCAGAGACATGTGCTATGGCAACTCAAGGTTTAAAGAATTTTGGGTTGTGCAGGGTGTGCTTTGTTAAACAAGTGAAGGCAGCTTGCTGGTTAAAAGTCATCACCATTCTCTTAATCTCAAGTACCCAGGGACACGCACACTGCCAAAGGTCACAGGGACCTCTGTCTAGGAAAGCTAGGTATTGTCCAACGTGTCTCCCCATGTGATAGTCTGAAATATGGCCTCGTGGGAAGGGAAAGACCTGATCGTCCCCAGCCTGACACCCGTGAAGGGTCTGTGCTGAGGAGGACTAGTACAAGAGGAAAGAAGGCCTCTTGGCGGTTGTTGGCAGTTGAGACAGAGAAAAGTATCTGTCTCCTGCCTGTCTCTGGGCAATGGAACATCTCGGTATAAAACCCAATTGTATGTTCAGTTTACTGAGAGAGGAGAAAACCGCCTTAGGGCAAAAGGCGGGACTTGCTAGCGCAATGCTGCTCTTTATGCAGTAAAAAGGTTTATGGACATGTTTGCATATGCATATCAAGGCACAGCACTTTTCCTTAAACTTATTCATGTCACAGAGATCTTTATTCATATGTCTTACTGCTGACTTTCTCCCTGCAATGATCCTATTATCCTGCCACTTCCTTTTCTTTAAGATGGTAAAGATTAATTATCAATAAATACTAAGGGAACTCAGAGACGGGTGCCAGCGTGGGTCCTCTGTATGCTGAGCGCTGGTCCCTTGGGCCCACTTTTTCTTTCTCTATACTTTGTCTCTGTGTCTCATTTCTTTTCTCAAGTCTCGTTCCACCTAACGAGAAACACCCACAGTTGTGGAAGGGTAGGCCACCCCTTCATTCAACCTGTTCTTAACAAGACCCACTCACCTCACTGCTAGCTCCTTTAGTACTTTTCAAATAAATGAATAAACAGACTCAATCAAAGATGGACTGGAAGGGCTTGATTTTAGGTTTTTGCTCTTTTCCCATCTATATAGAATCAAAGCATCATAGAATGTTGATATTAGAAGAAGCTTTAAATATTATCTAGCTTTTCACTTTCATTTAACAAATAAGAAATGGATGAGACTGAGTGACCTGCGTTAGGTCACTGAACAAATTTGTGGCAGAACTGAGACTAGAATCCACACCTCTTGACTGAGTCTATTACTGGTCCTGCCCTCTGTTGTAGCCCTGCAGCCTTTGACTTTTGGAATAAATGGCTTTTCCAGTAGGCTTAGGGGAGCCATTGGGCTCCAACCTGATCTCCTATAAAGAAATTTTTACCCCCAGATGCTTAGTCCTTAGAACAACCTGCCCTCTTTGTGCATTGCCACATCGCTCTGAAGTGTACCCACTCACTAATTTTTGTCATTGGAGATACTCCTCTAGGATAATAACGATATTCTTTCATTTAAACTTAAAATGGTCGTTTGGTTAGAGATGGGATGTTCTTGAGTTACCCCGAATCCAGAATATGTAGAAAAGTCGGCTGGCAATTTATGGGTGGCTCTTTTTCCTCCCTCAGTGCCTCAAATTCCTGCCTTTCCTCAAGAAGAGTCCCCAGGAGAAAAGCCAGTATTGCTTGTGTGCCTAACAACCTGTCTCTTGGTAAGTTAATTCTAACTAGATGGTGGTGGTTGTGAGACTGCCATCAGAAGTGATGGGACCCACCAACGTCCACTATATGTGGACCAGGAGACTGAAAATGCAGAACCACGCAGAAATGGGTACCATATTACTCAAATCAGTGAGAGTGGCCCACTGTGAAAAAGGCTATGGAATAATTGGTTAGAGTGCACTAACTTCTTATCAGAGTACCTGAACTGAAGACTCTACAGTCATCTGGTAGCACATCTTTAAACTACTTACTGAACTGCTAAGTATGATGCCTTAATGATGTAGTGGTTGGATCTAGGAATATGGGTAGTAAATTATTGGAAGACCCATTGCAAATGTCATTAGGTGTTTCCTCAGAGAATATGGAATGGGTTTCTGGCCGTGTTTAGAACAAGTGCTTAAGTTACTGCAACTGATACTGTCACTGGCTATCAAAAGGCAACTTGGAGCCTGGGTGTCTGTCAAAGTCAGTAAAATAATTCTGGGTAAATTGTATTCTTAGGTTATGGGAACTCTGTGAAGAGAATATGACTGTGTCCTGAAGAATTTGGCCTAGTTTAATATGTATGCATAATACATGAACACTTATGTATGTATCTGTGTTTATATGCATCAAGAGATACCTAGAAGAAAGTCCATCAACATACTAACTCTATTTTCTGTGGTTGGGTTTCAAGTGATTTCCTCTTTGGAGTAGCTGACCATTTAATAGAATGAGTATGCATTCTTTGTATGATAAGATAAAAACCTTTTTATTTTGGAAAAATATGCGTAAAGGAATTAAAAATGTGCTTAGAGTTTTGGTTTTACATCTAGTTGCTTAAACCAACTGGAGTTTGTTTTTGTATATAGCATATCCATGCTGTAAGTTAATACATCAGATAAAGATAGGTTTAGGTAAGGTAGTCGACATATTTAACAAACAGTATGGTACAGGCATTGCCCAAGCAGGTAGTCGTGAACAATTTGTACAGATATACCAGTATGTATCAGTTGACTCTTAGCCCCAGTAGATCCATATGTACCAACATGAAGAGATCTCTAAGACACATTTTTTAGTGGGAAATAAAAGCAAATTGCAGAGCAGAACCTGTAGAACTGTTTCATTTATGTAAAGAGAATTAAGTGCTATATGTGTGTAGAAAAATATGAAGAAAAAAGGAATGAAAGAAGATACTCCAAACTTGATAATCAAGGAATAGGTTTATTTTGCTAACAAAAATTTTTTTAGGGACGGGGTCTTGCTCTGTGTCCTAGGCTGGAGTGCAGTGGTGTGATCATGGCATACTCCAGCCTCAACATCCTGGGCTCAAGTAATTTTCCCACCTCAGCCTACTGAGTAGCTGGGACTACAGGTGCACATGACCACACTCAGCTAATTGTTTATTTTTTGTAGAGACAGTATCTCACTATGTTGCCCAGGCTGCTTTTAAACTCCTGGCCTCAAGTGATCCTCCTGCCTCAGCCTCTCAAAGTGTTGAGATGATAGGTGTGAGCCACCATGCCTGGCCTATCTTATATACTTCTATATTATCTAAATATTTTAAAGTGAGGATATATAGTTGTGTAATTTACATGATTAGAAAACTAAGACAAAAATGGGCCTCAGAGAAAAAGAATGTGTGTCTCCAGCACCTACTAGGGAAGAGGTTGCTCTGACATGCAGCACCTGAATATTCATTCTTTAATTCCGTGTAGCTTATTTAGGGCACCAGGGTTTCAAAATTTGATGATCGTTTAGTTATGATCAATTAAATATTTTGTTCTTTCTCCAGTTCTTTGTTTCCCAAAGAGTGCTCTAATGACAATGATTTGGTTCACATACTGTTTTTCTAAAGTCCAGAGAATGTGTTAACCAGCTCTATATTGAGCACAAAAGTTTTATTTATTTTTATTGTAAATAAATAAAGTGACTTTATTTTCTCTCTCATTCCCCTTATAAATCTGATTAGTATACTTCAGATTCTGAAGTATTTCTTTGGCTACAAAGGTGAGGGCCAGCACCTGGACCAAGATGCTGTAGTCAAGTTACTGTCCAATTAAACCTTCTTCTTTAAGGACCACTTCTCTAATTTTCCTGAAACAAAAGAGCAACATCTTACTTTCTTCCAGTAAGCAGGACTCTAGTTTTCAAACCTGTAGGTTTCCAGTTAGACTTAAGGAGAGAACTATAGATGGTGAATGTTGTGGAGAGAAAGAGATCCAGTGAGACACCTGTAAACGTGACTGAATAAGGAAGGACTGGTGAGATAGGCCTAGTGAAAGTTACAGCCTGAATCACATTTGAAGTTTTAGAAGGGCAACTCTTTGAGTATCACTAGTCTGCCATGATTATAGGCAACCTAAGAAAATAGAATTATTATTCCTCTGTTTTTTGAGGAGTAGAGACTAAGTGGACAGTAAGTTTCCCTAACACTTATATGTCCAAGTCTAGTATACTTATTCCTTTCATATTTTCCAGTTATTTATCACTGTGGATGCAAATCTGAATGATCCCAAATTACCTGGGTTAGTTTTTAGTATTTGATTGTTTCAGAATCAATCGTGATATGGAATTTTATAGAATTCCTAATACCTGTCACAACTTAATCTCTCTCTTCAGAGAGGCTGATCATCAGGGGTTCACTTTTGGAGAAGTTGAGAATACAGGCTGAACAAGGAAGAGGAAGGGGAATCCTGCAGGGATGAATGAGAGGACAGCAATGCATGTGTGATGTGTGTGAGCACACACACACAGTAACCTTTCCTAGAACAGTATTACTCTAATGATAATCATCTGTGAGGAAAAAAAAATTTTGTAAGTATGAATTTGGTGTTACAAGCAGCATGAATTCCAGCCAAATATCACTCAAAATGAAACATCGGAGAGTTAACATGCAGAAGAAACCTTCAAAGTGTAGTGAATGTGGAAAGTTCTTTACTCAGAGATCATCTCTTACCCAGCACCAGAGGATTCACAGAGGAGAGAAGCCCTATGCGTGCACTGAATGTGGAAGTTGTTTCCGTAAACAGTCAAATCTTACTCAACATCTGAGAATCCATACGGGAGAGAAACCTTTTAAATGTAATGAATGTGACAAAGCCTTTCAAACAAAAGCAATTCTTGTTCAGCATCTGAGAATTCATACTGGAGAGAAACCCTATAAATGCAATGAATGTGGAAAAGCCTTTTGTCAGAGCCCATCCCTTATTAAACACCAGCGAATTCATACTGGAGAGAAACCGTATAAATGCACAGAATGTGGCAAAGCCTTCAGTCAGAGCGTATGCCTTACTCGTCATCAGAGAAGTCATTCTGGAGATAAACCTTTTAAGTGTAATAAATGTGGGAAAGCCTTTAATCAGAGTGCATGTCTCATGCAACATCAGAGAATTCATTCAGGAGAGAAACCCTACACATGCATTGAATGTGGTAAAGCCTTCACTCAGAACTCTTCCCTTGTTGAACATGAAAGGACTCACACCGGAGAGAAACTTTATAAATGTAGTGAGTGTGAAAAAACTTTCCGCAAACAAGCACACCTTAGTGAGCATTACAGAATTCATACTGGAGAAAAACCTTATGAGTGTGTTGGATGTGGGAAATCCTTTAGGCACAGTTCAGCACTTCTTCGACATCAGAGGCTTCATGCTGGAGAGTAAAATTTGGAATGTAATGACTATGGAAAGATTTGTATGAAAGCACCTTTTTTTCTCCTAGATTCCTAGGAATGTAAGACTCAATCTGTAGCTAGTATGAATATTTTGTGTTTTGAACAAAAAATGTGTCCTAATGTGTCCTAGTCTGGAGTCTGATGCCTTATCTGCTGCTCAGTGGGTGTAACCTTATCCCTTCTGAGCCTCAGTTTACCCATCCCCCCAATAGAAAAATGGGGATATTTCCTAGGGTTGTCCTGAGAATAAAATGAGTTCTGCATGACAGTTAACTGCCACTAATTAGCCATTCTAAAAGTTTATTTACAATATCAAAATCTGACAAGTAAATCAGCATTGTTGTTTGGTTCTCAATGTATTATTTCTTAAGAACATTTTGTAATTGGGCTTTGATTTTGTGATTAATCTACAGATGTCTATTTAAACTCTAATGTCTAGGTTTAAATAGGATAATACAATCTAAGACTGGTTTGTCTTTGAGAAATTTCAGATTTAATCAGAGAAAAATGTACTGATTGGGATTTGAGTGGACGTGAGGTATATTTCTGGATACCCTCAAGATCTTCATTTACATTTTGATACTTTCTATTACTAGGTCTAATTTGACTTTAAGCTCTACGTTTCACTTTTCCATTAAACAGAAAGCCTCCCTAACATTAGAATAAAGCCTCATGTTGTGGGACTTCTGTGTGTGTTTAGGGTTGGCAGCAGATGATTAGGAGAAGGCATATGACAGTAGAGAGTACTGGAATATAGAGGAGAATATAAGCATGTAGATGAGGATGTGACTATATTTGTTTCCAGTTCTAGGAGCACAGCACCAAATGTGGTCTCTTAAGGGAAGATGAGGGTAGAAGATGTTAAGATCTCAAGTTCCAGCAGGCAATGCCACTAACAATTAGCCACTTGCCAAAGGAAGAAGAGAACAGTGTCTTGGGGATGCTGATGGGATGGAGTGCTTAATGGCTGTTAAAAGCCATAAAAAAGCAAAGAAATCAAAAGATACTTTTGGTGGAGCTTTAGGCTGTGCTAAGCTCTTTAAACAAGCACCTCTAATACTAAAAGCACCCTTGCAAGGAAGATAGGAGTTACTATTCACATCCTAGAATCGAGGAAAAAGAGAAGATGTTTGATTTGCTTAAAGTCAAACAGGTAATGTCAGAATTGAATCTCAAATCTATATCTTACCATAAATGTAGTTCTGGTTTATACAATACCAAAGTCACATACAGGTAATTTCCCACCACTGAACCTTCCTGTTAGTGTGAGATGCCAAATCTGTGAAAACCATTTTTAAAAAGTAAAGACTTATTTTTTTCAGCTTAATGTGTGCTTATTTAAATACATTGATAAAATTAGAAAAACGAAAAAAATTAAAATTGCATGTTTTCAGCAAATAGTCACCTTAGTGTATTTATTCTAGCCTTTCTTTTCTGCATAGCTTTTTTTTCTTCCCTTTTAACAATAGTTAGACTTGTACTATATTAGAGTACTATATAGAGTACTATAGCCTGCTTTTTTATTTTTTTATTTTTTTATTTTTTTTGAGACGAAGCCTTGCTCTTGCCCAAGCTAGAGTACAATGGCACAATCTCGGCGCACTGAAAGCTCCGCCTCCCAGGTTCATGCCATTTTCCGGCCTCAGCCTCCTGAGTAGCTGGGACTACAGGCACCCGCCACCATGCCCAACTAATTTTTTGTATTTTTAGTAGAGACGGGGTTTCACCATGTTAGCCGGGATGGTCTCGATCTCCTGACCCTGAGATCCACCCGCCTCTGCCTCCCAAAGTGCTGGGGTTACAGGCGTGAACCACCGCGCCCGGCCGCCTGCTTTTTAACATAACAATTTAGCAATATGTTACAGACTTTCTATAAACTTTATTTTAATGGTTGCCAAACATTTCATTGGTCTGTTCATAATTTTTTGACCTGTTCCCTGTCTGTGTGATATTTGTATTAATATATTTTTCTTATAAATCAGAGAATCTAATGGTGCCTGTCACGGTATGAGCTCCTGTTAGTAATATTAATTTGGCAGTGAAATATATTTGTATATAACCTTTTTACCATCTTAAAATTATTTTCTGAGGATTTTCAGAGGGTATAATTTTATTTTTAAAATTTAATTCATCTTTTTGACTTGATAATATAAGCTTATGGCTTAAAATTCTAAAAATATAAAAGGTTGAACAGTGAAAAGTCTTCCACTCAGCCACCCGCTTGTCCCCTCATTCTATCCTAGACAACCAATATTACCCATTTTTTGTTTTTCTTACAAAGATATGAATAAGCAAACATCTTTCTCTCTGTTAAAGACTATTTTTTAGAGCAGTTTTGAATTTACAGTGAAATTGAGTAGAAAGTTCCCATATATGCCCTGCCCCAAGACATGCAAAGCCTGCCTATCCTCCACCAGAGTGGTACAACCTACTTTGACACATCATCATCACCCAAAGTCATAGTTTACATTAGGGTGCACTCTTGGTTTTGTATATTCTATGGATTTTGACAAATGTATAATGATATGCATCCATCATTATAGTTTCATAAAGAGTTTCACTTCTCTAAAAATTCTGTGTTCTTCCTATTCATCCCTCCCTCCATGGTAACCCTTGGCAACCACTGATTCTTTTTTTTTTTGAGACGGAGTCTTGCTCTGTCACCCAGGCAGAAGTACAGTGGCACGATTTTGGCTTACTGCAACCTCCGTCTCCCAGGTTCAGGTGATTCTCCTGCCTCAGCCTCCCGAGTAGCTGGGACTACAGGCGCATGCCACTACAACCAGCTACTTTTTTGTATTTTTAGTAGAGATGGGGTTTCACCATGTTAGCCAGGATGGTCTCAATCTCTTGACCTCGTAATCCACCCACCTTGGCCTCCCAAACCACTGATCTTTTTAACTGTCTCCATACTTTTGCCTTTTCTGGAATGTCATATAGTTGCAACCATTCAGTATGTAGTCTTTTCAGGTTGGCTTTTTTCACTTAGTAGTATGCATTTAAGTTTCTCCCATGTCTTTTCATGGCTGATCAGCTCATTTCTTTTTAGTGCTGAATAATATTCCATTTTATGGATGTGCTATATTTACCCATTCATCGACTGAAGAACATTTTGGTTGCTTCCATGCTTTGTCATTTATGAATAAAGCTGCTGTAAATATTTGCTTGAAGTTTGTGTGTGGACATGTGTTTTCAGCTCATTTTAGTAAATTACTAAGGAGTGAAATTGCTGGATTGTATGGTAAGAGTATGTTTAGCTTTTTAAGAAACTGCCAAAATGTCTGCAAAGTGACTGTACCATTTTACATTCCCATCAGTGATGAAGTAGAGTTCCTGTTGCTCCACATCCTTGCCAGCGTTTTGTGGTATTAGTGTTTTGGATTTTAACCTTTTTTTTTTGAGACTGAGTCTCGTTCTCTTGCCCAGGCTGGAGTGTGGTGGCACGATCTCGGCTCATTGCAGTCTCCACCTCCCGGGTTGTGATTCTCGTGCCTCAGCCTCCCAAGTAGCCAGGATTACAGGTACCCGCCACCATACCCAGCTAATTTTTGTGTTTTTTGTAGAGGCGGGGTTTCACCATGTTGGCCAGGCTGGTGTCGAACTCCTGAACGCAAGTGATCTGCCTGCCTCAGCCTCTCAAAGTGCTGGGATTACAGGTGTGAGGCACCACACCTGGTCGGATTTTAACTATTTTAATAGGTATGTAGTGGTAATCATTGTTTTAATCTGCAGTTCACCAATAATATATGATTTTAGCATCTTTTCATGTGTTTGCCACCTGTATAGCTTTGGTGAGGTATCTGTTAGAGGTTTTGCCCATTTTTAATCGGATTGCTCATTTTCTTATTGGTGAATTTTAAGTGTTCCTTGTATGTTTTGTGTAGCAGACCTTTATCAGATAGGTCTTTTGCAAATATTTTCCTCCCAGTCTGTGGCTTATTTTCTCAATCCTTGATTCCCTCTTTTTACTTTTTTTTTCTTTTTTCTTTTTTGAAAGAAATGGTAGCATAATATACACAGTTGTCCATTTTTTTTAAGACTAATCCATCTCACAGATTGTTCTGTATCAGTAAATAAAGATCTTTCCCCCACCGTTGCCCAATGTGTCATTGTCTTAATAGACCATTATTAGTTCCCTATTGGTGGACATTTAATAGCTTTTATTTTTCTGTTGTAAGCAAAACTGCATATGTAGCATCCTTGTCTTTAGGCACATGTGCAAGATATTTATAAGATAATTCCAGGTTGGGCACGGTGGCTCACGCCTGTAATCCCAGCACTTCGGGAGGCCGAGATGGGTGGATCATTTGAGGTCAGGAGTTCGAGACCAGCCTGGTCAACACAGTGAAACCCCACCTCTACTAAAAGTACAAAAATAATTAGCTGGCATGGTGGAGGGCACCTGTAGTTCCAGCTACTCAGGAGGCTGAGGCAGGAGAAATTGCTTAAACCTGGGAATTGAAGGTTGCAATGAGCTGAGATTGCGCCACTGCACTCCAGCCTGGGCGACAGAGCAAGACTGTGTCTCAAAAAAAAAAAAAAAAAAAAAAAAAATTAGGAGGAGGAGAAGTATGTGCCTTGGTAGCTTTGATAGAGATTGTGACCTCCCAGATGTTTAGTTATTCCTGCCACTAACAATGGATGAGAGGTGTGCTCAGTAAAGCAAATAAACAATTGCTCAACAATTCTTTGGTACCAAAAAATTTTTTTTGAATTTCTAACTCACCCCACATTGTTGACAGAATTTCCATCTGTTAGCTAGGAGGCTGAGGAAGGAGGATCAAGTGAGCCCAGGCATTTGAGACCAACCTCAGCAACATAGCAAGACCTCAAAAAACAAACAAAAACAAAACCCTGTTTACCCTGATGTGATGCATTTTATGCCTGTATCAAAATATTTCATTTATTCCATACATATATACACCTACTATGTGCCCACAAAAATTGAAAAATTAAAAAAAAAAAATTTCCAACTGTTATTTGAGTAACCAGCATAACACACTTGAATCCATTTGCAATATAGTTGTCACATTCATAGTGATTCTGCATAGGATCAAGCATTTTACACCCTGTGTGTTATATTACAGTTGTGCTCAACCCTGTATATACTGAAATAATATATCGTTTTTATTATAAATTACATTATTTTTAGGACTTTTTCCATATTAAGCTAGGTGATTTATTGATTTTTAGAAATGTATATATGTAGGTAGTTTATATTTCCTAGGATTTTCATTTTAGGGTGGTAAAGGTGGTATTATAAAAATATCTGTGTAGGCTGGCGGCAGTGGTGCACACCTGTAATTCCAGTGTTTGGCTGGCTAAGGCAGGAGGATCGCTTGGGTGCAGGAGTTCAAGGCTGCAGTGAGCTGTGATCTTGCCACCACACTAGAGTCTGGTTGACGGTGAGACTCTGTCTCAAAAAAACTCTGTAGGGCATTGGGTTTGATGGGGGCTTAGTGAAAGCTTCATGGCATATATTAGAGAATGCAGAAAATGTGCTCATTATAATGAGACTAGACTTTGAGGCCTAGAAGTATGGCCTTAGCTAAAGTTCTGAACATTGCCCCCTTTTATTTGTAAAATGGAAATGAGATGCTATTAATAATACTCCAGGACTTCTGTAAAAAAGAAATACACAATAACATTTGAGATGAATCCTAGATGTATGCATAAAACCCAAAACCATAAAGCTTCTAGATGAAAGTTTAGAACATTATTTTTGCAAACATTAGGTAGGCAAAGATTTGTTGGACAGGAGAAAACATTAGCCATAAAATAAAAAATATAATTTCATAAAATCAATAAATTAAAAATGAAGAATATTCTGTCACTAAGAGAAACCTTTAAGAAAACAGACAAGCCACAGGCTGGGGAAATTTTTTTTTTTTTTTGAGACAGAGTCTCGCTCTGTCGCCCAGGCTGGATTGCAGTGGCCGATCTTGGCGCCCTGCAAGCTCCAACTCCTGGGTTCACGCCATTCTCCTGCCTCAGCCTCCCGAGTAGCTGGGACTATAGGCACCCGCCACCACGCCTGGCTAATTTTTTGTATTTTTAGTAGAGACGGGGTTTCACCGTGTTAGCCAGGATGGTCTCAATCTCCTGACCTCGTGATCTGCCCGCCTCGGCCTCCCAAAGTGCTGGGATTACAGTCGTGAGCCACTGTGTCCAGCTGGAGAAAATATTTATAACAGATATGTTAACAAGGGATTTGTACCCATGATTTATAAACAGCTCCTATTAAGGAGAAATAAAAATATAAACAACCCAATTAAAAATGGGCAAAAGAAGAGACATTTAAACAAAGATATACAACTAGCCATTCATACATAAATATGATGCTCAGTGGTCTGTGATGGTTAATTTTATGTATCAAGTTGACTGAGTAAGCTATCGTACCCAGATGTTTCGTCAAACATCAGTCTAGATGTTGATTTTTAGATGTAACTAACATTTAAATCAGTAGGCTTTGAGTAAAGCAGATTACCTTCTACAATATGGGTGGGCCTTAGCCAATCAGTTAAAGGCCTTAAGGGAGAAAAGACTGACATCCCCTGAAGAAGAAAGGATTCTGTCTCCAGACTCCCTTGGGACTTGAGCTGCAACAACTCTTCCCTGGGCCAGCAGCCTGCTGGCCTGCCCTGCAGAATTTGGACTTGCCATCCACCAGCCCACACAAGCATGTAACCAATTCCTTAAAATAAAATCAATCTGTATCATTCTTTCTCTTTCTACCCCCGTCTATGGGTTCTGTTTCTGTGGAGAACCATGCATGATAACACAACATCTTTAGTCATCAGAGATAAGCAAATTAAAATAAGATACCATTTCTTATATTCTTAAATCCCTAAAACAAAGACTAACAACCCCAAATGTTGGTGAATTTGTGTGGCAACTGGAACTCTCAAACATTATTGATGGGAGTTAAAATGATATACTCATTTTGGCCGGGCATGATGGTTCATGCCTGTAATCCCAATACTTCGGGGGGCCAAGGCAGGCGGATCACTTGAGGCCAGGAGTTTGAACCAGCCTGGCCAACATGGTAAAACCCTGTTTCTACCAAAAATACAAAAATTAGCTGGGCGTGGTGGCACACAGCTGTAATCCCAGCTACTTGGGAGGCTGAGGCAGGAGAATCGCTTGAACCTGGGAGGCAGAGGCTGCAGTTAGCTGAGATCGTGCCACTGCACTCCAGCCTGGGTGACAGAGCAAGACCCTGTCTCAAGTAAATAAATAGTAAAAATAAATAAATAAAATGGTATTATCATTTTGGAGAACTATTTGGTAGTTTCTTAAAATGGTAAACATACATTTAGCCTATGATCCAGCAGTTCTAGTCTTTATTAACCCAAGAGTAATAAAAACCTGTTCACAATAAACTTTTAGAAGAATGTATATAGCAGCCTTATTCTAATAGTGAAAAACTGGAAACAACCCAAATGTCTATCAACAGGTGAATAAAGAAATTATGCATGGCTGGGTGTGGTGGCTCACACCTGTAATACCAGCACTTTGGGAGGCCGAGGTGGGTGGATCACCCAAGGTCAGGAGTTCGAGACCAGCCTGACCAATGTGGTGAAACCTTGTCTCTACTAAAAATCCAAAAATTAGCCGGGTGTAGTGGTGCGTGTGCCTGTAGTCTCAGCTACTCGGGAGGCTGAGACAGGAGAATTGCTTGAACCTCAGAGGTGGAGGTTGCAGTGAGCAGAGATCACGTCACTGCACTCCAGCCTGGGCAACAGAGAGACTCCATCTCAAAAAAAAAAAAAAGAAATTATGCTATATTCATATGATGACGTATTACACAGCAATAAATAAATAAATTACCAACGCACATTCAGCATGGGAACTCTCTGGGACGATTGAAATGTTCTATAGTTTCTTGTTTGCGTGGTGACTACACAGGTAAACACTGGTCAAAACTTACCAAACTGAACATCAAAGATATGTATGTTAATTATATCACTATAATTCACATGCAATAATTTATATTATGCCTCACCATGAACATTGTCTAAGGATTAAATGAGTTTAAATATATTCTTATAGATTTAAAAGACTGTGATAGTAAGTATTGGAACTTGAAATCTCACAACTTATTCACATATGGAGCCTCCAATTGGAGAGTAATAATTTTAATACACTGATGACAGAAAGCAAAATGAATGGTACAATTCCTTTGAAAAGATTGGCAGTTTTTCAAAAGATGATATACCTGCAATACAATCCAATATTCAACTCCTAGGCATTTACCCAAAAGAAATGGAAACATGTTCAGAAAAAGACTTGCACGTGAATGTTCATAGCAAATTTATTTGTTATAGCCAGAAAATGGAACCAATCCAAATGTCTGTCAGTTGTTGTAGAGCCTCTCACTGTATGGGAGTGGCTACTAAAGAAAGCTAGAACTTGGGCTGAAGATTTGCCAGGTCAGTAAAATAGGATGATATTTGGAAAGAGAAAGGTAAAAGTTGCAAGGCCAGACAGGGAACATGTTGAGTTGCAAAAGAGGCACAGTGGTAACTAGATACATGAGGTGACAGGGAGAAGTCAAGACACCAAGCTTATAACCCTGAAGCTGGGATTCCTTAAATCCTTTACCTGCCCCAAAGCCCAGGCTGTAGCTCCCTTGTTGCCCTGCCCATCACCGTTTCCATTCTGCCAAGTCCAACTTCCATTGCTCATGGGGTTACAGAGAATCTCCTCTGAGAGGCAGACAGTCCTGCTGCATTTGTGCCAGAGACTCAGGTTGACTTGATGACTCAGGGAGAAGCAAGGGCAAAGGGAAAACTGATGCCATGCCACCATCTGCACAGGGTGTGAGGGGAAAAGTGGACTGGTCCAGCTGGATTGGTGCAGAATGGAGAAGGTTGGTAAGGATTGAGAGTCTCAGAGCAACTGGGAAGATGGTTTGCATTCTAGGACCCTACACTGCGGGTTAAGAAGGATCTAGGCTCTGGAGAAAATGGAGGCTATGATCAACCAAGTAGCAAGAAAAGTTATAGCTAGGCATGGGAGAATTTGGGGAACCAATGATTAAAAATATAAAGTTCAGGGTTTCATCCTGTAGCTAAAGAACCTAATCAGCTGTCCCCCAACAGCTCCAGGCACCAGGCTTGTCTTAGCCATCGCCGGTCTCTAAGACAACATTCAAATTGATTATACTTAATGGTCCCTTCTACCCCAGCTTCTAGAACCATATATGCCTAAGTCATATTAAACCTAGAGCTGCCATTAGCCTAAGAATGACTGTGGGGCCAATGGGGAGGGTTCCTAACCTCAAACCTGGACAGATGCCTTCTCTCTGCCCTTTCTCCTCCCTGAAAGACTCCATGCATGATCTGGGAGAAGCCATAGGTTGGTGAAAGTAGGTGTCAGTTGAAAGATAGTTTCTATCGCAGAGTTTATTGCTTTCTGCGGGAGAGAGCAGGCCCAGGACTGGTGAAAGGGCCACAGAAACAGGAGTCTGGAAACTCAGACATGCGTCTTCTTTCCCAATGTGACTGTCTGGCCCTGGTTGTCTTGAGCCATCCAGCCAGATATGACTGTATGTTGTGCTGTTTTGTGTCAAACATCAGAACGTCCCTGACCTTCACAAAGTGGGAGGGAATCCCTTGTGGGCTGCAGGACTCTTAACAATTAAAAAAAAAAAATCCCAGTAATACCTAGAACTGTACTAATACAGTAGCTGCTACCCATTTGTGGCTATTTAAATTTAAATTAATTAAGTAGAAGCAAAAATTCAGTTCCTTGGTTACTCTAGCCACATTTAAAGTGCTTAATAACCATAGGTGGCTGGGGCTATTAACATTCCATTATTGCAGAATGTTCTATTGGACAACACTTGGCACTTGATGTTTGGAATTCCTAGACAGTAAATTTCAACATATTCTTTGGAGGCTGGTAAAGATTTTTCAACCTTTTAACAAAGTAAGTACAATAAACTACCACCTGTGAAAATCATTATTTCACAAAAGAAAGTATATTTTAACTTCAAAGAAACAAGAAAGATATAATCTCAGAATAAAGGACTCATTCTGAAGAGAGGATAATCTGACATCTTTACACTGACCCTTTTGCCGCCAGACAAGCCCTGGAGTCTGTATTGGCATTCATGTGCCATTGCCATACCCTAGGATTCTGGCCTTTTTAGTGCTGGACATTGGTTGCCCTTGTGCCCTATCCTTGAAAAGGACATCAGGAAGGCCCTAGCAGGATCTTTGTGGCCTTTGGAAGTGAGGTGTCCTTCTCAGTGCATATCAGTAGGTCATGATGTCAGTATGACTTTTTTTTTGAGACAGACTCTTGCTCTTGTTGCCCAGGTTGGAGTGCAATGGCTCACCACAACCTCTGCCTCCCAGGTTCAAGCAATTCTCCTGCCCCAGCCTCCCAAGTAGCTGGGATTACAGGTGTGCACCACCATGCTCGGCTAATTTTGTATTTTTAGTAAAGACAGGGTTTCTCCATGTCGGTCAGGCTGGTCTCAAGCTCCCGACCTCAGGTGATCCACCTGCCTTGGCCTCCCAAAGGGCTGGGATTACAGGCCTAAGCCTGGCATCAGTATGACTTATTACTGGTAATATTAACTTTGATCATGCAGTTAAGGTGACATTTGCCTAGTTTCTCCACTGTAATGTTACTAGTTTGTTTATTTATTTATTTTTTTGAGACGGAGTCTGGCTCTGTCGCCCAGGCTGGAGGGCAGTGGCCCAATCTCAGCTTACTGCAAGCTCCGACTCCCAGGTTCATGCCGTTCTCCTGCCTCAGCCTCCTGAGTAGCTGGGACTACAGGCGCCCGCCACCACGGCTGGCTAATTTTTTGTATTTTCAGTAGAGACAGGGTTTCACCATTCACAGGATGGTCTCGATCTCTTGACCTTGTGACCTGCCCGCCTTGGCCTCCCAAAGTGCTGGGATTACAGGCATGAGCCACTGCGCCTGGCCACTAGTTTTTCTTTTGTAATTAGTGTCTTGTGGGGAGATACTTTGAGACTATGCAAATATTCTGTTTTTGAGCATAATTTTGGCCACTGATTTTGGCATCCTTTGATGAATCTTGCCAACAGCACTTGTGTATTAGTTTCCTATGGCTGCTATAAAAAATTATCACAAACTTGGTGGCTTAGAACAACAGAAATTTATTCTCTCAGAATTCTGGAGGCCAGAAGTTTCAAATCAGCTACTATGCTGAAATCAAGGTGTTGGCAGGGCCATGTTCTCTCCAAAGGCTTTAGGGGGCAATCCACTGCTTGTCTCTTCCAGCTTCTGGTGCAGCCAGTATTCCTCAGCTTATAGCCACATCACTCCAGTCTCTGCCTCCATCTTCACATTTCCTGCTGTGTCTAATCTCCCTCTATCCGTCTTTTATAAGGAAAGGTGTGAGTGTAATGGCATTTAGGATCCACTTATATAATCCAGGATAATCCACTTATCTCAAGATTATTCGTTTAATCACATTTGCAAAAAACTACCACATAAGGTACCATTCATAAGTTCCAGGATCAATACCTGTTGTCTTTAGAGACCATCATTCAGCCCACTAAATTTTTTTTACTGTAGAATTTGCCAAATGCTAAGTTTCTATTTCCATAATTCCTCCTAACTTTTCTTTTTTTTTTTTTTTGAGACGGAGTCTCGCTGTGTCGCCCAGGGTGGAGTGCAGTGGCCGGATCTCAGCTCACTGGAAGCTCCGCCTCCCGGGTTTTTACGCCATTCTCCTGCCTCAGCCTCCCGAGTAGCTGGGACTACAGGCGCCCACCACCTCGCCCGGCTAGTTTTTTTGTATTTTTTAGTAGAGACGGGGTTTCACCGTGTTAGCCAGGATGGTCTCGAACTCCTGACCTCGTGATCCGCCCGTCTCGGCCTCCCAAAGTGCTGGGATTACAGGCTTGAGCCACCGCGCCCGGCCAATTCCTCCTAACTTTATTAAAATTCTACTATAAGGAAGACCTAGCCCTTCTCATGTGTTAAAAAGTATATATATTGTTCATATCAATAAGAATTTTATGAGTTGTAATCTACTATCATTAATTTCTTGTTCAAATTGCCCCAGATTTGGCCAAAGGTAACTCCTGCTAGTTGGCTCCTATATCCTTTTGACATGCCTTCATCATTTTAATTTTTTTGAGACAGGATTTCATTCTGTCTCCCAGACTGGAGTGCAGTGTTGTGATCACGGCTCACTACAGCCTCAACCTCCTGGGATCAAGCAATCCTCCCACCTCAGCCTCCCAAGTTGGTGGGACTACAGATGTGCACCACCAGATACTGCTAATTTTGTACTTTTTTTGTAGAGATAGGGTTTTGCCATGTTGCCCAAGCTGGTCTTGACCCCCTGGGCTCAAGTGATCCACCTGCCTTGGCCTCCCAAATTGCTGGGATTATAGGCATAAGCCACCTCTCCCAGCCGTTCATCATTTTTTAAACACCTTCTTATTTTTTGGCATAAGATGTTCCAGGATCAGCTTTTACTATCCCCACTTTAGCCCCAGAATCAACTATTTCTCCAAGGATCCCTAGTTTCTTTTTAGGAGAATGATCTTTAGAAACTTTCCAAGCAATGCTGCCACCATCAGTGTTACAAACTTCAGGGAGCTCATCTCTCTCCTATCCAATTCCAACCTCAACCTAGGACCTTGGTACTACCTTTAATTTCCAAAGACCAGCTAAATCTTGACTGTCACATTTGATAAGGTTTTACTAGTTTGGGGGCCACAAAAAAAGGGAAATACTGTACACTAACGTGGCCCAGTTCTATTGGGATTTCCTAAAGTTGCCTCCCTGCCTAGCCTTTGGCTTACCTGCCTTATGCTTAGCAAAGAGCATCTTTCCTCTTAAAAGTGAGAGTCTCCTAGGTTGTAGGGCAGTGTGGTTCACACCCTTGGCTGAAATTTGAAATCACTGGAAGCTTTCAGAACTACTGGTTTCACCACCAGAGATTCCGATTTAATTAATGTAGGTGTGGTTTGGGTATGAGTGGCTCTGTTTCTCATCCCTAAGTTATACATGAGAATCACATAGGGAGTTTTATAAAAAAGAATTGGATGTCCAACTATTAGGTTAAGGGTTGAAAAGAAACTTTATAATGAGCAGTTCAAGCTTGTCTTAATCCATTTTTTGTTACTTAGAATACCTGAAACTGGGTAATTTATTTTAAAAGAGAAATTTATTTATTTTTGAGACAGGATTTTGCTCTGTTGCCCAGGCTGGAGTTCATTGGTGCAAACATGGCTCACTGCAGCCTTGACCTCCTGGACTCAAGTGATCCTTCCACTTCACCCTCCCAAATAGCTGGGACCACAGGCACACATCACCATGCCTAGCTAATGCTTTCATTTTTGTAGAGATAGGGTCTCGTCATGTTGCCCAGGCTGGTCTCAAAACTCCTGGCTCAAGCAATTCTCCTGCCTTGGCTCCACAAAGTGCTAGTATTGCAGGTGTGAGCCACCACACCTGGTCTGAGGGATTTACTTCTTACAGTTTTGGATGCTAAGAAGTCCAAGGTAGAGGGGCCACATCTGGTGAGGGTCTTCTTGCTGGTGGAGACTCTGCAGTCCTGATGCAGTGTATCATATGGTGAGGGGACTGATTATGCTAGTTCAGGTCTCTCTTCCTTTTCTTATAAAGCCACTAGCCCCCTCCCATGATAGCCCACTAATCCATGAACCTATTAATCCACTAATGCATGAATGAATTAATCGATTAATGAGGGCAGAGTCCTCATGACCTAATCACCTCTTAAAGGCCACACTGGGGATTAACTTTCAACATGATTTTGGAGGGTACAAATATTCAAACCATAGCATTTCATCCCTGGCCTCCCCAAACTCACGTACTTCTCATGTACAACCCTGTAACTCCAAAGTCTTAACAACCAGCTCAACTCAAAAGTCCAAAGTCCAGAATCTCATCTATGAGCCTATAAAATCAAAACAAGTTATCTACTTCCAAGATACATTGGTGGTACAGGCAAAAGACAGATATTCCCATTCTAAAAGGGAGAAATAGGCAAAAAGAAAGGAGTAGCAGGCCCTAAGGAAGTCTGAAACCCAGGAGGGTAGACATTAATTTTTTTTTTTTTTGAGGCGGAGTCTCACTGTATTGCCCAGGCTGGAGTGCTGTGGTGCAATCTCAACTCACTGCAACCTCCTCTTCCAGGGTTCAAGTGATTCTGCTGCTGCTGCCTCAGCCTCCCGAGTAGCTGGGACTACAGGCATGCGCGAGCAACACCCAGCTAATTTTTGTATTTTTAGTAGAGATAGGGTTTCACCATGTTGGGCAGGCTGGTCTCTAACTCCTGACCTCAAGTGATCCTCCTGCCTCAGCCTCCCAAAGTGTTGGGATTACAGGCATGAGCTACTGAACTGCGCCAAATCTTAAAGCTGGAGAATAATCCCTTTTGCCTCCATGTGCTTCCTTCTGGACACACTGGGGCAGGGACTGGACCGCCAAAGCCTCAGGCAGCCCCACCCCTATGGCATTGCTGGGTGCAGCCCACATGGCTACTCCTACAGGATGGAGTCTGGTGCCTGTAGCTTTCCCCAGCAGGTGCTGCATACTGCCTGTGATTCTACAGCTCTTGGTGGTGGTTCTGTTCCCATGGCTCCACTATGCATGGCCCTAGTGAGGACTCTCAGTAGTGGCCTTGCTTCCACAGCTCCACTATGCATTGCCCCGGGTCGGGACTTTCTACAGTAGCCCAGGTCATCTCTGCTCGGTGTTGCTCTACTGGGGGCGGCTCCACCCCTTGCAACAAGTCTCTGCCCGGGCAGCCATCCTTTGAAATTTTGGTGGAGGCTGGTAAACATCCACAGATTTTTTTTTTTTTTTTTTTTTTTTTTTTGAGACGGAGTCTCGCTGTGTCGCCCAGGCTGGAGTGCAGTGGCGCGATCTCGGCTCACTGCAAGCTCCACCTCCCGGTTCACGCCATTCTCCCGCCTCAGCCCCCGAGTAGCTGGGACTACAGGCGCCCGCCACCACGCCCGGCTAGTTTTTTGTATTTTTAGTAGAGACGGGGTTTCACCATGTTAGCCAGGATGGTCTCGATCTCCTGACCTCGTGATCCACCCGCCTCAGCCTCCCAAAGTGCTGGGATTACAGGCTTGAGCCACTGCGCCCGGCCTGATTTTTTTTTTTTTTTTCCCTGCAAGCCTACAGAATTAGCAGGTGGACACCACCAAAATTTACTATTTGTACTCTGGAGCTTCAAATACGTGTTCAACATTGCTTAGAAGCAGCATGAGAGAAGAGGCCTTGTCTTTCTTCTTTGAGCCTGTCTTCTCTGACTCCAAACTCACCACTCTTAGCAAAATAGATCTTGCAGTTAACAGAACCCACTGTTCTTAGGAAGCAGTTTCCCTAAGGATGATAAGCACATCTCAGGTGCCACCATGTCTTGGTCTTTGTCTTTCATCACAAGATGTGCTTCCTGGCCGAGCTTTTATGTTTACATTGCTAGAAATATCACCTGCAGTAAAGGCTTCACCAATATGATGTTTCAAGATTTAAGACCTTTTAAACAGTTTTTCATATTCCTTGTTTAAATTTTCCATCTTTTTTTTTTTTTTCGAGACAGTCTTACCCTGTTGTCCAGGCTGGAGTGCAGTGGTGTGAACTTTGCTCACTGCAACCCCTGCCTCCTGGGTTCAAGCGATTCTCATGCCTCAGCCTCTTGAATAGCTGGAATTATAGGGAAGAGTCACTGTGCCCAGCTAATTTTTGTATTTTCAGTAGAGATGGAGTTTCAACATGTTGGCTAGGCTGGTCTCAAACTCCTGGCCTCAAGCGATTGCCCCACCTCAGCCTCCCAAAGTGCAGGGATTATGGGTGTGAGCCATTTTTTTTATCATAGTTCTAATAGAGTAGTCTTCCATGGTTTTTCTTTCTGTGGTTTATACCCAAGGTACAGTACAGTAAGATATTTTGAGAGCGAGTGAAACCACATTCACATAACTTTTATTATAGTATAGTTATAATTGTTCTATTTTATTGTTAATCTCTACTGTGCCTAATTTATAAATTAAACTTTACCATAGGTATGTACATATAGGAAAAAACATACTACATATGAAGTTTAGTATTACCTGTGGTTTCAGGCATCCACTGGAGGTCTTGGAATATATTCCCCACGGACAAGGGAGGACTACTATAGTATTTATCAGTGGTTCTCAAATGTGAGTGAATAACAGAACCACCTGGTTGGCATGTTACAGTGATTACTGGGCCTTATACACAGTTTCTGATTCAGCAGGCAAGGACCAAGAATTTAATTTTTAGGTTTCTGGGGGGTTCTGATGCTGATTGTACAGGGTCTACACATGAGACCTACTCATCTATAAAAAGAAAATTACAGACAACACTCTCATTCATTTTAACTATGTTTATTGTGCACTTAGTAGGCCAGATACTCTTCTGATATTGAGAATACAGTGGTGAATAACACAAAGTCCCTGCTTTCAAGATTCCCACATCCAGATACTAAGATATATTAAAATTTACAGTAATTAAAAGTGTAGTTTGGTACAATAATACATATAGCAATGGTACAAATTAGGGGAAAAAACCCTGGCTTCTATAACAAGTGAGTATACATTAAAGACAGTATTGCAGAATGGCTTCAGGATTAATTTGAGTAATTTAGAGCCTATTTCAGGTCTTCCTAGCTCACCTACATACAATACCTTTAAGTGTTCTTTATAGGTACTTAAAACTTAAAAGGCCAAGCGCGGTGGCTCATGCCTGTAATCCCAGCACTTTGGGAAGCCGAGGCAGGTGGATCATGAGGTCAGGAGATGGAGACCATCCTGGCTAATACAGTGAAACCCTGTCTCTACTAAAAATACAAAAAATTAGCCGGGCATGGTGGTGGGTGCCTGTAGTCCCAGCTACTCAGGAGGCTGAGGCAGGAGAATGGTGTGAACATGGGAGGTGGAGCTTGCAGTGAGCTGAGATTGAGATCACACCACTGCACTCCAGCCTGGGTGACAAAGTGAAACTCTGTCTCAAAAAAACAAAACAAAACAAACTTAAAAAAGATAATGTGGCATCAAATTCGTAAGATACTTTGAAATTCATAATTTCAGATAGATGTGGCTGGTGAGGATCTTAACAAGCCCCCAGTATGGGCTTTTACTAATGAGGAAAATTGTTAGGATTAAGCAGGGTCTTGAGGAATCACCTGGAAAGGCTCAGACTTTACAGTGCTTCCCTCCCTTCCCTACCCCAACACTTGGAGAAATCTCTCACTAGATGACCTTTCAAATAAATGAGAAACACATGGTTCTAGGACAATTGATTATTTGAGGAAAAAGTATACTCAAATAAATTCCAGATAGAATAAAGCTTAAAATGAATAAACAAAAACAAAGAGAACATGGGTAATTCTTTTTTAAAATTTATTTTTATTTTTTTAAATTTTATTTATTTCTTTATTTTTTTGAGACGGAGTCTCGATCTGTTGCCCAGGCTGGAGTGCAGTGGCACGATCTCAGCTCACTGCAAGCTCCGCCTCCTGGGTTCACGCCATTCTCCTGCCTCAGCCTCTTGAGTAGCTGGGACTGCAGGTGCCCACCACCACGCCCAGCTAATTTTTTTTTGTCTTTTTTAGTAGAGATGGGGTTTCACTGTGTTAGCCAGGATGGTCTCAATCTCCTGACCTCATGATCCGCCCGCCTCAGCCTCCCAAAGTGCTGGGATTACAGGCGTGAGCCACCGCGCCCGGCCCATTTTTATTTTTTATTTTTTTAAAGAGACAGTTCTTACTCTGTTGCCCAGGCTGGAGTGCAGTGGTGCAATCATAGCTCACTGCAGCCTTGAACTCCTGGGTCCAAGCCATCCTCCTGCTTAGCCTCCTGAGCAGCTGAGATTACAGGTGTATGTCGCTACACCTGGCTATTTTTTATTTTTTGTAGAGATAGGGGTATTGCTTTGTCGCCCAGGCTGGTCTCAGGTTCCTGGCTTCAAGCAATTCTCCCACCTTGGCTTCCCAAAGTGTTGGGATTACAAGCATGAGCCATTGTATCTGGCCTGGGCGATTCTTTATCTGACATAGAGGTTGGGGAACAGAACAACAAAAAATTGATAAATTATATAACTTACAAATAAGTAAGAAAAATATGACCATACTAATGGAAAAAAGTTAATTCGAAAACTTTTGACCTTAAACTAACTTTTTAGATATCAGGCTTCCTGAAGTCCAAGAGTGATATATTAGGCTCATTTGTAATGTTAGAATTATACAGGAAACACTGTCAAGTGTGAGGTGGTGTTTAGCTTCCTTTGGGTTATACTGATAGAGATTTGTTGTTAATATGTGTTCCAGGATTGTATGAGATTTCTAAAATTCTGATGTCTTAATATATGTTGTAATGATTATGTTAAATTGTTGTAAGCCACAGAAATAACCAAATTTCTTTGTCAACTGTGTCTTTATGGCTGTCTTAAGACTTTTGTCATCCATAATTGATGTTTTGCTTTGATCCTTCTCAACAACAACAACAACAAAAAGTGACTTATAATCAGCTACAGTCCAAGGCTTACTTCTTTGGAGGAGTTCATGAAAGAACTCTTGAATGCAGGTTTCTGATAACTTTGGAGAGTGTGCCATTGGATTAGACAGAAAACTTCCAAGGCACTAATTGAAAGGCTGATGTGTTCATAAAGATGAACATGAAGTACAGCAGGAGTTGATTACAATAGACTGAAATGAACTAATGGAAGACTGAAATAATTTGTATGGCTTTTGTTGTCTGAAATATTGCTAATTCTTTTTGTTTTTTTTCAGTCTGAATAATCTTTTTATTTTGAACTATTTATAGCCTTGAAATATACTTTCAGTATATTGAGTATTCTAATTTCTCCAGAATTTGTAAACTATTTATGAATATTCTTAATTCATGGTATTTGTTTGTATAACGTTAATAACCACGTTTTCTTTTGTAATAGGACACAATTGAAGAAACCGGTTACTTTCTCAGGACTTTGACTGAAATGGCCTTGTGAAATGTTCCAGCAAAGCCAACCTAGGAGAGTCTATATGGACAACGATTCTTGTTGCACTTTGTGTGGGTAATCAGGCCAAGTATACAGGACTGAAGCTTATTTTGAAGTTAGATTGGTTCTGCTGTGATTTGTCTTTGTATGTCCTGAAATTAATATAGCTCCCAACAACCAATCCCTCATTATACTTTAACTGCAACCACCAAGACACAAGGGCTAGGAATAACAGCAAGGGTAGGAATGGGAGTTAGTGGGACTGCAACTTCCCTATCCTATTACCAATGCTTGTCCAAGGAATTTATGGAAAGCTTAAATGACATTGCTCAAAGTATTGCTGCCTTACAAAATCAGATAGGCTCCTTGGCAGTGGTCGCTTTGCAAAATCAAAGGGAACTAGATTTCCTAACTGCTGAAAAAGGTGGCTTATGTCTTTTTCCTAGAAGAATGCTGTTTTGACGTCAACCAATCAGGGTTAGTAAGGGACACCACCTGAAAACTAGCTGACTGGGCCTCCAAAATATGGTACCAGCTGTTGGGTCATGGGGCAGCTAAAGGGCACTAAGTTGGGTTTCATCCCTTGGCCAGCCCATTATTAATGATTATACTTGCCTTGGTTTTTGGATCATATTTGTTAAATCTTTTAACCAAATCCATTTCCTTTTGCCTAGACCACCAAGTTAGATGATCATGTGACAAGATTTCTAGCCAGTTTCAGGTGAACACCCCACCGGCCATCAAGAAGCTACCCTGTCTCCACTAGACAAAACAGGGTGAGAGTTACGTGATCTCCAATAGGTAGGGAGTGTGTCCCAAGTTAGCATGAAGCAGTTACAGAAGAAAGACCCTCAGTCTCTTAGCCTCCCATAAAGATTTATGAGGATCACCTCTCTCAGGGGGAAAATGAGGCAGGAGAATAGGGTCTGGAGGCAGGGAACCTAAGGCTGATTCACATTGACTTCCTAGAATTGAATCAAAAGGAAAACCCCACCTCTCCATACCTAAGTAACAAAAGGATGAGAGGCTACTCCCTTTGCAATCTCCTTGCCTTTTCTGCGATGCAGAAGAAAAACGTAAGTGCCTCTGATTTGTCCCCTCCTGCAACCAATCAGACTGGTCATAGGCCAAGTCTTCATTTACACAGGAGTATAACTTTGTAACTTCACTTCAGCCTCTGATTGGTCACTTTCTGCACCAATCAGACAGGTCACGGGCCACTACTTCATTTACATAGGGTGTATACCAAGTAACCAATGGCAGACCTCTAGAGGATATTCATTGCTTTGTGCGTTTTGTCCAATTATTTGTCCAAAATGCCAAGAACCTGGACACCCTCCACCAGTAACAGTTTGACCAGTTATTTATTGTATTATTTAGGACTGCATTTGGTTGCATATAAGAGAAACCTGACCGAGGCCTAATTAAGCACAGTGTTTACTCTTCTCACTACCAAGAAGTCAGAGGTCAGCAATTCAAGCTGGTGTAGCAGCTCCTCGAGGCATGTCAGCAAGGAGCCAAGTTCTGAGTCTTTTTACTAACATGACCCAAAACACATGGCTGCCTTCCTTATGCCTAAAAATGGCTCTGCTACTCAGGTTTTATCTCTGCATTCCAAGTAGGATGAAGAGATAAAAGCAAAGGCTCATGCTTGCCAAGTCTGTCCTTTTGTATCAAAAAACCCAGCAGCTTTATCAAGCAGATTTCCACCTGTATTTCTTAACTTGCCAGAGCTGAGTCTCATGGCCACCCTTAGCAGGAGTTAGGGAGGTACTTTTAACAAGGCACATTATCATCTACCCCACCCAAAGTGGAGCTATTGCTAATGAAAAAGATACAATGAGATTATGAAATTCTCTGTAGCTATTAATGTTGGTTTTTGAAATTTACTGACCTGGAAGAATACTCATAATGCAATGTCAAGTGAGAAGCAGGACAAAGAACATTTGCAACACAACTGTATTTATAAAATTTTGTTTACACACAAAAAAAGTATTCTGCTTAAAAATATAATTTACATACATATACAACCACACAAGGGAAATAAAATGTTAATACTAGCTAATTTCTATAGCGTTGGCATTTTAAGTCAGAGGGGTCAATACCCCTCTGATTGATGAATAAACATAGTTTATTAAATTTTTTTCTCTATTTCCTAAACTTTCTATAAGGAACTTGTAGTATCTTTATAATAGGAAAAAATGTTATTTTGAAAAATACTCCATATACTTTCAAAGTAGACTACATTCAAAATATTTACACTTACTCATTTTCATCTTCGTTGTCAAAAGAAAGGAGGCTACTATTTTTAATTTGTTTTTGTGAGCTCTTTTTGACTGAGTCCTGATTTATTTCATCTTCATTTGGCTTCTTCTTTTTTGAGCTTGCTGTTAAACCTGAATATTTTTCATCTGAGGGACGCTTGACTGGTTTTCGGTATATGATTCTTCCATCAGCTGGAGCTGGTTCTTCATCTGAGCAAAAACAGAATTTTTAAGAACTTTCTTCTCCTCATTATTTTGCCTTTATCTTAGAAGCAAATAACAAGAAAATCTCATATTGTATTTAAGGATATCCCTGAATCTGATTCGGTCTGGTCTTCTACATTGTTTCTAGCTAAATTGCCCTCAAGACATGCAGTTACTTAATAAAAACTCACACGCTAAAGTATTCTATAATATTGTCAGTTCCCAATTACAATCAGGTTGTATTTTAAAGTATTTTGAAAAGTGATCGTTTGGAACTACAGCATTTTCCCCTAAAGCAATGTAGTAAATGTTCAGAAATAATGAAAAATATACTACATAGCATACCAAACTTAAGGCAGTAATGAAATACACCTTTATCGACTGGTTTATAAGTCTAATCACCTATTTTTTTTTTTTTAAAAAAGGATGCTTTTACTTAAATTCACACTTAATCCTGATAACAACCCAGTAGGTACAATTATTTCCATTTTACTGATGAGGAAATTGAGGCTGAGAGGTGTAATAACTTGCTCAAGGTTACACATCTGGTAAGTGTCAAAGCTAAGGCTGGAACCTGGAACTGCTGCCTTGAAACATACCACACTACTAAATAAAATAAACAATTTCATACCCCGGGCTCCTTACATTGTCAGAAAAACCAGATTACTTTCAGACCTACCTGCTTTGGCAGCCTTTATTTCTGCTTTAATTTTCATGACTTCTTCAACTGACAGGTCTCCCTTTTTCAAAACCACCACTTGAGGCTGTTCATCTTCTTTGTCACTGTGATCCCCATCTTCATCTGGGGGCTGAGGATGAATTCTCTATGGAAAAACACAATGCAATGCGTATAGATCACTGATCTTGAGACAAACAGAACCACTGCCTCTAAGAGAAACTGTAATTATTCACGAGAAGGGTATCTTTATTGAGTAAATAAGGGCAGTGAATTTTAAGGTAACTCCAAAGAGACTTAGCTTGCCACACAAGGGAACAGGTTTAACTGCCATTCACCCTGGAGTGCCTGTCTGGTGGGATTCATTTCCATCTCAGCACGACCCAACTTGTGGTTGCTAGTGTGAGGGACCCTCTGCTTTGGGTACTGCTGTCATTCCTAGCCTACTCAGGGCAGTACTGTGCCATGTCAGTTGTTTGCTCCTCATCAGCACTTTTCACCTGCCTCTTCTCTGAGTTAGACAAGAAATAAACACCATCAAAGTATAGAAAGAAGCTAGTAAAACGGACTCTCTCTCACCTCTGCTCATCTTTTTCCCCTCCTAATAGCTTCAGTTTGGTGGATATCCAACAGCTATTTTCCATGTCTATACAACTATGCAAGTACATAAAACTTTTTGTATACCAACAACACTGTACATATTACTGTGACTTGCTTTTTTCGTATTTATGAAATTTCTCAAACATAAAGTACAGAGAATAATATAAGAGAAACCATGTACTCCCCGTATATGTGTAACAGATGGTAATATTTTGCCAGTTGATTCAGATTTTTGAAATGTCAGACACCATAAGAGCCCCATTCCCACAACTTAACTCAAAAAATATCTTTGCACAGTACTTTAAGATACATATAGAATTATCTGATTTTTAAAAAATCACTGCCTTGCATTTACATAGTCACCTCAGGATTTATTTGACCAGTATCTTGTAAATATAAATTTTGCTTGTTTCCAGACTTTTTTCTACTATGAAAAAACCTCATGCACCTTTTTTTGCTCATTTTTGGGAACTTATATACAATAACTTTTTTTTTTTTTTGAGATGGAGTCTCGCTCTGTTGCCCAGGCTGGAGTGCAGTGGCACGATCTCGGTTCACTGCAAGCTCCACCTCCCGGGTTCACACCATTCTCCTGCCTTAGCCTCCCGAGTAGCTGGGACTACAGGCACCCACCACCACGCCCGGCTAATTTTTTGTATTTTTAGTAGAGACATGGTTTCACCGTGTTAGCCAGGATGGTCTCGATCTCCTGACCTCATGTTCCACCCGTCTCAGCCTCCCTAAGTGCTGGGATTACAGGCGTGAGCCACTGTGACCGGCCAAGAACTTGTAATGTTAACAGTTCACTAGAGGTGGAACTGTTGGATTGAGGTATGCATAACAAAATGTGTTTTCACATGTTATTCAAACACAATCACTCATTAATTCACTTCTCACAGAGACTTCCTTGTCTCCCAAACAAGGCAACAAAGCCCTGCAAGAATTAGCCTCAGCCCATAACCATAGCTTTATCCTGTACCACTCTCTCATGGCATCTAGACTCTGGCATGGCAAGGTTTGAGTACTTGGAGATTTATAAATATATTAGCTCCTTTGCTTTCCCTGTCTCTGAACAAATTCCTACTGCCTTTTAAGCCCCACAGCCCCTGACCAACTTCTTGAAGTTGCCTTCCAGATTCAGAGCCTCTTGAAAGTACTTACCTAAATCTCACCTCCTCTTGTTTCTTACACTGTGCATAGCTCATAGGCAGCATGTACTGCACTGTGGCACCAATGTTTTTCTGCTGGTTTCCATTGGGCAAGTGCCTTCTGGAGAGGCAGGACTTCCAGAACTATTTGTTGATCTACTCATGAATGATAAACAGAATGGAAAATGATGAACTACGTGAAGCCCTGGCAAGTTGCTTTGCCATTCTGACTATATCTCAAAGTTCCCAAGTCTGCTCTATCACTGGACAAGTACATTCTCTTTAATGGTATTCATGTTACTTCACTGATTATTCATCAGTTTCTGCCTGTTTTTCTCTGAAAGTCTCCAATAAATGACCACAAATAGGTAATAAGTTTTTTTAGCCAAAAATATGGGAAGGTGAAATAAAATCATTCCTTTTGTTTCTTAAATTGAGAATAATTAATTCTGACTCTCTTCTTTTTTTAAATGTGACTGCCTGGAAAACAAGAGAAACAGTCTAAGGACAGTGGCAGGAGCCACTGATGACTGTTCAAAGACATTTCTGAATTAACTCTCAAACAAGTGAATAGGGCCAGGCGCAGTGGCTCACGCCTGTAATCCCAGCACTTTGGGAGGCCTAGGCAGGCGGATCACTTGAGGTTAGCAGTTCAAGACTAGCCTGGCAAACATGGTGAAACCCCCCATCTCTACTAAAAATACAAAAATTACCTGGGCGTGGTGGTGGGCACCTGTAATCCCACCTACTTGGGAGGCTGAGGCAGGAGAATCGCTTCAACCCAAAAGGCAGAGGTTGCAGTGAGCTGAGATTGAGTCACTGTATTTCAGCCTGAGCAACAGAGCAAGACTCCACCTCAAAAAAAATAAAAATAAAAAAAGTGAATAGGATGATTTAGCTTAACTGCAGAATGATTTCCCATGAAACTCATTTATTTTTGTTAATAGATGACTAAAATCCTGACTACAGTAATCCCCTCCTTATCCTCAATTTCATGTTCCACAATTTCAGTTACCTGTGGTCAACTGTAGTATGAAAGAAGGGTGAGTACAGTATAATAAAATATTTAGAGACAGCAAGCAAACAAGCAAATTCATATAACTTGTACTAGAGTATATTGTTATAATTGTTCTATTATTAGTTACTACTCTGCTGATATTCCTAATTTATATAGTAAACTTCACCATAAGTATACATGTATGGGAAAAAACATATATAGAATTCAGTATTATCCACGGTTTCAGGAAGCCACTGGGAGTCTTGGAACATAATAGGGGAATACTGTATATTGCCAAACTGATTAAAATGAAGTGGTTCTTACACTGAAACATGGCGTACTTCTCTAAGGGAAATTACCTTGAGTACATAAATAAGCGAAAATCACTGACATTACTTGGAAAGGATTCCCAAAGTTCTCTTAAGAGAGCATTCCAAGCTGTAACCTTCAAGCTGTCAACTGTGTGTACAGGGTCATCACCAGGACCTCAAGCAAAGTAAAGCTGAGTCTCGTCTTCTCATTGCTGAATCTATGTCCCTTTTCTCAAACCTTATCCTCTTTGTCATCATCCCTATTTTTAGTCATGGGGATCAGTCATTCCCTGTGTTACCTCTAAGAAAAAAATGGCTCCCTGTTGCTTACTAAATAGTCCACATGACCTCACCTCCACTAGTCCCTCTAATACTGCTATATATAGTCCATGACTCTCAAATCTCTACACCTTTACCCATGCTATTCTCTTCATCTCTACCTACTGACCTAACCATGCTCAAGAGTCTACCTAAATATCCCTCCTCCACGAAGTCTAACCTGATAACAAGCAGAGTCATTAACAAATACAAGACCACTACTTAGTGCCAGGCACTGTGCTAGGTGCTGGGAAAATATGGAAGGATTAAGATACTAACTTAAAGAGTTCAATCTAGTGGTGAAGATAAACAGGAAAGCAAGTAGTTGCAATATAAAATGAGTGTTATAGGTAAGATATGGATAAGGTAAAGAGAAAAACAGAGAAAGAGTAACTGTTTGGAGAGCTTTGAAGGGTTTCGGAGAGATGGTGACCTGTGAAAATAGGGCAGGAAGTGTTAAAGAACATGGCATTTTGGAGATCCATCTCTTCATCCTTTCAGAGCCTGGCACAGTGCATGGGGTTAGCACATACTCATCCTACTGGCATACCTTGAAGATACCACAGATTTGGTTCCAGATCACCACAACAAAGCAAGCATCAAAATAAACTGTCACACAAATTTTCTGGTTTCCCAGTTTACATAAAAGTTATGTTTACACTATACACTAACTACAGTTAGTATTAAGTACGCAGTATCATTATGTCTAAAAAAAATCTAGATCCCATTAAGAACATCCACGATTCATGGGAGAAGGCAAAATATTAACATTAACCGGAGTTTGGAAGATGTACCTACCTTAATTTAAAAATACTTTATTGCTAACAACGTTAAAGCTCATCTGAGCCTTCAGTGAGTCCTCATCTTTTTGCCAGTGAAGGGTCTGCCCTTGATGCTGATGGATGTTGACTGATGAGGGTGGTGGGTGCTGAAAGGCGGGGTGGCTGTGGCAATTTTTTAAAATGAGACAATGATGAAGTTTGCTGCATTAATTGAGTCTTCCTTTCACAAAAGATTTCTCTTTTGTGATGCTGCAATGCTGTTTCATAGCATTTTACCCACAGCTGAACTCCTTTCAAAATTGGAATCAGTCCTCTTAAACCTGCTGCTGCTTTACCAAGTAAGTTTACTCTAAATCCTTTGTTGACATTTCAACAATGTTCACAGCATCTTCACCAGAAGTAGATTCCATTTCAATAAACCACTTTCTTTGCTCATCAATAAGAAGCAACTCATGTGTTCAATTTTTATGAGACTGCAACAACTTAATTACATTTTCAGGCTCTACTTCTAATTTTAGTTCTTTTCCTTGTTCTACCACACCTGCAATTACTTCCTCCACTGAAGGCCTGAACCTCTCAAAGTCATCCATGAAGGTTGGAATCAACCTCTTCCAAATTCCTGTTAATGCTGATATTTTGCCCTCTTCCCATGAATCATGGATGTTCTTAACGTGTCTAGAATGGTGAAACCTTTCCATAAAGTTTTCAATTTACAATATCCAGATGCATCAGAGGAATCACTATCCATGGCAGCTGTAGCCTTACAAATGTTTTGACTTTTTGTTTTGTTTTGTTTCGTTTTGAGACAGGGTCTGGCTTGGTTACCCAGGCTGGAGTGCAGTGGTGCGATCATGGCTGACTGCAGCCTCAACCTACCTGGGGTCAGGGGATCCTCCCACCTCAGCCTCCCAAGTAGCTGGGACCACAGGTGCATGCCACCACACTTGGCTAAATTTTGTATTTTTTGTAGAGATGGGGTCTCACCATGTTGGCCAGGCTGGTCTTGAACTCCTGGGCTCAAGCAATCCACCTGCCTTGACTTCCCAAAGTGCTGGGATTGCAAGTGTGAGCCACTGTGCCTGGCTGTTATTTCTTAAATAATAAGACTGAAAATAGAAATTACTCCTTGATCCATGGGCTGCAGAATGGATGTTGTGTTAGCAAGCATGAAAACCACATTAATCTCCTTGTAGATCTCCATCAGAGCTCTTGGGTGACCAGGTGTATTGTCAATCAGCAGTAATATATTGAAATAATCTTTTTTTTCTGAGCAGTAGGTCTCAACAGTGGGCTTAAAATAATTCAGTAAACCATACTATAAAGAGATGTGCTGTCATCAAGGTTTTGTTTTTCCATTTCTAGAGCACAGGTAGATTAGATTTAGTGTAATTCTTAAGGACCCTAGGAGTTTTGGAATGGTAAATATTAGCTTCAACTTAAAAGTCACCAGCTGCATTAGCCCCTAACGAGTGTTAACCTGTCCTTTGAAAATTTGAAGCCAGTCACTGACTTCTCTCTAGCTATGAAAGTCCTAAATGGGACAGGCATAGTGTTTTTTGAGAGGCTTTGAGAGGCTAAAGTGGGAGGATTGCTTGAGTCCAGGAGTTTGAGACCAGCCTTGGCAACACAGTGGGATCCTGTCTCTATAAAAAAATACAAAAATTACCCAGTGGTGGTGCGTGCCTGTAGTCCCAGCTACTTGGGAGACTGAGGCAGGAGGATCACTTGAGCCCAGGAGGTCAAGGCTGCAGTGAGCTGTGATTGCACCACTGCACTCTAGCCTGGGTGACAGAGTGAGACCCTGTCTCAAAAACAACCACCACCAACAAAAAAAAACCAAAGTCCTAGATGGCATCTTTTTCCAATAGAAGGCTGTTTCATCTACATTGAAAACCTGTTTAGTGCAACCATTTTCATCAACTATCTTAGCTAGATCTGAATAATTTGCTTCTTCATCTCATACTTTTATGTTATGGAGATGGCTTCTTTCCTTAAACCTCATGAACCAACCTCTGTTAGCTTCACTCTTTTCTTCTGCAGCTTTCTCACATGTCTCAGACTTCATAGGATTGAAAAGAGTTAGGACCTTGCTCTAGATTACACTTTGGTTAAAGGGAATGTTGTGGCTGGTTTGCTCTTCTATCTAGACCACTAAAACTTTCTCTGTATCAGCAACTTAGCTGTTTTGCTTTCTTGTCATTCATGTGTTCAATACTGATCCCTCCAGCCCTAAACAACAGTAGTCAGGTGTGGCTCTTTCCTGAAGCTCCTCTTCTTCTATTTAGACCCAGGATATTTAGGGCTTTTGCCTACTTTTTTTGTTTGTTTTTTTAGACGGAGTCTTGCTCTGTCGCCCGGGCTGGAGTGCAGTGGCGCGATCTCCGCTCACTGCAAGCTCCGACTCCCGCGTTCACGCCATTCTCCTGCCTCAGCCTCCTGAGTAGCTGGGACTACAGGCGCCCGCCACCACGCCCAGGTAATTTTTTATATTTTTGGTAGAGACGGGGTTTCACTGTGTTAGCCAGGATGGTCTAGATCTCCTGACCTCGCGATCCGCCTGCCTCGGCCCCCCAAAGTGCTGGGATTACAGGCGTGAGCCACTGTGCCCGACCTTCTCTCTCTATTTTTTAATTTTTTTTTTTTTTAACTTAACAAAGCATAGAAACAGATTCAGGACATTACTCCGAAGACATTCCACACTCGAGTCCTAGGACACGGTTCGGGCGGGGGTCATTTGATCGAGTGGCCTGTGTCCTTATCTGGAATATGGGACGACGCTGTAACTCTAACTCACCCTGCGAACTCACAGCTTTTGAGGTAAACAAGAGAGAAAGAAGAGACAAGAAAGTGATCTTTCTTTACCATCTACCAAGGACCAGGCGGTTTACATGTAAGGTCATTTTTAGGAAAACAGCAGCGCTCTGAAACCTACAGAGCTTTCTGGGCGTAGGGGGCTGTAGTCGCTTGAAAAGAACCAGGCTGGGGGTCCGAGTTCCACCGGAATTGGTGCCGAGCGCGGGTGAAAAGAGGGACCCGACAGCACCCACCCTCCAAGTAGAGGCAAAAGTTGAAAGTGGCAGGCTGGCCGCGCTTCCGAAGTAACACGACTGGCGAGGGCTCACCTTAGTCTCTATGGTGGGTCCCTCCCTGTAGCCGACCCGTTCCTTGAAGCGGGCCAGAAACGCTGGCTCGGCTGGCCGTACGTACGATACCTGGTTCCGCTTGCTCATGGTAGCTCTAGGTAAAGACAGGTTCCGCGACCGATTCGCGACGATACAGAAGCGCTTAGCTGTGATGTCAACTGGACCACGCCCCTGATGCGTAGACCGGGCAACATGGCGGCCTCCATTCGGGCGTCAACGTCGGATACAAGCGCCAAATTCAAATTCGCGGCCATCTTGAGCGGGAGGAATTCAGTCGCGCGCGGCGCAGTCGGGAGGTGGAGGCGTCGGCTGCATTGTTCCCGGGATCGAGGGGTGAGGGCGCTATGGCACCCGGCTGCAAAAGTAAGTCTGGACCCCAGACTTCGTTACCCTATCTTTGCCCCCAAATACAGCTGTGAAAGGATGGCAACCTCGGACCGCCGGCAAGGTTCTTGCTGGGCATGAACTGCAGGAGCTGAGTGACGGGCGGGGGCGTTTGGGAATCCCTCTCTGTCGCTCAAAGACAATACGCTAGCCGAAAAGGTCATCCCTTCCGTGTCCTGTGCGCATGCTAGGAGTCTGGCGCAGTTGTAGGCGCTCGGGATGAGCAGTGGACCTGCCGTTCTTCCCTTTCTTTCCCTCGGTTCTGCTGTTTCTTCGCAGGCCTCTTCCCACATCCCGACCAGGGCTGCCTCTCTAGATATCCTTGTTTCAGTATCGGCTTTTGCTCCCACCAGCGTCTGCGTATTTCCACATTTCTGACCTTCCTATAGGGAAGGGTTTATTTATATTCCAAACACTTCTTTCTCTTTTTTCCTTAAGTAAATGGAATGTTAAAACACAGATGTCAGCAATGTCTGTGTTGTCACAGTCTCTATTTTCACTTAAAGGAGACCCGTCCGATTTCTTTCTCTTTTTCACGGAGGAGAGCACTGTCATTTTTGCTTATGATAAACCCTACAGTTTTCACTAATGTAGTCTTTTGCTGTGCCTGTGTACGTGCGCCACTTCTTACATTGCCACATCTCTTAAGGAGTCTTGTTTTTGTGAACCTGATTATGAGCTGATTTAATGGGATCTTTGTGAGTGGTCTGAATGGTAATAAGGAGAGGCCTAGATCAGATGATTAAGAATTTGTGAACTTCTGTCATTTGAGCTTTCCAACAGCGTTAATGTTTCTAGCTTTCTGTCAATTATAGTTGTTTTTGATGGGTTTGTTGTTTCAGTAACCTTTTAGGTCGATCGCACTTTTATTGGAACACCTCTTTATGCTACCTTTTTCCATCTAAAATATTCCTTTTCCTTCATCATTTTCAGTATTCAAGGACTATGAGCTCACAAAATGGTACCTTATTGGAGAGAAATGTTCATCCTGCTTTCTGAACAATCATACTGTTTGTTCTTTGTTTCCACCTTATGGATCTGGACTCAAGCCAAAAAAATTGATGCCTGTTAAATAAGTAAAGTATCTGCTTATTTAATGAGATATATGTATGTGACTAAGGGCTCTTGTCTGAAAACCACATTTGAGAGCCTTTCTTAAAGTGGTGGGAGCACTCCCCTTTATGATGGTGGTGATGCCATGGGGAACTTTTCCACTCCCTTCAGTTTGTTGGCAAAATTGAGGTTGATGACTTCCCAGGTAAAGTGCTTCTTGCTTTCCCAGCAGCCCAGAGACCTGGAGCATGAAGTGGGAACACATGGGAGAAGAGAGCCCATGCAGTGGTCTTTACAACTTTTACTTTGTGCCCTGAAGGCTTTTTTTTTTTGAGACAGAGTCTTGCTGTGTCACCAGGTTGGAGTGCAGTGGTGCAATATCGTCTCACTGCAACCTCCACCTCCGGGGTTCAAGAGATTCTCCTGCCTCAGCCTCCCGAGTAGCTGGGATTACAGGCACGGGCCACCACGCCCAGCTAATTTTTTTATTTTTAGTAGAGCTGGGGTTTCACCATGTTGGCCAGGATGGTCTTGATCTCCTGACCTCATGATTTGCCCACCTTGGCCTCCCAAAGTTTTGGGATTACAAGTGTGAGCCACCACACCCGGCCCCATGAAGGCTATCTCTAGTGACATTGACACCATGAGTTGCTGACTGTGAAATCAGAGAAATGAAAAAGTGAAATATACAATTCCCTTTTTTTTTTCTTTTTTTTTTTTTTTAAAGACAGTGTTGCTCTGTCACCCAGGCTGGAGTGCACTGGCACAATCTTGGCTCACTGCAGTCTCTGCCTCCTGGGTTCAAGCAGTGCTTGTGCCTCAGCCTCAGAGTAGGAGATCTGGATTTAGCATGCCTTTGTTCAAATCCTAGCACTTCTCAGTGATGGTTCCTTAGATCTCAATTAGAAATAATGCCAGAACTATCTACATTTGTGTAGTTTTAAATTTCACTTTATCTCGCTATTTGCTCATTAACTTTGCTTCTTTTTTTATTAAGTAAACATTTTACTTTGGGTTCCTTTTAGATTTACCAGGAAGTTTCACATAAGCGCAGATCAGTATCCATCTATTTAGTTTCCATCTGATCAGTTACACAGATCTCTGCAGAGATGAAGAGCTGGCAGCCTACCTTCTGGGGCTTCTTGTTGTTGTTTGATTGTGTATTTGCTTAGCAACTGGCTGGATCAATTTAGTGAAGTCTATTTCCCTCCTATACTGTTAAGCCTTTGATGTTGCTCCTCAGGAAAGCACAGCTTTGGATATGCCCACCTGTATCCTGGGATCACAGTGGTTTTGGTAGGGATCTCTTTCTTTCCATGACTGCACACAGCTGTGAAACTCCAGTAATTGTTAGCTGATTGCTCTATTGTTTTTTAACAATGTCCTGGGGGCATAAATTGTCTTACAAACTACTTCAGTTCTTGCTCCATTGAAGGAGTAGTTTCTGAGGTTGTCTTTCGTATTTCTTCTGACTCCACTGTAGCTACTCCTAGTTGATCTTATATCCCCATTGTCTTCTGGCAAGCGAACAGGCCTACAATTTAGCTTGTATCTTGAATGTCTTCCTAATTACTTTCACTAAAACCTACACTGTTCCTGAGAGTGCCCTTAGGTTTGAACTTCTTTCCCCCACACCCCACCCCAAGACCGAGTCTTGCTCTGTCACCTAGGCTGTACGGCAGTGGCGTGGTCTCGGCTCACTGCAACCTCCACCTCCTGAATTCAAGCGATTCTCCTGCCTCAGCCTCCCAAGTAGCTGAGATTACAGACGTGCCACCATGCCCAGCTAATTTTTGTTTTGTATTTTTAGTACAGAGATGGGGTTTCGCTATGTTGGTCAGGCTGGTCTCGAACTCCTGACCTCAAATGATCCGCCTGCCTCGGCCTCCCAAAGTGCTGGGATTACAGGCATGAGCTACCACACCTAGCCAGGTTTGAACTTCTCTTTTTTTTTTTTTTTTTTTTTTGAGACAGAGTCTCGCTCTGTCGCCCAGGCTGGAGTGCAGTGGCTGGATCTCGGCTCACTGCAAGCTCCGCCTCCCGGATTTACGCCATTCTCCTGCCTCAGCCTCCCGAGTAGCTGGGACTACAGGCGCCCGCCACCTCGCCCGGCTAGTTTTTTTGTATTTTTTAGTAGAGACGGGGTTTCACTGTGTTAGCCAGGATGGTCTCGATCTCCTGAACTCGTGATCCGCCCGTCTCGGCCTCCCAAAGTGCTGGGATTACAGGCTTGAGCCACCGCGCCTGGCCAGGTTTGAACTTCTCTATGCTCTGTTGCAAATGAATTCAGCTCATTTGGGAAGAGAATAGGAGTTATCTGTTTATGGGCTGATTCTTCGTCTAGGCAAAATCTCTGAGCCTGGGCACTATAGTTGGGGATAGGGATAATGGCAGTCTTGTCTCTGAGTGATACCCTTTCTAGTTGCCGAGCATTTTGTGGGGAGGGTGGGGAGTGCAGCAGCCTTGTGTGGAACCACTGCCTAATGAGTTGGGACAAGGGTGATCAGGGCCCCAGTGTTCTCAGCATGCAGTTGCAAGATGAGGGCTGGGTGGGAGAAGGGAGAGCCCTCACCTCTCAACCACACTTGTCTAGGACTTTACCTCAGCATCAGGTAGCTAGCTGGAGACACAATGATACACTGACATCCTGCTACTCTGTGGAAGACACCCTTGCAGTTAGGAGCTGGAGGGGGATCCCTGTGTTCTTGGCTGCTGCAATCGACAGTGGAGTGTTTGCCTTGCTCAGATGGGAGGAAGAGAGCAATCTTGGTTCAAATAACACAGGACCACCTTTCTTGATGAATTTTCATAAATGTTCTTGAACGGATGTTTCTTTGTTTGCTGTTTGCCTTTGGGAACATTTCCAGAGGCTTTAATTTTCTTTTCTTTTTTTTGTTTTTTGAGATGGAGTCTCACTCGGTCGCCCAGGCTGGAGTGCAGTGGTGTGATCTCGGCTCACTGCAAGCTCTGCCTCCTGGGTTCATGCCATTCTCCTGCCTCAGTCTCCTGGGTAGCTGGGACTACAGGTGCCTACCACCATGCCTGGCTAATTTTTTGTGTTTTTAGTAGAGATGGGATTTCACCATGTTAGCCAGGATGGTCTCAATCTCCTGACCTTGTGATCCGCCCGCCTCAGCCTCCCAAAGTGCTGGCATTACAGGTGTGAGCCACTGCGCCCCGCCAATATTCTTTTTTTAAATTTCTTTTTTTAAGTTTCACTGGGGAGTGGGTCAGTGGAGTTCCTTATAACGTCAGTCAGAAGTCAATCTCTGACTTCTTTTTTAACAGAATTATTCTGCCTGCTAGGTTGAGAAAAGATGGGAGTGGGGGAGAAAGAGAAGCAGAGAGACTGTTGTAATAACACAATAAAGAGATGTTGCTGGCTTGGTTCTACACTGTGGCAGTGGATTTGGCAAGAAGCTGTTGGACTGTGGGTATATTTTGAAATTAGAGCCAAAGCTTTGCTGAGATTGGATATGAAGAGTGAGAAAGAACAGGGTCAGGGATGACTATATGGTTTTTGGCCTAAGCAACTGGAAAGATGGAGTTTACGGAGATATAGAAACACATTTGGGGTAGAGGTGGGGTATTCAGGCGCTCAGTTTTGTACACATTAAATTTGATTCATTGCCCACTGCATATCTAGTTAGAGATATCAAATAGGTAATAAGTTGTAAGAGTGTGGAGCTCAGGAGAGCAGTCCAGGAAGAAGATTTAAATTTGTGAATCATCAATTTATACCTAGCATTTAAAAACAGGCCAGGCATGGTGACTCTGGTGACAGAGCGAGACTCTGGCTCAAAAAAAAAAAAAAAAGAACCATTGATGCAGGATATTTTGCTCCTTAGCTCAGCTAAAATCCAGGTTCTTGTTGCATGCCCAGGAAAAATCAGGCACGCGGACACATTGAAAGATGAGGAGAGTGGAATTTATTAAAAGGAAGCTCTCAGTGAAAAAAAGTGTGTCCTGCCAACAAGCTGCCACCTCACAGATTGAATACCAGGTCACCACACACCAGCTGAAGAGGCCAGGCTTCTCCCCCTGCATAAGGTGCAAATTCCCAGTGGCTCCACCCCATTCTCTGAGTGCGCATGTGGGCCTTTAGTCTGAGCCACTCCACATTGATTTATTTTCCTTACTGTGTGTGTGTTAAGGGACAGAATTTTTCTTTTCTTTTTTTTTTTTTTTTTTGAGACGGAGTCTTGCCCTGTCGCCCAGGCTGGAGTGCAGTGGCCGGATCTCAGCTCACTGCAAGCTCCACCTCCCGGGTTCGGGCCATTCTCCTGTCTCAGCCTCCTGAGTAGCTGGGACTACAGGCGCCTGCCACCTTGCCCGGCTAGTTTTGGGACAGAATTTTTCAATGACCTGGGAAGCGTTTGTTGGCTGTCTCCTGTCTCTTATCATTCCCCCTTCTAAAGAGTACATCTAACTGCCCTTAGAATAAAGATGAGAACAAAGACCAATCTTAACTGTTTCCTGCTGACAGGGGATGCTGTGTTGGGAAAATGGCAGTCAGATCTCCCTAAGAAGCTGATCTAAGAGTTCCTGGCAAAAGGGACCATTATCTGAGGCTCCAGTTGCGCGACTGGAGTTTGATAGCCTGAAGGCAAGAAGAGACAAGCTGGGTTATTAGAAAACATGTATCAAAACAAAACAAGGACGGGGGAAGAACAGCTTGAAAATCCTGAGGCCTTTTACTGGTTTGCACAGGGTGAGGGAGGCCAAAAGCCCGATTGGTTAAAAAAAACTTTTACCCTTTTGCCGGCATGTCAGTCTTCTGGGTTCCCTTCCCCCAAGCCCAATCCTAAACCAATCTCAAGTTTAAGGTTTGGGAAATTAACTTTTCACAGTTTAGAGGATGGATTCGAGGGGAGTGTCCTGTAGTAAGGAGACACAATTACCTATCTGTGAAGAGAGGACACAATAGGAAATGGAAAAAAGAAGGTGTTTTTTTCAAAGGAGTCCCAGGGGTTCAGGATGCATTCAAAAAGGGGACAGATTGAAGATAAATGGCTATCCATCAAGAAAGAGGGGAGCAGGTGTCCCTGGTTCCTTTCTCTTCCTAGCGAATACCCAGGGTAGGTGAGGGAGGGAGAAAGCGAGGTGTCCCTTTTTATTTCTTTTGTCCTTATATCCCCAAGACCCGGTGACCATCACAGGGTGCCACCCATGGATGTCAAAGCGACTTTCCCCCATGTTAACAGGGGGGTCTAGGAGGTGGAAATATCCACTCTTACCCACATATGCCCTATCTCCCCTGCTGTCAGTAGCCTTCAAGTTCTCTAGACCTCATTTATGTCATGGATACTAGCATGATGTTTATCCATGAAACAGGAGGCTTGGCTTAATTGGCAGGAATTAGTCATGCTCACCTGTGCTGTGCTTTTTAACTTCTGTTACCATCTGCCTCTGGATCCCTCAGATCCAGTTTTTTTTTTTTTTTTTTTCCTTAGGGACCTGATGTTTGGAATTGAGTTTGGAACCAAAAATGTGTCTCAGGGGTTGTATGGACTCCTTATCATAAGCTGAATGCTAAGGTGAAGCTGTGGAAGTGAGTCCTCCTCCAAGGGAAAGAAACGGATGTCCTGTGTCACACCCAGATAACTGGTGGCTGTGGTTATGCTAAGATTTGGGTGCATGGAGCTTGGTTTTGGTTAGCTCCCTTGGTCTTACTTTCCCAAAAAAGAAACCTCTAGATGACAGGCACCCTATTTATTCCCACCACCTAGCAGGATTTGCAGGATAATTGCTCAGAACTAGAATATAGATTCAGATTTTTATATTACCCGTCCCCCTTTGTTCCTTCTGGGCTATAGTCGGAGATCTCTGGTTGGATCACAGGAATAAGCAGGGTTAGTTTTTAAACAAACTAGGCAAAAAACTTGAAAACAACTAGTGGGTCTAGAATTTAGTGATAAGTTTTGAAACGTAATTTATCTCTCTCCAGTCCTCATTTTTCTTAAAAACAAACCATGATAGGACTGAGTTGTTTGCAAAATAGACTTTAGTCTTACACTTGGCTTGATTATTTGCATGAAGTGCAGCAAGAATTATTTTTACAGAGGACTTTTAGATTGGCTTTGATGGAACTGTATTCCACAAGGAATCTCAGATAGAACTTTCTAAAGCTGAGCCGAGCCATGGGTTTGTACCCTCAAATACCTGTGAGTTGGGTAAACTCCTCTCTTCTTGAGGTCCCAAGAGCATGGGGTTCCTGGGCCTGTTAAAAAGTGACACTTTTTACTCACCACAGATTAGGAACCATGTACGGGGACTGTGTAGGCAAGGTATGAGGCCAGTTTTCCCAAGGAACTTTTTTTTTTTGAGACAGAGTCTTGCTCTGTCGCCCAGGCTGGAGTGCAGTGGCCGGATCTCAGCTCACTGCAAGCTCCGTCTCCCAGGTTTACGCCATTCTCCTGCCTCAGCCTCCCAAGTAGCTGGGACTATAGGCGCCCGCCGCCTCGCCCGGCTAGTTTTTTGTATTTTTTTTTAGTAGAGACGGGGTTTCACCGTGTTCGCCAGGATGGTCTCGATCTCCTGACCTCGTGATCCGCCCGTCTCGGCCTCCCAAAGTGCTGGGATTACAGGCTTGAGCCACTGCGCCTGGCCCCAAGGAGCTTTTATCAGCTCTGCAAGTCAAGCTTGACTCCTTAAAGGGAAGCATACCCTTCCAGTCAAAGTCCTTGGCAAAACAACTAGTGTCTTCAGTTGTGTCCTGTTGCAAAGAAAATGGACTCTTATTGCACTGATGCAAACAACTATATTGTCATAAGTTAAGAATACTCACAACTAGTTTCCAAATTCTGGAGAAGCCAGGCAGAGAGGGAGAGAGACAAACACGCTTCAAATTTTGTTCACAGGAGTATACCTTACTCAATTATTAAAGGCTGTAAAATAGTTCAAAATAGTTTCCTTGACTCTGAAAAACAAAACAAGGATTGGCAATGTTCCAAGCAAAAGTCAAGATTACTTCAGTTTTGTATTCATTAAGTCCATCCAGTTAACTCTTGTTTAGCTTGATATTCATGAACATTTCAACTCTTCATGAGTCCTGTTTGTTTTTTCTTTATTCTAATGTCACAATCTCCAAAGTTATCAGAAACCTGCATTTGAGAGCACCTACGAAAGTTCTATGGCTGATTATAAACCATCTTTTGAAGAGGATGAAAACAAGACAACAATTATCTGTGAATAACAAAATGTCCAGGGTAGTTACAGTCAGAAACAGAATTGACAAATAAATGTGGTTATCTGTGGTTTATAATAACATAACAACCTTAATTGTGATTGATAGCATATACTCCTGATGGGGCCCAAAGATAATTTCTGATGGCCTGGGACTCCTTGGAAAAAATGGAAAAGGCACCACAGATTCCATTTTGATGGTCAGACACCAGAATTTTAGAAATCCCATACAATTTTGGAACATATATTAATACTGTTCCCTAAAATATAACCTGAAGAAGATTAAACATTATTTTGGCAATCTCATGTCAGGTAATCTGTTTACCTAAACATGTCAGGTAATCTGTTTACCTCTCTTCTGGATGTGCCAGGGCCCTCTGTAGCATCCAAAAGCTAGGTGTCAGGAAAGACAATTTTGAAACTGAAGCTTGATTTTGGGAAGCCTGTTGAATATGTTAGAGGTTTAAAACATTTGATTTTCATGAAATAGAATTCCAGATTACCATAAGTTATTTATTTTGCCAAAATGATGGCTCAGAAATTTTAAAAAGCAAAAACCTTTTATGACAGCCCTTTACAGATTTAGCTAAAGAGCAGATTGGTGCCTTAAGAGACCCTCGTTGTGCTTTTATTTTCAATGCTCAATTTACAGAAAAGCCATATAATACCCTTTTGAATTTAATCAGTATGTTCACACAAGGAATTTTTTTTGCAAGATTAATTTTTACAATCCTTCCACTACTTGTTTAAACATTTAGCTTTATCTTATCTAATTCAAAACAGTCCTTTAACCCTAGGCAAAAATGTACATTTTGATGACATCTGAATTTTACCAATAATTTTTAAGGCTGTTTTTATTTTTCAAAGATTAAAGTCATGTGAACTAAACGGTACCACAGCTCTTCTTTCTTTAAAAAATATTTGATCTAAGTGCTTATTTTCCTTTAGGCCAATTAATTAGAACTCTTGTTTATAGAGATCACACACACAACACATACATAACTACACAGGCAGAAGAAGATCCAGTAGCTATAAGATTTTCTGTTCACCAATTTCATAACTGGACAATTAGCCTCTGAGTGGGGCCCTTTAAGAGCAGGGCTAGGAAAACATGTAGTTTCTAGGGCCTAGTAAACAAATATAGCCAGAAGACAAAAACAGATTTTGAGAGGGATCCATCCACCTCTAATTCCTGGGTCTCCAATAGGAAAACAAAGGTCTCTCCCAAAATGGAATCCGTGGAGCCTTTTCTGTTTTCCCCAAGGAGTGTCAGGCCATCAGAAATTATCTTAGGGCCCCCATGCATGCATTAAGAGTGGCAAGACAAAATAGAGAAAAAGAATTCAGTTAACTGAGAAAAAACCTTTTCCCAACAAAATAAGATCCAAGAAGAGAAAAACACAAAGGCCTTTTAAATACACTTATAACTTGGATATCCACTTTCAATTAAGCTGAGCGCTTTTTAAGAAAATCCTTTTAAGTCCCTTATTACCCAATATTAAACATGTAAAGTGGCCAGTATTTCTGGCTTCCAAACTTTACCAAAGGTAACCTCCCAAGTGCTCAGAGAAAGGAAAATTCAAGGTGGTTCATGGAGGGGAAGAGAATCAACAAATGGCTAAGGTCACACAGATATCAAACCAGAAAGGACTCACTCCTTGAGCCAGGATTGAACCGAAGCCACCATTGTAAAATGACAGAGGCTAAAACAAAGTACTGGGTACGTAGTTACAGGCCACGTTTCCAAGGACGTAAAACAAGATGGAGGCCTGCAGCAAAGTTTGCCATTGACCAGTTTACCAGACTGGTTTGAACAGTGGACCTATGGAGTCCTAGGCCGGCATCCCATCCTAAGGTACCCTTCTTTCTGACACAGCCATACAGAAAGACATGGAAAGCACACCAGCTTGGCTACAGCCTAAGACCAACCTCACAAATCCTTTTTCATAATTGAAACCTTACAGAGAATATAAACAGTGATAGTTGGGGTCTTGGCCTAGTAAAACATCTTCAAAAAAAAAAAAAAAAAAAAAAAAAAAGCCTCTCACATAAAAGTTAATCCCTGGTGGAAAAAAGGAAAAAAAGCTTAAATGCAGGGCTTGAAAGATGCCTCAAGGAAGAACCTGTTATTCTTATGTGAATGAGTTTCTGCAACAGGGAGATAAATCTTTAATTGCTGTTTCTTCCCTGGGGCTTGGACCTAGCTGGGCCCCTTGGCTAGGGGAGGGGAAGACTCTGTGGGCATGTGGTGAGGAACCCTAGCCAGCCAGCCAAGTGGGGTCCTTGGGCCATGCACCCCAGCCCCACCTGGGAGGGGAGGGACGCAAGGAGCTGCCACTCACCCATCCATCCTACGCATGAGCCTGCAGCCATTGGGTTGGGGGTAGAACACTCCCAGTATTGTAAAAGAAAAGATAGGTGCTATTACAGTCTCAAAAAAAGAAGGAAAATGCCATAGAAAGGCTGGGCTGGGCTGGAATGAGGCCAACATTCCCTACCCTGAGAGCGATGGGGGATAGAAAGGGGCACAGTTTCCTCTACCCTCAGAAGAAGTCCGAGGACAATAAGGCTCAGAAACGAGAGAGAAAAAGACTTTTTTGTTCACATTTTATTCACCTTTACTCATGTCCTTATACAGGCCACCAAAATGATGCAGGATTTTTTGCTCCTTAGCTCAGCTAAAATCCAGGTTCTTGTCACATGACCAGGAAAAATTAGGCACACAGATACGTTGAAAGGCGAGGAGAGCAGAATTTATTATGTTATGCCCAGACTGTTTGTTCCCCAAAGAAGACCACCAGAGTCCAGAGTCAAAGCCAAGCGGCAAGGATCTTTTACTGCAAGTTCGAACTTGGTCCCTCCATTCCACAGCATACAAGAGGTCCCCGAACAATGCGAGTGCTTGCCTTTTATAGCCCGATGTAAATAGGATAGTAAAGTTACAGAGGAACAAGGGAATTCTTTTGGTTACAGCATTACAATTGGTTTACATTTTAAGTTATACATTTAGTAGTTTTTCTATTGGTTCCCGCGCTTTCAGTAAAACCTCAAACGCTGTGTCCTTATCGGGGATTTTCCAGGTGGTGTTTGTCAGGAAATTGAGAGATATATGGTGGGATGTGTTTGTACTGGGCTCAGGAAGTTGAGAGATATATGGTGGGATGTGTTTGTACTGGGCTCAGGAAATTGAGAGATATATGGTGGGATGTGTTTGTACTGGGCCTGTTTGTGTTGAGCCCGGGGCTGAGGAATGTGCCTGATTTCTTTCAATTAAAAGAAAGCTCTCAATGAAAAAAGGAGGTCCTGCCAACAGGCTCCCACCTCACAGATTGAATACCAGGCCACAACACACCAGCCGAAGAGGCCAGGCTTCTCTCCCTGCATAAGGCACAAATTCCCATTGGTTCCACCCCATTCTCCCAGTGTGCATGTGGGCCCTTAGTCTGAGCCACTCCGCATTGATTTATTTCCCTTACTGTGCATGTGTTGAGGGATGGAATTTTTCACTGTGGTTATGTTAGGCAAGCCCCCTGTGCACAATGACCTGGACGGCATTTGGCTGTCTCCTGTCTCTATCACCATGACACTAGGTGTTATGCACAGTGACCTGGACGGCATTTGGCTGTCTCCTGTCTCTATCACCATGACACTAGGTGTTATAACCAGTAATGGGTTGGGATAGAATGAGAATAGGATCAAGGCCTCAGCTGTGGAGCACCACATTGTTAATGCCAGGGATCTGAGGAGGCTGAATATAGTAGGCAACGCAGGAGCATGTTAGAGAAGAATAGGATTTCCATATTACAATTTAAATGACCTTTAATGACTTTTTATTTTTATTCCAGCTGAGTTACGCAGTGTGACAAATGGTCAGTCTAACCAAACAAGGTAAGAAAAAAAATATTCTTGATGAGCTCCCAAAGGACTAGGGATTGAATATTTTCAAAACAACCATTTAGCTTAGTAAAGAGTACTTATTTCAAAATTTAACTTAGTCCTCAACCAGCTGGAAATGTGAGAAAATCACATATTCCCTTTGCCCTCTCACTTTCCAGGCAAAATAATAGAATCAGTAGCATAATTCTCCTTGGGAATGACTGACTTATTATTGCTAGTAAGAGGGAAATGAGAGACAAGCACTGCTTACTCTATGAAATAAACTCACACTCCCTTTGAGTTCAAGTAAAGGGTTGTGAAGGTGCCTGTTGTGAAGTAAATCAGTAAAAGGAATGGGTCATGTGAGACTCTTTAAAAAGAGATAAATTTGGCCGGGTGCAGGGGCTCATGCCAGTAATCCCAGCACTTTGGGAGGCCAAGGTGGGCAGATAACTTGAGGTCAGGAGTTCAAGACCAACCTGACCAATATGGTGAAACCCCATCTCTACTAAAAGTACAAAAATTAGCTGGGTGTGATGGCAGGTCCCTGTAATCCCAGCTACTTGGAAGGCTGAGGCAGGTGAATCACTTGAACCTGGGAGGTGGAGGTTGCAGTGAGCCAAGACCGCACCGTTGCACTCCAGCCTGGGCAACAAGAACAAAACTCTCCATCTCAAAAAACAAACAAACAAACAAACAAAGAGGTAAATTTGTATGGGGTATGTCTTCGGCTTTGTTGGAGAAACTCATTATAGAAACATTACAGGCAATATGAGACTTGGATCCTTTTTCAGTTTTCTTCTTCAATAAACTGCACTGCTACTTTTTTTTTTTTTTTTTGTCTTTAGTAATGAAGGTGATGCTATCAAAGTTTTTGTGCGAATTCGTCCTCCTGCAGAAAGATCTGGGTCAGCTGATGGAGAGCAGAACTTATGCTTATCTGTGCTCTCCTCCACGAGTCTCCGGCTGCACTCCAACCCTGAGCCCAAGACCTTCATGTTTGATCATGTTGCAGATGTGGATACCACTCAGGTAATGATAATTGGAAATTTAACTTTTTTTTTTTTTTTTTTGAGATGGAGTCTCACTCTGTCACCAGGCTGGAATGCAGTGGCATGATCTCGGCTTACTGCAACCTCCGCCTCTAGGTTTCAAGCAATTCTCCTGCCTCAGCCTCCCGAGTAGCTAGGACTACAGGTGCGCACCACCATGCGTAGCTAATTTTTGTATTTTTAGTACAGAAGGGGTTTCACCATGTTGGCCAGGATGGTCTTGATCTCTTGACCTTGTGATCTGCCTGCCTTAGCCTCCCAAAGTGCTGGGATTACAGGTGTGAGACACCTTGCCTGGCTGGAAACTTTACTTTTTACCTGGAACAGGTAGGCCTTCATTAGCTCTAAGAATTTCATTTCTTGGTCAGGTGCGGTGGCTCACGCCTGTAATCCCAGCACCTTGGGAGGCCGAGGTGGGCGAATCACAAGGTCAGGAGATTGAGATCATCCTGGCTAACACAGTGAAACTCCGTCTGTACTAAAAATACAGAAAATTAGCTGGGTGTGGTGGTGGGCACCTGTAGTCCCAGCTACTCAGGAGGCTGAGGCAGGTGAATGGCATGAACCCAGGAGGCGGAGCTTGCAGTGAGCAGAGATTGTACTGCTGCACTCCAGACTGGGCAACAGAGCAAGACTCTGTCTCAAAAACAAACAAAACAAAAAAAAAGGATTTCTTTTCTGGGTTGGTCTCTTTTTAATTTCATCTGTCTCAAATAAGGAGACTCAAATATTGCATAAATATTTTAAATCTAATTTTATTAAATAGTTTTCTCCTTTTTTCATCAAACTTTGTAGCAGAATGACAAAAGCCTCCATTTTTTTTTTTCCCACCAAGTGATAGGAAATTATGGGCATAGTGTCACATGCCTGTAATCCCAGCTATTCGGGAGGCTAAGGCAGGAGGATCACTTGAGCCCAGGAGTTTGAGGCTACAGTGAGCTATGATAGTGCCACTGCACTCCAGCCTCGGCAACAGAGCAAGACTCTGTCTCTTTAAAAAAAAAAAAAAAAAAAAGATCCGTGATGTTCAGTGTAGTAGCCATTAGTTGTATGTGGCTATTTAGATTTAAACTAATTAAATGAAACTTGAAAGTCAGTTCCTCATACACACTAGTTATATTAAAAGTGTTGCTCGTAGGAGATACAGAAGTATGTTATCAGAAGAAAGGGAATTTATTACAGTCATTGGGGAATAATTTAATATTTATTAGGCACTTATTTAATATTGATTAATCATTATCATATTCATTTTAATAAAACTGCTTTAATTTTAATAAATATATTTTAATAAATAAATTTAAAAAAAAGTGTTGCTCGTGCATCTGAGGCACTGGAGGTTAGTGAAGATGCACTTTTTGGAGCCAGTGCATGATTGAGAAATACCGTTGAACTGCCTAATCTAAGGATTTAGGATTACCATGATGTCAACAAGTGCTTTTCTAATTAACGTCAACTTAATTAAGACCTAGTTAGTGCTATCCAATGGAACTTTCTGCAGTGATGGAAATGTCCTGTATCTGTGCTGTTTGTTACAATGGCCTCTAGCCAAATGTGACTATATAAGTTTAAATTAATTAAATCCAATTTAAAATTCAGTGCGTCAGAGGCACTAGCCACATGTGGCTCCTGAGCACTTTTAATATGGCTAGTATGTATGAGGAACTGACTTTTGAGTTTTGTTTACTTAATTTAAATCTAAATACCTACATATAACTAACGGCTACTATACTGAACATCACAGATTTTTTTTTTTTTTTTTTTTAAGAGATGGGGTCTTGCTTTATTGCCAAGGCTGGAGTGTACAAGTGATCCTCCTCCTTAGCCTCCCAAGTAGCTGTGATTATAGGCATGTGTCACTATGCTTGGCTAATTTTTTTTTCATTCCAGGATAAATCTCAATTATGCCCAGCTACATTTTAAATTTTTTGTAGAGATGGAGTCTTGCTGTTCCCCAGGCTGGTCTCGAACTTCTGGCCTCCCAAAGTGCTAGGATTGCAGGTGTGAGCCACTGCACGCAGCCCATCACAGATCTTCAGTATTCCCTTATACATGGAGATGTTTTTGGGCCGACGTTTAGGTCTTTGGATCTTCTTTTATGTGGAGCATAGCTGGCCAAGAGATACATAAAATGAGGGCCTTGTGCAGTGGCTCATGCCTATAGTCCCAGCACTTTGGGAGGTGGAGGTGAGGTCCACCTCACAAGGTGGATCACGAGGTCAGGAGTTTGAGACTAGCCTGATCAACATGGTGAAACCCCGTTTCTACTAAAAATACAAAAATTAGCCAGGCATGGTTGCGCGCACCTGTAGTCCCAGCTACTCAGGAGGCTGAGGCAGGGGAATTGCTTGAACCTGGGAGGTGGAAGTTTCAGTGAGCTGAGATTGCGCCATTGCCCTAAAGGTGACAGAGCGAGACTCCATCTCATAAATAAATAAATAAAAATAAACTGTAGATTTGGGAGTTCTTACATTCTTAATAAGACTGCATCTACTTATAGGTAAAAATGAAAATAAAATGGAGGTATTGACTGTTCAATGCAAACTTACGAGAAAAATCACTGAAGAAGATATACAGCCATTTTTTTTATGCTAGTACCAGTACAATATCTACATGCAATATGCTATACAAAATTCTGTATACAGTTGAGTTGTGTGCTTTAAATCTATAGTTGTATAGGAGATTAATAAATGTAATTATGTTTAAAGTTTTATCATCTTAGATAGTTTAGCCTTTTTTTTGTAGTGGATGTTACCATGTTATTACTAAGCAATTTTTGCTGTTACATTGTAGAATGTAATTTAGGAAAAATGTTTTCATTTTTTTGAAATGTTAAACATGTTTGGTTACGTTTGTAGGAGTCTGTATTCTCAACTGTGGCTAAAAGCATTGTGGAGTCTTGCATGAGCGGTTATAACGGTACCATCTTTGCATAGTAAGTTGTTGTCTGTGTCCTTATACATAGTACATGCTTGTATTATTTTCCTGTTGCTGTTGTAACAAATTACCACAGACTTAGTGGCTTAAAACAACACAAATGTATTATCTTACAGATCTGTAAGTGAAAAGTTCAACTCGGGTCTCTCACGGGCTAAAATCAAGGCGTCAGCAGGGATGCAATTGTTTTGGCAGCTCTGTTCCTTTCTGGAAAATTTGTTTCTTTGCCTTTTTTAGCTTCTAGAGGCCACCCATATTACTTAGCTTACAACCCCCTTTATCTTCAAAACCAACAACATGTAACTCTTTGACTCTTCTTCCTTTGTCACACCTCCCTCTGACAGCAGCTAAAATAGGTTTTCTGATTTTGGGGACTCATATGATTAGACTGGCCCTGCCTGGCTATCAAGGTAGCAGGGATTACACTCGAAGGTAGAGGGGTAGTGTAGAGCAGAGTATCTGTCTAACTATATATATAACATTTTTTTGTAAGAAAGGTTTGTCCAGCCAGGCGTGGTGGCTCATGCCTGTAATCCTAGCACTTTGGGAGGCTGAGGTGGGCGGGTTACCGGAGTTCAGGAGTTCAAGACCAGCCAGGCCAACATGGTGAGACCCCCGTCTCTACTAAAAATACAAAAAAAAAAAAAAATAGCTGGGTGTGGTAGTGCTCACCTGTAGTCCCAGCTTTTCGGGAGGCTGAGGCAGGAATCACTTGAACCCAGGAGGCGGAGGTTGCAGCGAGCCAAGATTGCACTACTGCACTCCAGCCTGGGTAACAGGGTGTGACTCTGTCTCAAAAAAAACAAAACAAAACAAAAAAGAAAGATTTGTATGTTTTCCACATTTATTTATTCAATTATTTATATGTTATGGATGTACATTTATTTTATTCTTTAGGTTATAATCCAATACTAAAAATTATTTACCTTGTTGTTTCTGTTGTTCCAGCTTTGCCCAATGGGCCCTCCTTGAGGTTGGTTTTTGTGTCCCTTTGCTATAGCTCACCCTTTTGTTTTTTGAGGACCTTCTTACTTTGTGATGCTACAAGATGCTCTGGGCTCATCTTGTGTTTTCCCTGACCTATGCCTAGAATGAGCCATTTCACCAATGAACCCTAATTCCTTTAATTGGAGCATGGTATTTAGCAACCAAGATCTGGGCGCTAGGTGTGTTTGGTTTGTTGCTTCTAGGCCTTCTCAGCAGACAGAGCTAGGTAATACATGGCGGGGTGGGTATACTGTCTGGTTTACTGAGGACAATACCAATTGTCAAGTATTATTAATAATGTCCTCTTCACTCTCAAGTGCCTGTTTGGACAATAATCTGTAGGATTACCCTATTTGTAGGGGACTCAATAATATCCATTTCTCATTCTGAGTTACTAAAGAACTTTTTTCCTCTTTTCTTCCAGAAGAAGGGGGTAAAAAACTATAGCATACTGTTTTCTAGTTTTGGGGGGCATTTAATGAAAAAGTAAATTCAAAATTTTCTATTTTTGCTGTGAATCTAAGCTAAAGTCTTTTGATATCCTGATTGACATCTTTAAAATACAACTTTTTTTTTTTTTTTTTTTTTTTTTTGTAAGATGGGGTCTTGTTATGTTGCCCGGTCCTGGAGTGCAGTGGCTATCCACAGCTGTGATTCTAGTGCACCACAGCCTGGAACTCCTAGGCTCAAGCCATCTTCCTACTTCAGCCTCCTCAGTAGCTGGAACTGCCTGGCTTCAACTTTTTTACTTTTAGTTTTTTGTTACTCTTGTTTCTGTTAAGTGGAATAACAGGAGATACGACACTGCAGAAAAACCTATAGCATAAGAATTTTTTTATTGCTTTATATTTAAATGAAGAGATTTTAGTATCTTTTAAAGACAAAGAATTTAGGAAAGGAAATGCTGTATTAGTTAGCATAGCAAAAATTGGAAACAAAAGTTCATTTGATTCTGGTTAAATAAATTATGGTGCTTCAAGATGCTCCACGATCCCAAACCTGTGGAATACGGTGTAGCTATTAAAAATAATGAGGCAGACCTCTATTGCTGACCTAGAAAGGTATCTGAGGTAAAATTAAGGGAAAAACAGGTTGCCAAGCAGTATGAAGAGCATCATCCCAATTTTTGTAAATAAAGATTAAATGAAAACTCTGATGGCTATGTTTGTGTAATATAGAAGCATTTGCCAATTAATAGTGGTTAGCTCTTTGTAGGGAGATTGGAGAGAAAAGAGGAGGATCATTCACTTTTTATCTAATAGAATTTAAAAATGAAAAGAAAATAAGCTAACTTTTTGTGGAGAAAACTTATACACTAGTATTATAATAGGAGTAGTCTTTTAATTTTATGTGTAAAAATAATATGTAAAACATTATTTTTTACAGTGGACAGACTGGCTCAGGGAAGACGTTTACTATGATGGGTAAGTAAATTAAAGACTAACTTTTGTTGGCTTAATCTACCCTTTCTGTGATAACAGTAACCTACAACATTTTGGGGAAAGGCATAATTTCTATATATGATGTTGATCTCTTGAAATTAAGGAGATTTCCCTAGGCTTCTGCCAAGTTGTGAGTTTTTTGCTAGCAAAGTCCATGTGTTAATCATGTTTGCAGCTATGTTTCCAGCTCAATGCCTGGCACAGAGTGGTACTGAATAAACAGTTTTTCAGTAGGATTTAATGAATTTGTATATGTTTATACACCTGTATAACTACTAACCAGATCAAGATTCCTGGTCAGTAACTACCAAACCCTGTCCGCTGGAATGCCTATTACTCTGATCTCTGTCATCATTAATATTGCTTGTTTTTGATCCTCTACAAATAATATTTTATTGTGTATCTTTTGTTTCTGGTCTTTTAGTGTTAAGTTTCTGCGATTCACTCATGTTGTTGCAAGTAGTAGTAGTTTATTTCCATTACTGTATAATATATTATTGTATGAATATACTACACATTTTCTAGTCTACTGTTGATAGACATTTGGATTATTTCAACTTTTCAACCATATGAATAATGTTGCTGTGAACATCTTTTCTTGTGTCTTTTGAAATAATTTGTGTTGGATATGTATCCAGGAAAATTGCTGGATCATAGTATATATGTATATTTAGCTTTAGTAATTCTGCCCAACAGTTTCCCAAAGTGATTATCTCAGTAGTATATGGAAGTTCCGGTTGCTCCACTTCCTTATATGTACTTGAAATTGTCAATTTAAAACATTTTAGGCATTCTTAAGTATGTATAGTATTATCTTATTGTGTGTTTATTTCTGTTGACAACTGAATACCTTTCATATGTTTATCTGATATATCAATAGCCTCTCTGTTGAAATGCCCATTCAAGCTTTTTTCTCCCATTTGAAAAATTAGCTTGACTTTTTCTTACTCATTGGTGGGTATTCCTTATAAAACAGAGAAGTTAGCCTTTTGTCTATGATATGGATTCCAGATTTTTCTCTAGGTTTTTCATTTGTCTTTTGACTTACTTGAGGTTTTTTTTTTCTATGCTAAAGTTTTATTTTACATGGCTGAATTTTTTTCTTTTCTTTTTCTTCTTCTTCTTTTTTTTTTTTTTTTTTTGAGACGGAGTCTCGCTCTGTCGCCCAAGCTGGAGTGCAGTGGCCGGATCTCAGCTCCCTGCAATCTCCGCCGCCCAAGTTTACGCCATTCTTCTGCCTCAGCCTCCCGAGTAGCTGGGACTACAGGCGCCTGCCACCTCGCCCGGCCTATTTTTTGTATTTTTTAGTAGAGACGGGGTTTCACCGTGTTAGCCAGGATGGTCTTGATCTCCTGACCTCGTGACCCGCCCGTCTCGGCCTCCCAATTTCTTCTTCTTTTTTTAATTTTTTTGAGACAGAGCCTACCCCCTGTCGCCTAGGCTAGAGTGCAGTGGTGCAATCTTGGCTCACTGCAACCTCCACCTCCTGGGTTCAAGGCAATTCTCCAGCCTCAGTTTCCCAAGTAGCTGGGATTACAGGCATGCGCCACCACACCCGGCTAGTTTTTGTATATTTAGTAGAGATGGGGGTCTCACCATGTTGGCCAGGCTGGTGTCCAACTTCCGGCTTCAAGTGCTCTACCTGCCTCGGCCTCCCAAAGTGCTGGGATTACAGGCAGAAGCCACTGCACCCGGCTTCTTTTTCTTCTTTAATGGCTTCTGAATTGTGAGTTGTAGTAAGAAAGGTCTTCCTCTCTCTCTGAGGTTATAGCAACAACAACAACAACAAATAATTGAATACTTGTACTTACAGTATGCCCGGCACTCTTGAAGACACTGTTGGTTTACTTGAATACAAGGCAGTGTCCTGGCTCTTGTGGACCTTCTGATTTTCAGGCAGGGGGAATACACAATTAAAAGCAAATACACCTCTAGAAATTATGCCAGAGGTAATAAGTGCTATGAATTAAAATAAAGCAATGTAAAGGGATGGAAAAAAGTAGAGGGTGCTATTTTAGGTGGTGGGTCAGGAAAGATCTCTCAGGAGGTCACCTTTGAGGTTATTAAGTGAAAGAAGAGTGAACAACGAGACTGTCCAAGAGAATAATCTTACAGGCAGAGGAACAGCAGTTGCACAGGCCCTGAGGTGGGTGCACACTCAAGAATGTTTGAAGAACAGCAGAAGACCCATTGAGAGTGGAGTTTTCCAGGATAAGGGGCTGGTAGCATGGGAAGTCGGAGCTATACCCTAGGGCCAGGTCATATAGGCCCTGGTGAGGATTTTGGATTTTGTTTTGAATATGATGTGACATTATTGGAAGAGTTCTTTTTTAAAATAAACAAACAAATAGGAAGTACATGATCTGATATATAATTAAAAGGATTACTCAGGCAGCTAAGTGGAATAAAGGCTATTAGGGGATAGAGCAAGGATTAGGAGATACTGTAGTGGGTCAGGCAAGAGATGATGAAGGTAATTAAAGATTTGTTGAATCTTTGTCTATTTGTGTTGCTGTAAAGAAATACCTGAGGCTGGGTAATTTATAAAGAAAAGAGGTTTACTTGGCTCACAGTTCTGCAGGTCATAGAAGAAGCGTGGCACCAGCATCTGCTCGGCTTCTGGTGAGGGCCTCATGCTGCTTCAGCTCATGGCAGAAGACAAAGGGGAATGGGCATGCAGCGATTACGTGGTGAGAGAGGAAAGTGAGAGAGAGAGAGAGGAAAGTGAGAGAGAGGGAGAGTGACAAAGAGAGAGAGAGAGATGAGGAAGTGCCAGGCTGTCTCCAACAACTAGTTCTCTTGGGAAATAAGAGAACTCACTCCCATGAGAATGGCACCAAGCCTTTCATGAGTGGTTGTGCCCCCCCGCACTCCATGACCCAAAAATGTCCCAGCAAGCCACACCTCCAACAGTGGGGATCAAATTTCAACATGAGAATTGGGGCCAAACATACTATACCAAATTGATATTCTCCAACAGGAAAATGATGTAAAATTATCTGCATGTTCTAATATTCATTCTCTTTATTCATTTACTTGCATTTTTCTACCTCTGTTATGTGTTTCTTAAGCTACGGGTTACAAGGACTATTTAAAATATTCCAGGTGTGGTGCAAGGCCTTCTACCAAAGACAACTATTATATTTTAAAATTTATTCTTTATTTTTCTTCTGCATATCAGCATTTTGTTAGTTCCTTTGGTCTCTAAGGCATACTTCACCAATATTTTGATTGTTAAATAGATCTAGATCTTTTCTAGCTATATATATTTTTTCTGGGAAATATTGCTATAACTTGAATTAGAATTCCTTAGAATCCTGCTATTTACATATACACTGATACCTCTTCGTTTTCCCAGTGTAACAAAATAGAGACTCTGCATTTTTCTGTCTGCATGGAAATCTTATAGGATATTCTTACAGTACTTTTCTTAACAGCTTGGCTTTTATTGCCTAATTTTTAAAAAAATCAACTAGCTAATCGTGATTTTTAGTACTTAATGTGTTTAAAGCACTAACATGGCTCTCAGTGCTTTGCCTTTACACTCTCAGTTAATTCTTTCCAATAACCCTATGTGGTTTTTATTACCATTATTATCCCCATTTTATAACTGAGAACTCTGCAGCTTAAGAGGGATTTAGTAATTAGCCTATGGTCACAAGGTATGGGGCCAAGGCCTGGAGCACAGGTCAGTCTATGAGACCAAATGTGCTGCAATAAAGTACAGTTGTTTGATATTCCTGCAGATTTTGGTACCTGGCAGTTGGAAAAATTTCAATTCCTCTCACAGACCTAAATTTAACTTGCTTGGAGCACAAGTAGGAAAATCATTATATAGTATAATCATCTTATTTCTATGTAAATTGCCATTTTGAAAGACTCTTGGAATAGAATAAAAATCCAGTGTTTATTTTTTTAACTTTTTTAGGACCATCTGAATCTGATAATTTTTCTCATAACCTGAGAGGAGTAATCCCACGAAGTTTTGAATATTTGTTTTCCTTAATTGATCGTGAAAAAGAAAAGGTAAAACTTAATGTAAAAATAAAGTGGTTCTATGAAATGTCTAATTTTGAATAGGTAGCTACTGATAATTAGCTCATGATACATGGTGGAGCATGAATGGTACTACTCTACAATGTGGATAGACTAGTGTGGTATAAGAAAACCTTTCAGTTCTGAGGATAATATTAAGGATTCTGAGTTGTTTTATCTCAATTGAGTTTTTAGTTTATAAAACATGCATTATCCTTTATCCCAAATTGCTAGTTTACAAGAAAGGAAAATAATGCTTCTGGGGCTCTCAAAAAAAAATATTTTGCAAGAGAGAAACTGTAAAGAAAATCTCAGCTGAGGAAAACAGATACATTAATACTCTAAGCCTAATCATCTACCTGTACCTAGGCTCACAGGTGACTGCAGGTGTCCCTAAATCCTCATGGCATCCAGCAGTGATGGACTCATCCTCACCATCTTTGTAGCACCTGCTACTGCCTTCCCATGGTCTTTGTGCTCCACATGTGGTATGGCTCCATCACTGTGGGGATATGGTCTTTCCTCCTACATTGGCTCCCAGGTTGGGCCTTCTCACAATTGTGCTGATTTAGCTTGGGGAAGTCGGGGCTTAGGACCATTTGTGTTTTATGTTCCATTACTTATGTACCAAAGAAACTTATATATAACATTGGTTTACCATTTACTCCTTTGCAGAAATCACCTATCTGTAAAACTGAAGTTAGACACACGAATTGTGTGGCAGTGAAATAATTTAGTACCATGCATTTCTATGGTTAAAAATCCTATAAAGTCTTTTAAAATAAATTATTTTCAGTCGTTTGAAGAACATAACACTTGTTTCAAATAAAACTTTATGAGGACATCAAATATATAACACAGACAAAAATGGAATTTCCCAACTGGACTGCTCAATTCTCCTCTCCCTGTATTAGCTCCCAGGCACCTGTGGAGGCCTCTAGGGTGCCTGGGACCACACTTTGATGCAGCTCTAAAATATAACCATGTGTTAAAACTAGTTATCGGCCGGGCGCAGTGGCTCACGCCGGTAATCCCAGCACTTTGGGAGGCTGAGGTGAATCACAAGGTCAGGAGATCGAGACCATCCTGGCTAACACAGTGAAACCCCATCTCTACTACAAATACAAAAAATTAGCCGGGCGTGGTGGGAGGCACCTGTAGTCCCAGCTACTCAGGGGGCTGAGGCAGGAGAATGGCACAAACCCGGGAGGCGGAGCTTGCAGTGAGCCCAGATCACACCACTGCACTCCAGCCTGGGTGACAGAGTGAGACTCCATTTCAAAACAAAACAAAACAAAAAACTAGTTATCTAGATTTTTTTACTTTTAGGTATCTTATATTGTATTAAAGGATAATAGCGTAGGAGATTTATGTCTTGTGAAGCAAGTGCAAAATTAATGCTTATGAAAACTAGGTATGAACACATGAAAATAATGTATCTAAATGAGGCTTCTTTTTTACAGGCTGGAGCTGGGAAGAGTTTTCTTTGTAAGTGTTCCTTTATTGAAATCTACAACGAGCAGATATATGACCTACTGGACTCTGCATCAGCTGGACTGTACTTAAGGGAGCATATCAAGAAGGGAGTCTTTGTTGTTGGTGCAGTGGAGCAGGTGGTAACCTCAGCTGCTGAAGCCTATCAGGTACCCTGCAAAGAGTACTTATTTGGTGCTTAGGCAACAAACCTGCTGTGAAAGCACCCCAATCTCAAAAAAGCAAGAATTGAGGTGCCAAAAATATGTCATAAAGGCATAATACAGAATGTTCATGAGAAGTAAAGATAAAATAATATGGCAGTATTTTATTCTATTCCAAGAGTCTTTCAAAATGGCAACCTGGAAAGGGCAACTTAAACAGAAATAAGATGATACATTGTGTAATCAGTTTCTTACTTGTCCATATGTCTTTAGTGGTTCCTCCTGGGAGATGCCTGTTTGAGGGGCTTCTGGGAACTCTGGCCTTTAAACCAGCTGGCTGTTCTTTTCTATGTTGCTTGCTTGTTAGGTGTCAAAAGCTAACTTATCTTGAGCATTCAGCTCAGGACAAGCAAACCTCTTGACAGGAATTTACAAAATATTCTAGATAAGTTTTTATGAAACCTGATCTGGTCCAATGATTTGAAAGTTTTTTTATTATGTAGCATTTGACACATATAAAATATTGCCACACACATGTAAGTTACCAAGCATAATGTTAAAGTGAACATTCAGGAGGCTTTTAGACAATTTAAAGACCCTAGTATCACCAGTACTATCCTATTTACTGGTGATATTTGGTTTTTTAAATATACTATAAATAGGTAAATAGGATACCTGTCCTCCCTATCCCATATCCCTGGCTCCTCTCCAAAATTAAGCACTAAGTTGAATGTCATTATCATTTTCTTCCACTTTTAAATCAATATATATGTGGTTTTGCCTCTTTTTGAGTTTGAAAAAACACATATTTAGCTCTCTCTGACTTTAAAAACTCAACGTGGTTTATGAAATCTATGTTGCATTTCATTTATTTTCACTGCTGTATGATATTTCATAATTTATTCTTTTATCTTCAACAAGCCTCTTGATTCCAGCTATTTAAATTGAGACTCCCCCAAGCAAGAGACAGGTTCTACTTGTGACCAAATGTGTGTATGCATACATACTCAAGAAATTGTGTTGAGTTTTTTATTGGAATTACATTGCAGTTATAGACCAGTTTAGAGGGATAACATTTTTTTACAATGTTTTACAATATTCAGTCCATACATTAACATGGTATGTCTCCTCTTTTATTTAGATCTTTAATGTCTTGCAATATAATTTTAATAATTTTCATCATAAAAGTCATACATACTTTTTGTTAACTTTATTCCAGTATACCTTATGTTTTTAGTTGCTGTAATAATCTTTTTTTATTTTCATTTTTATTTATTTTTTATTTATTTATTTTTTTTTTGGAGACAGAATCTTGCTGTGTTGCCCAGGCTGGAGTGCAGTGGCGTGATCTCAGCTCACTGCAACCTCTGTCTCCTAGGTTCAAGCAATTCTCATGCCTTAGCCTCCCAAGTAGCTGAGACTACAGGTGCACACTACCATGCCTGGCTAATTTTTTGTGTTTTAGGAGAGACAGAGTTTCACCATGTTGCCCAGGCTGATCTTGAACTCCTGAGCTTAGGCAATCCACCCGCCTTGGCCTCCCAAAGTGCTAGGATTACAAGCATGAGCTACTGCGCCCAGCACATAGTCTCTTTTTAAAATTACATTTACTGTTTGGTGTGTATAGAAATGCAGTTGAATTTTTCTTTCTTTTTTTTTTTTTTTGAGATGGAGTCTCGCTCTGTTGCCCAGGCTGGCGTGCAGTAGCGTGATCTCGGCTCACTGAAAGCTCTGCCTCCCGGGTTCACGCCATTCTCCTGCCTCAGCCTCCCGAGTAGCTGGTTCTACAGGCGCCTGCCACTACGTCTGGCTAATTTTTTTTGTTGTTGTTGTTTAGTAGAGACAGGGTTTCACCGTTTTAGCCAGGATAGTCTCGATTTCCTGACCTCGTGATCCACCTGCCTTAGCCTCCCAAAGTGCTGGGATTACAGGCAAGAGCCACCGCGCCCGGCCAAAATGCAGTTGATTTTTATAAGATGCTTTTATAATCAGTTACCTTGCTAACTATCTTAAAAAATCAAGAATGTGTGTTAAAGTTTTGTTTCATGCTTTTTCCACTGTTGTTGAGATAATCTTGTGTTTTTTCTTCTTTAACATGTTAACTTGATAAAGTACTAGATTAAGATTTGCTAATATTTTGTTTAGTATTTTTCATCAATTTAAAAAATTGAGATCAATCTGTAATTTCCTTTGTCCTATTCCGTTTTTGTTTTTGTTTTTGTTTTTGTTTGAGACAGGGTCCCACTCTGTCATCCAGGCTGGAGTACAAGTGACACAGACAATCATGGCTCACTGCAGCCTTGACTTCCTGGGCCTAACAGATCCTCCCACCTCAGCCTCCCTAGTAGCTGAGACTACAAGTGCACAGCATTATGTTTGGCTGAGTTTTGAATTTTTTTGTAGAGATGAAGTTTAGCCATGTTGTCCAGGCCAGTCTTGAACTCCTGGGCTCAAGCATTTCACCTGCCTCAGCCTCCCACTATAAGCGTGAGACACTGCACCCGGCCCTATTCTCTTTGTTTTGTTTTATTTATCAACGTTACTTGTTTTCTGAAAGTATTTATGCCTGGGATGACTTATTCTTAGAATATATAGTAGAACTCAGCTGCAAAATTATCTGGGTCTTGTGAGAAGATTTTTAACTACAAAAAAAAATTATTTTAATAGAGCCATGCAGCCATTTTATTTCTTCTTGGGTCAGTGTTAGTAAGTTATGTATTCTTAGAAAAATTTCAGTTTCCTCTTAGTTTTCAAGTATATTGGCATAAAGTTGTTCCTAGTATTCACATTTTTACAATCTTTACCATAACTGCCATTTTGTTTGCTTTTTACATGGTTGTTATTGTTTATATGGACTTGCTCTTTAATATTTTCTTTGTTTTTAGTTTCTCCTGGGTTTATCTTGCTGTTCTTTTTCCAGCTTCTTAAGCTGGATGTTTACTCGTGTTGGCATTTCTTTTGTGATATAAGTATTTAATGCTATAAATTTTTACTTCTTAATACTTCTTTAACTTCACACAAGTTTTAATATTTTAATTATCGTGTAGATCCAAATATTTTTCTATAATTTTTTTGACTCATTAATTACTTAGAAATGTGATTTTAAATTCCAAAGTGTGTGGTTTTTCTAACTTATTTCTCATGTTGATTCTCAATTGCATTGGGATCAGAGAATGTGGTCTTATGTGACATCTAGTCTTTGAGATTTTTTTGAGACATAATTTGTGGATTTATAACAATTTTTTTCAAGTGTGCCATGTGTGCTTAACAAGAATATGTATCCTTGGTACAAGGTTTTATATTTTTGCTAGTTTTCTTGTCCCTGTAATCTATTGATACTTCAGAGAGATGCACTGATTTCCCACTAAGGTGTTGGTTTTTCAGTTTCATTGCGATTTTTCTCTGTATGTGTATGTATATATACATACACATATGGAAACACAACAAGTCCTCACTTAACATCCTGAGAGGTTCTTGGAAACTGACTTTAAGTGAAACAATGTATAATAAAACCAATTTTACTACAGACTAATTGATACAAAGAAGAGTTAAGTTCCTACTGCATATTTCTAGTCATAAAAGCATCACCAAACTTCCCAATAAGGACCCAACACACTTCTAATATTAAACATTAAAATGTGAACTATACATTCATTTTAAAAAGATGATAAAAACAACTAAGATAATTGTTTACCCAGGTTTGGTGGATAAGTGAGTGATGGCAGTCATGGTGTTGGGTTAAATCAGGAATAAATGTTTACAAAGTAGAAATTGTCAGGAGCACTTCCTACCGCCATACAGTTCAGAAACAAGCGATAACAAATATGGTGGGCTCACTGAGTACTTTCGTACTGCATTGTTTATTGTCCTGTATTTGTATGAGTATCATATACTTTATGAAATTTTTTTTTTTTTTTGAGAGAGTCTCACTCTGTCTCCAAGGCTAGAGTGTAGTGGTGCGATCTCGGCTCACTCCAACCTGTGCCTCCTGGGTTCAAATGATTCTTGTGCCTCAGCCTCCTGAGTAGCTAGGACTACAGGCATGTGCCACCACATCTGGCTAATTTTTTGTATTTTTATTAGAGGTGGGGTTTCGTCATGTTGGCCAGAATGGCCTTGAACTCCTGACCTCAGGTGATCTGCCCTCCTCGGCCTCCCAAAGTGCTCGGTTTACAGGCATGAGCCACCACACCTGGCCACTTTATGAATTTTTATTTGGCAATATTTGTATTAATTCATTTTCTACCATGCTTATTCCTGTTCAGGTTTACATGTGGCAGAAACCAACCAAGACAGGACACCATTCTATTGCAGGCACATACATCCAGTCAGTCAGACTGGGATCATTTGGATGTGCCAGTTCCCTTACCATGCACATCTTTGGAATGTGGGAGGAAACGAGAGTACCTAGAGAAAACCCATGCAGACAAGAGGAGAACCATAAACTTTACACAGACAGTTGCCCTGGCTGGAAATCATTTTTTTTCCTCAACTTCGTAACAAAATAACATTGAATGAAATGAAATGGAGGACCTGCTGCTGTGGACTCTTTTGTTCGGTGTATATAGAAGTGTAGAATTAGTATATATCTTCCTTTTATTTTCATCTATAATTCTTTATTGACCCTATACTTTCCTGTCAACACATTTTGCTTTACAAATATGTTTTGTTTGATGTTCACATACCACTCAACATTCTTTTGATTACCATTTGCCTGGTATATGTTTCTCCATCAGGCTTTCTGTTTCTTTCTTTTTTTTTTTTTTTTTTGAGTCTCGCTCTGTCACCAGGCTAGAGTGCAGTGGCGTGATCTTGGCTCACTGCAACCTCCGCCTCCCAGGTTCAAGCTATTTTCCTGCCTCAGCCTCCCGAGTAACTGGTACTACAGGCGTGTGCCAGTGTGCCCCGTTAATTTTTGTATTTTTAGTAGAGACAGGGTTTCACTATGTTGGCCAGGATGGTCTCGATCTCTTACCTCATGATCTGCCCACCTCGGCCTCCCAAAATGCTGGGATTACAGGCGGATTACAGGCGTGAGTCACCGCGCCCGGCCCCTTCTGTTTCTTAATATTTCAAGTGTTTATTGTAAACCACAAAGCTATACTTTGCTCTTTTTTTTAATCGCTTATGACAGTATCTTACCTAATTTATTTACATTACTGTATGATTGTTGATATTGTTAGACTGGTTTCTGCTATCTTTTTTAGTGTGTTTTGCCTATTTCATCTAATGCTTCCTTCTTTTCTTGCCTTTTTGTTTTTGATCCACTATGCAGCATGATTTGTTGAAAAAAACTTTCTTTTTCCCATTACATTGCCTTTGCACCTTTGGTGAATTGACTGTACACATATGGGTTTATATCTAACTGTATTCTGTTCTGTTGATCTGTTTCTTTTCATCAATACTAAACTGTCTTGATTATTACATAACTTGTTGCTAAGTAGTGTCTTTAGATCAGGGACAGTAAGTCTTCCAACATTGTTCTTTTTAACAATTATTTTGGTTATTCATTGTCCTTTGCATTTTCATTTACATAGAACCAGTTTATCAATTTCTACAAAATAGGCTGCTGGGATTTTGAGTGGGATTGTGTTGAATCTATCAATTATTTTTGGTAGAATTGGCATCTTAACAACATTGAGTCTCCCAGTCTATGAACATTCACCAAGTATTTTTGTTTTTGATTTTTTATTTTGATTTTTGTAGAAGTATTCAAGCAAACATGCTTGTATTTGCTTTTTCTCCTTATGTTGCACAAGTGACAGCATACTGTGCTATTTTTATACCTTGCCTTTTTTATTTTAGAGACCAAGTCTCACTATGTTGCCTAGGCTGGAGTGCAATGGCGCGATCTCGACTCACTGCAACCTCTGCCTCCTGGGTTCAAGAGATTCTCCTGCCTCAGCCTCCCAAGTAGCTGGGATTACAGGTGTCTGCCACCACGCCCAGCTAAATTTTGTATTTTTTCGTAGAGATGGGGTTTCACCATGTTGGTCAGGCTGGTCCTGAACTCCTGACCTCAGGTAATACACCCGCCTCGGCCTCCCAAAGTGCTGGGATTATAGGCGTGAGCCATGGTGCCCAGGTGCTTTTTTTAAATAATAGTATTTTGGAATTTGTCTCAGGTTGGAGGATCTCTCTCTTTCTCTCTTTTTATAGCTGTATGAATGTATTTCAGATGTATTTAATATGTAATATACAGTATTTATTGTTATAGAAAGAAAGCATAAAGTACTATCCAAGGAATATACAAGATACAAATAGTTGGGGGCAGTGGCTCACTCCTGTAATCGCAGCCTCTTTGGGAGGCCAAGGTGGCGGATCACTTGAAGTCAGGAGTTCAAGACCAGCCTGGCCAACGTGGTGAAACCCCGACTCTACTAAAAATACAAAAAAATTAGTCAGGCATGATGATGCATGCCTGTACTCCCAGCTACTCCAGAGGCTGAGGTGGGAGGATCATTTGAGCCTGGGAGGCAGAGATTTCAGTGAGACATGAACATGTCACTATACTCCAGCCTGGGTAATAGAGTGAGACTCCATCTTAAAAAAAAGAAAAATGATACAAATAATTTCAGTTTTATACTGTTGATGATTAATAGGGTTATTATAGCTAGGACTCTCTGTTGCCCAGGCTGGATGGGAATGGCCTGATCTCGGCTCACTGCAACCTCTGCCTCCTGGGTTCAAGTGATTCTCCTGCCTCAACTTCCCGAGTAGCTAGGGTTACAGGTGCGTGCCACTACGCCTGGCTAATTTTTTGTATTTTTAGCAGAGACGGGGTTTCACTATGTTAGCCAGATAGGTCTTGATCTCCTGACGTCATGATCCGCCCACCTGGGCCTCCCAAAGTGCTGGGATTACAGGCGTGAGCCACCGCGCCCTGCCAACAGCTACAATTTATTGAGTGAAGGTGCCAAGCACTGTGCTACCTTTTTTGGTACACATTATTTTACTTAATTTTCAACATGCCCTTTGAGATAAAGATACTAATTTCCCCATTTTACCCTATATATACTGTGACTCTCCTACCAAAACTGTGGTCCTCAGAACATCAACATCACCTGAGAGCTTGTTAGAAATGCAGAATCTCAGGCTCCACCTCACACTGAATCTGAATCTGAATTTTAACAACATCCATAGTGTTGGGGTCCGTGCCGGGGGTGGTGGAGAATGAAAGAACACACAAAAGACAAAGACACACAGAGAACATGGCGGCCACGCTCAGAGCCTCTGCCTCACTTTATTTATACCCCATAAACCCCACGTCAGCAGAAAGAATGCAATGCAAAACAAACTTCCTTTTCCCAGATGTAACCTTCTACTCAGTTCCTTGTTTCTATGCTCTTCCTTATCTGCCCGCCGTCTTGGTGCCTACGGGAGTTCATTAAAAGTTCAATTGGAGATACTGTCCTTGAGCCCTATCTATTCTCAGCATACTGTTTTCAAAGGCCCCTGCATTTCCCCCTTTTTGTTTTAGTAGTTGAGTTTTTAAAGTTAAATTTGCGCGCTCAATGATGGCTTGACCTTGACTGTTGCCCTGGATACCGGTGATATGTTGAATATTGTATTGCTGTAAGAAAACTTGTAATTTATGAGAGACATAGGCAGGGGCATTATTAGTTTTAAGTATAAGAGGAATGCCCATGATGGCGAAACAAACCAAGAGATGTGTAATAACAGAATCAGCTTTCTCAGATGGCAACGGAGTGGCCCATTGAAAATGAGAAAATGTATCAATGGTATGATGAACATACTTTAATCGTCCAAAAGAAGGGACATCTCATGGATTAACCCCAGGATGGAAGGATGGAATGCTCAAAGGAGCACAGGAAAGACAAGCTCGAATAAGAGAACGAGCTTGTTTTGTTCTGCAGCATGTAGGTGGCCGATTAAAAGCGAATCAATCTGAGTATTACCATGAACTAATGGTCCAGGAAATTGAGAATGAGAATGAAGATGAGTGATGAATAAAGGAGCTCGACGTTGGCTCAAAGTAGAAGATAACAAGGAAAAGAGTTTTTGAAGAGAAGAAGTAGCACAAAGAGGTAAAGTGGCCTGAGAAATATAAGAAGTAACATAAACGGCGTATTGAGAATCACTAACAATGTTACAACCAGTAGTAGGGAAATCAGGTAAGACCATGAGAATAGCAAACAGTTCTCCCTGTTACACCGAGGGATAAGGATAAACTGTAACTCGAGATTGATGAACACTCCAATATCCAGCCTTACCATTGCTACTAGCATCAATAAAAAAGGTAGGACCTTGAACAGGAAATACAGAAATTGGTGAGAAAGGCAACACAGAATGTTGCCTAAAAAATGAAAAGATCGGAGACTTAGGATATTGGGTAGAAAATTGTCCAACAAAAGAAGCGCAAGCAACTTGCCAAGAATCAGAAGTTGCAAAAAGATAAGTGATCTGATTATGAGTGAATTGAGGAATAATTAAGGAAGGATCTCCTCCCCAAAGTTGTCAACAGTGATGCCGTCCTTTGATGATCAGTTCAGCTAAACGATCGATATAAGTAGCCAAGCGTTTAGATATTTTATTGGACAAAAAGATCCATTTTAGTGGTCGACTAGTTTGATGAATCATTCCTGTGGGAGAAGGTAAAGTATGAAATAAAAGGAAGGGCCTTTTGAAGTTGCTCTTCAACAAGCTGGAGTTCTTGTAAAACCAAAGGAGTTAAATGGCGTGAGTTGTCCAAGTGACTCTCTCCTTCTAGAATAGAAAAAAGATGTTATAACTGATATGTTGGTATTCCTAAAACAGGACGCATCCAATTAATGTCTCCTAGAAGCTTTTGAAAATCATTTAATGTTTTTAAATGATCACGTCGAATTTGAATTTTTTGGGGTCGAATATTTTGTGTTCTTAAGGTATAACCTAAATATTGAATAGGAAAATCCAGTTAAATTTTTTCTGTGGCAATATTAAGTGAGTAGAAAGAAAGCTGAGTTTGTAATGATACAAAAGCATCTTGCTGCTTTTCTCTGGTGGGTGCAGCAAGAAGAATGTCATCCATATAATGATATAAAAAAACAGAAGGATGACGCTTTCGAACAGGATCCAAGGCCCTATGGACAAATTCTTGACACAAGGTAGGGCTATTTAACGTACCTTGAGGTAAAACTTTCCATTGATATCGAGAAAGTGGCTGAAAATTATTAAAAACAGGGACAGAGAAGATCCATACAATGATAAATTAACACAGTTAGAAACTGATTGTTTACAGGATTTAAAGTCCTATGTACGAATTTTTGACATATAGTAGGGCTATTAAGTATACCCTGGGGAAGAAGCTTTTGCTGATATTTTTGAATAGGTTGTCCATTATTATATTTAGGAATAATAAAGGCAAACTTTTTACAATCTTGAGGTTGTAATGGAATAGAGAAAAAACAATTTTTGAGATCTATGACCATTAATTTTTAACTTTGTGGGATAAGGGCAGGATTAGGAAGACCGAGCTGTAAACTTTGCCTAGGTTGAATGTAAACATTTATAGTTTTAAGAACAAGACAAAGACGGGAATTCCATGCAGAAGTACGTGGCTTTAGATTCCTCTCGGCCATTTGTTTTTTGACTTACTCTTTTAAAATCCTAAGTATTTCTTTAGATAATGGCCACTGTTTCACCTAAAGAGGAGTGGTCGTTTTACACTTTAATTATAAAACTTGAGGCTGGTGAACAGTGGCTATGAGTTTAAAAGATTGTAGCCCATTTTGAACATCATATTTTTGATAGCTGAGGAAATATGAAGAATGTTTAAAAAAGCACCAAATTGTTATGAAAGATTTTGTCCCCAAAGATTAATATTGATAGGAATAATATAAAAAAACACTTGACCTTGTTGACCTTTAGGACTGACACAGGTTAAAGGTTCTACGTTTTGATAAACCACAGAAGCAGCACCCAAGCCAGTGAGTATAACTGAAACTTATCTTTTTTCCCATTGTATAGGCCACTAATTTAAACAAATAATAGACATATTCACCCCCATATCAATTAACCCTTTAAAAACTATTTCATTAATATGCAATGAACATAAGGGCTTTTGATTAGAAACTAAAGTTTCCCAAAAAACAGTTTTTTCTGTGCTACCAAACCCTCCCTATTGAGAAGATGTTCCCCTGCCTCTAGGCATATAAATTGTGAACTTGTACCATAATAAGAATTTTATTAGTAACATCAAGATCAATGATTTCTGAAATCATCATTAACTTCCATATAGCACTGTTGTTTTGACCTAACAAAAGTCCTACATGTCCTTTTGGCAAAGGGCCACACACTCTAATAGCTAATTTATATACTCCTCTATTAGGAGATAAAGTATAAGGCTGAGTAATAGCTAAGTCAGCAGCGGCGCTCTGCTTAGTTGCCGCATAAAGCTGAGAAACTGGGGTAAGGTGTGGGATCCTTAAGGAGGACTTGAATTTATTCCTTAATGTTGTAGGCCATTGCTCACTGAATATTGTAGTAGACTTACATTGTAATTGTTGGGGCCTCAAACCTGTGGGCCCCGACTCCCATTTCCCAGGAGAGGAGACAGTAAATTTCCACTTCTATCAGTTTTAGAATGACATTTATTTGTCCAATGTCGACCTTTATCACAACATTTGAACACCTCTGAAGGCAGCTTTCTGCCTCGAGGGATAAAAGTGTTCAATTTTTATGACATTCTTTTTTGAAATGTCTAGGTTTACCACACTGAAAGCAAATACCTTGTTTGTTATTTCCTTTTAAGGCTTTAGACAAAGCTCCAGCAAATAATTGAGCATTATAAATAGCCCCTCCAAAACTAACACAAGTTTTAATATATTTATCTAAATTGGCCCCATTGGCCTTTAACGATTTTAACAATTTTTGACAGTCAGCATATGCATTTTTAAAAGACAATGTTTGTAACAAAATTTTTGAAGCAAAGCCAGCACTCAAAATTTTCAAGACAGCATCCTGAAGACGGGCTACGAAATCTGGATAGGGTTCATTTGTGCCCTGTAAAATCTTCACAGAGGAAAGGGAAGATTTTCCTGTTATCTCTACCTTATTTCAGGCCCTTAAAAACAAAGTCTTGATTTGAGTAAAGGCAACATCATCTAGACCAGCCTGAGCATTAAGAGTAGCATATTGGCCCGTGCCTGTGAGTTGTTCCTCAGTGGGTCCTGGGGGATCACACATAACATTTTTTCTAGCCTGTACATGTGCCTTGTCCATTTACCAGCTGTGCAATTATAACCACTGAGAACGATCAAGAAAAGCCTTCCCCAAAGTCTTCCAGTCTATAGGAATCATCAAATTTTCTGATGAAAAAATATCAAGAAGAGCAAGGATAGGGGTCCATAGTTAGAAATGGCAGCTTTCATTTCTTTTAAAAATTTAATTTGTAAGGCATTAAATTGGACATTATTGCCACCATTTGAAAACTGAGCATTAGGCGCAAAAGAAGCACAAATAATTAGAAACAGATCCAGCTCCTTAAAAAAATATTTTTTTAATTAAAAGTATATATAATATATAATAATACTCATATCCCCAAATATAAAGAATCCCAACATATTAATAAGAAAAGGCAAATAACCCAACCAAAAGTAGCAGAACAAAGAAATGACAATAAACCTATATGTCTAACATCATTACTCACTAGGAAATATGTATATTAATACCAAATTGAGAATCATTACATACACAATACAATGGTTAAAATTTAAAAACACAGAAAATATCAAGAGGTAGTTAATGTGTTAAGCAACTCGAATACTCAACTTCTGTTTGGAGTGTAAATTGGTGGAACCTATGCACCCCTATAACATAACAATTCCCTAGCTGGGGTTATTAATACTATATTAATATTAATAGTTAATATTAATGTGCTTATTTATTGACTATTGAAATACTCATAATATTTTAACAAACAATAAGATATACATATACACTGGTTTTGACATATTAAACAGGTGTTTAGTATAAATTTAAAGTATGTCTGATGTGAACAGGGCTTCAACTTTGCCAAACAAAGGTAAAGATAAGGAAGCCGGGGGGTTGGAGGCTCTGGAAAATCCTTTTTTAACAGGGCAGAAGGAAAAGAAACAGGGAAAGCTCGCAAAGGTGAATTAGAAGAATATATCTGTAATATTTGTTGAAGCATTTCCATAATACTCTGCATGTCAGAATTTCCCTTAGAAGAAGGAAAAGCTGGCTTTTTCTCTTCTCCCCCTTTTGCTACCCACCCCCCCATCCTCTGTTATCCTGGCACAAATGGGCTCCATTTCAGATTTATTTTTTTCCCAAATCCTCAGATACCTTTCCTCCTGTGGCTACATCACCACACTCTGAATCAGTCTCAAGTAACTCTGATGTCTGAGTGATAGAGTTACACAAGGTCCACAATTTTGGAGGCATAATATCCCCTAACTGGAGAGCTCTAAGCAGAGCTTTTACTACCTGTAACCATTCTCTGCGATTCAGCTGCACTTTAGTCTGATACTGAAACTAGTAACAATGTTGTTCAGCATGGGCAAACAATCACTTCAAAGTCTTTTTCTTTCACTTCTACTCCTATAGACAGCAACAGTCCTTGAAACAGGCGTAAATATTCTGAGGCCAGAGAGATGGAATTCCCATAATGAAAGCTTAGGAAGGTTCCCCTTAACAATATCCGGGCCTTACCCGTCCCTAGGGGGTTCCCCTTCTTGTTCTCCCCTACTCACCTGTGCTGACCCTGCTCGCTGCGCCACTTGTTGGGGTCCGTGCCGGGGGTGGTGGAGAATGAAAGAACACACAAAAGACAAAGACACACAGAGAACATGGCGGCCGCGCTCAGAGCCTCTGCCTCACTTTATTTATACCCCATAAACCCCACGTCAGCAGAAAGAATGCAATGCAAAACAAACTTTCTTTTCCCAGATGTAACCTTCTACTCAGTTCCTTGTTTCTATGCTCTTCCTTATCTGCTCGCCTTCTTGGCGCCTACGGGAGTTCATTAAAAGTTCAATTGGAGATACTGTCCTTGAGCCCTATCTATTCTCAGCATACTGTTTTCAAAGGCCCCTGCACCATAGGTGATTCATATGCACCTAAAACTTGTATGTTCTGTTCTGTGGGGTAGGTACCCACATTCCCATTTTACAAATATGAAGGCTGAGTCTTCAAAAGGTCCAGCTGGCCCCAGACCTCACCTAGTAAATAGTGGAGCCACAGGTTGAACTGTGATGCATCTGATTCCAGAGCCTTCATTCTGAACTTTCATGTATCCTGCTTGCCATAGGGAATAGAAGGGAAAAAATACCTTGTAGACCAAAAGAGCTGACAAAACTTTGGGCTTAAAGATAATTTACAGGTTTTTCCTGTCCAACATTCTCATTTTGTAGGTAAAGAAAGGGGTTCAGAGAGGTTTTGTGACTTACATTAGGTTAACACAAATAAAGGGTGGTAAAACCAGTTCTAGATCCTATGCACTCTGATTTCCTGTTTGTTCTCTTTCTGTAACGTGGAAAGGGAACACAAAGGAAAGGAAAATAGCTTCAGTTTATTCCTTAATGGACCAGTAATCTTTCTCATCACCCTTTACAAATTTCCTACTGATTTTGGTGGATGTTGTGTACCATTTGGAACTTGGAATAATATAATTTATCTTAAAAAGCTAGATAACAATGAAAGGCAATAGATATTCTTAATCCCTCTTCTAAAGAGAAAATATGCTTTGTGTAAATATATTTCCTTTTCCCTATGAAAGTAATTAGCTGTATGTTAGTATTTTTCATAATAAAATGAATGATTCTCAAGTGCTTATTTTACGTTTTAAGTGTACTTACCTTGTTCCTTTTTTTTCCCCCTTTTTTTCTTTTTTTTTTTTTAGATAGGATCTTGCTCTGTTGCTCAGGCTGGAGTGCAGTGGCACAATCATGGCTCACTGCAGCCTTGAATTCCTGGGCTCAAGAGATCCTCCCACCTCAACCTCCCGAGTAGCTAGGACTGCAGGTTCCTGCCACTATACATAGCAAATTACTATTATTATTTTTTGTAGAGGTGAGGTTTCACTATGTTGGTCAGGCTGGTCTACAAGTGATCCTCCAGACTTGGCCTCCCAAACTGCTAGGATTACAAGCATGAGCCACTGTAACTGGTCCTCTCATTTCTTTTAATATGTTTTCCTTTTGCATAGGTGTTGTCTGGAGGATGGAGGAACAGACGTGTGGCATCAACATCAATGAACAGAGAATCGTCTAGGTCTCATGCTGTCTTTACAATTACAATAGAGTCAATGGAGAAAAGTAATGAGATAGTGAATATACGGACCTCCCTACTCAACCTGGTGGATTTAGCAGGATCTGAAAGGCAAAAAGATACCCATGCAGAAGGGATGAGATTGAAGGTAAGAATGAAATTATGGTCTTCAACTTGTGTGTGAGTTCTTACTAGCAGTCAATATAGTCGTGATGCATAACAATGTCTCAGTCAATGAGGAACTGCATTTATGATGGGGGTCCCTTAAGAGTATAATAGCTATACCACATGGCTTACGTATGTTGTAGGCTATCCCATCGCAGTTTGCATAAGTATATTCTATGACACCCACAAAATGATCAAATTTCCTAACAGCACATTTCTTAAAATGTACCCGTGTTAGCTGGGTGCGGTGGCTCACACCTGTAATCCCAGCACTTTGGGAAGCTGAGGCAGGTAGATCATGAGGTCAGGAGATCGAGACCATCCTGGCCAACATGGTGAAATCCCGTCTCTACTAAAAAAATACAAAAGTTAGCTGGGCGTGGTGATGCACGCCTGTAGTCCCAGCTACTTGGGAGACTGAGGCAGGGGAATCACTTGAACCTGGGAAGCAGAGGTTGCAGTGAGCTGAGATTGCCCCACTTCATGCCAGCCTGGGTGACAGAGAGAGACTCTGTCTCAAAAAAAAAAAAAAAAAAAATGTATCCCTTTTGTTAACTGATATATGACCATACCAAGCTAAGTGTTTTGAGGGTGGCAAAGAAATAAGAAATTGTTCCTATTGAAAAGAAACAGAGATTTCTGTTGTGGAACAGTGAACATAGATGGGATAGGGCAAGTCTGTCAGTAGCAAAAATGTTTTAATTCATACCAGAGGGGATAAGGGTACGAGAGACAACAGGGGTCAGAGGAAGAAGGGTGCAATGTGGACTGCTTGCGGAACGTGTGGAAAAGAAGTAGTTCTTGACTTGTCAAGGATTTGGGTAGGGAGAGAGAAACAGGAAATGCATGCCTGGCAGGGGGGCATCTCAAGTGTTATTGTGGATGCAGAATGAGTGTAGCATTTGGCATTTCAGCATGGCTCAATGGATGGGTTTTTTAGAGAGGCAAGCAGGCCCAGATTATCAAGGACCAGGAGTGCCAGGCCAAGTTTGTACTCAACTCTGCGAACATTGGGAAACACTTAACATTTCTGAGCAACTAAATGATTCATGAAGAAAGCCTGTTTTAGAGAAACTTAGTCATCTGACCCACTGCTGTTGAGATTTTAGAAGGGAGAGCCCACAGAAAAAGATGACCACTTATGCTGTTTAATATTTCAGGTGTGAAAGGTTAAGTACCTAGTCCTAGACTAAGGTATTAACAGTGGGACCAGAGGTTCTATGTAGTATGTATTGTCAGTATGTATATATAGAGTAATATGAATTGTCAATAAAATATTTATAGATTCTATAGTTTACAATATACATGGGCAAGGGGAGAGGACTTGGAAAGGATGAGGGAAGAGATCTACTTTTTTCATTAAAAATGAGGATTTGAGTCGCCTGACCTACATTTGAGGCAGTTTCAGGCAATCTGAAGCTCATATTTCTTTGTTTTGAGACAGTCTCACTCTGTCACCCAGCTGGAGTGCAGTGGCACGATCTCGACTCACTGCAACCTCTGCCTCTCAGGTTCAAGCAGTTCTCCTGCCTCAGCCTCCCAAGTAGCTGAGATTACAGGCGCCCACCACCACACCTGGCTAAATTTTTGTATTTTTAATAGAGATGAGGTTTCGCCATGTTGGCCAGGCTGGTCTTGAACTCCTGACCTCAGGTGATGACACCCTCCTTGGCCTCCCAAAGTGTTGGGATTACAGGCATTAGCCACTGCGCCCAGCCTAAAGCTCATATTTCTATTGAGATATGAGGCTTAATAAATATTGCGTATGGGCTGAGCATGGTGGCTCATGCCTGTAATCCCAGCACTTGGGAGGATGAGGTGGGAGGATCCCTTGAACCCAGGAGGTCGAAATTGCAGTGAGCTGTGATTGTGCCACTGTACTCCAACCTGGGTGACGGAGTGAGACTCTGTGTCAAAAAAAAAAAAAAGCCTATGCTTATAATAGGACATATACCAAGTCTGTTCTAAAATGCTTTATATATATTAATTCATTTGACCTTTCCAACAACTCTGGGAAGTAGGTGCTATTATTTCTGTTTTACAGTTAAAGAAAGTGAAGTCACACAGCTAATAAAAGTAGGGCTGAGATTCAAACCGAGCTGCTACAGTACTCTCAACCATGCCACTAACCACCTTTCTGATTTACTGAATGATAGCAGCAGTGACTCTGAATTCAGTATATCTTGCATTATAATTTTGACTTTTTCTCTTTTTTGTATACTTCTTCCACTGCAGACCCAGTTTTCAAAATATGCTACCTACAGTAAAAATCTAATGTAACCTATTTAGCTCATTTTTTACCCCCACCAAGCTTCTGTTTTAAAGTAGTTTTTATTATCCTTTACAGAATTAAACTGAATATTCTCCTCAGATAAGTTCATCAGTGGCTTTGGGGGCTGTATGGGTGAGTTATTAGGCATTATACCCTTAAATATTTTAGCATAAAAGGATTGAAAAAAGTACCTGTTAATGCACTACTCTACCTTTTTTTTCCCTATTTTTTTCTGGTCTTTATCTCTACCTATAGCTTGGTTTCAAACTTACAATCATGAAGTGACATTAATATTTTTTTTTCGTTGCATGATTTTTGTGTTTGTCTTTTTTTGTTGTTGTTTTTGAGACAGGGTCTCACTCTGTTACCCAGGTTGGAGTGCAATGGCACAATCTCAGCTCACTGCAACCTCCACCTCCCAAGCTCAAGTGATCCTCCCACCTCAGCCTCCCAAGTAACTGGGACTACAGGCGTGTGCCACCATGCCCAGCAGTTTTTTATATTTCTTTGTAGAGATGGGGGTTCGCCATGTTGCCCGGGCTGGTATCCAACTCCTAAGCTCAAGCAACCTGCCCGCCTCGGCCTCCCAAAATGCTAGGTTGACAAGCGTGAGCCACAGTACCCAGCCTGTGTTTGTCTTCTAATACTAAAATTACACTGTACATCAAATAGGTAAAGGTTAGGGGGATAGTTCAGCACTTCTTTTTTGTTTGTTGAATAGTTGTTCTTTATTAACGTTGTCCCTGACTTGCCTTTTCATCCAAAATTATCCTCTGCTAGATATATTTTCATTCAAAATACCAAAGAGAAACCAATGTACCTAAATTTTTGTTCTTTTCCGTCAACACCTTAGGAAGCAGGTAACATAAATCGATCATTGAGCTGCCTGGGCCAAGTGATTACTGCACTTGTCGACGTGAGTAATGGAAAACAGAGACATGTTTGCTACAGAGACTCCAAACTTACCTTCTTACTACGGGTAAAGTAGATCCTTGGGTTCCTGGGCTCCTTTTGGTTATGCTAAAGTTGATAGTGGGACCATCTCTCAGCCTTGGCAAGAGTATACATTTTCTTTGCTTAAAAAGATCTTGTGATTTCTCACCGAAAATGTGTCCATTCCTATCATTAAATAGGATTCCCTTGGAGGTAATGCCAAAACAGCCATAATTGCAAATGTTCATCCTGGATCCAGGTGTTTTGGGGAAACCCTATCAACACTTAACTTTGCTCAAAGAGCCAAGCTGATTAAAAACAAGGTAAAATACTGGCGTATACTTCATTAAATAAATGAGAAAAATACTAAAGCTTGCAGTATGCCATTTTTGTGATTGCTCTAATATTAACATTAACTTTTATTTCTCTGTATAGTTTATCTCACTATATGCAAAATTTCTATTTTATCTTTCCTACCCTTCTATATCACACATGTAATTAGAGACCTAGGTTAGATCTTATGGTAGTTATTGCTTGACTAGTTTTTTCTCTCTTTTTTTGAGACACAGTCTTGCTGTGTCACCCAGGCTGGAGTGCAGTGGTGCAAACACAGCTCACTCTACCTTCAACTTCCTGGGCTCAAGAGATCCTCCTGCCTTAGCCTCCTGTGTAGCTGGAACCACAGGCATGCAGCACCATGCCAGGCTAATTTTTAAATTTTTTAAAATGTTTATTTATTTATTTATTTATTTTGAGACAGAGTCTTGCTCTGTTGCCCAGGGTGGAGTGCAGTGGCGTGATCTCGGCTCACTGCAAGCTCCGCCTCCCGGGTTCATGCCATTCTCCTGCCTTAGCCTCCTGAGTAGCTGGGACTACAGGTGCCTGCTGCCACGCCCGGCTCATTTTTCGTATTTTTTAGTAGAGACAGGGTTTCACTGTGTTAGCCAGGATGGTCTCCATCTCCTAACCTCATGATCTGCCTGCTTCAGCCTTAATTTTTTTATTTTTTTGTACAGGCAGGGTCTCACTTTCTTGCCCAAGCTGGTCTCAAACTCCTGGGTTCAAGCAGTCCTCCTGCCTCATCGTTTCAAAGTGTGGGGATTACAGGTGTGAACCACTGTACCCTGCTGACAAATTTTTTCTTAAGGGAAAGCAAATTAAGTTTGTGAGTATTTCCTTCTGCCAACAGCCAATCAATCAGTTCTGCAGCAGATATCAGCTGGGTGTCCTCTGATTCAGTTCCATTCTAACACTATATATCTGGAGATAGGGTGAGATCTCACAGGTTCAGGGCTCAGTCTTACAAGACTGCCCCCGACTTCTGATGCCAGTTGCAAGCCCTAGCTTGTTCTATCTGTGCTTTCAGACCGATTGGCTGTAAATCAGGGGTTCCATGTTGCCCCTTTCCCTGGGTAAATCAGAAGACTATAGATCTAGTCATTTGTTTTATTTCCTTGGACTATGGAGTACTAGTAAGATGAGGAGGAAAAATCATTAGAGCTTCCTGACCCAAAGTCTCTTAAGATTTACTAGAAGTCTTTGGAGATTATAGAACTGCAGCAATAATTAGAATTATGATGTCACTGATGGGACAGTGATGTCAGAAGTACAGTAGTACCTTGTAATGAAGCTGGCGATAAGAATCAGAAGCAACTGGAAATGGCTGCTTAACACGCAAAAGAACAAAACCAAGAGCCTTCTACTAGTCATTCTCAATGGTAAGCCCTCTGCAGCCTATCAGTGGACAGTGCTAGAATATCTGGGACTTGTTTAAGGATGTGCTATTTAAATTTTTCCCAGTGAGCAAATTGGGCTTACGGCAAGAATACGGAAGACCTTGGGGCTGTCACAGGGTGTTTTTTCCTTCCTGGAGTATTGAGTATTTCACAGCTGAGTCCTCTGACCTGGTTGGTACTCAGCTGTTGGCACTCATTGTCGCTCTTTAGTGGACCTTTTTAAATATTTATTTTTTTAATTAATAAACTTTTTTTTTTTTTTTTTGAGATAGAGTCTCGCTCTGTCACCAGGCTGGAGTGCAGTGACACAATCTTGACTCACTGCATCCTCCGCCTCCTGGGTTCAAGTGATTCTCCTGCCTCAGCCTCCCAAGTAGCTGGGACTACAGGCAGGTGCCACCACGCCCAGCTAATTTTTTTGTAGTTTTAGTACAGACGGCGTTTCACCGTGTTAGCCAGGATGGTCTCAATTTCCTGACCTCATGATCCACCCAGCTAGGCCTCCCAAAGTGCTGGGATTACAGGCGTGAGCCACCATGCCCCCGCCAACTTTATTTTTATGGCAGTTTTAGGTTTACCGCAAAATTGAACAGAAAGTACAAAGAGATCTCATATAGTCCCTGTCACCATACATGTGTGACCTCCCCAACTCTTGACATCCTGACCCACAGTGGCACATTTTGTTTGTGAGTCTTTTAGCCTTTTAGAAGTTGTCCTAAATAAGACATTTCTTTAAGAAAATGAAGATAATCATTTAGTGTGGTTAAAAAAAAAAAAAAAAAAAATGGAAGTGTCAAACCAATCCCTCCTTCCAAAAGGGCTGTTAAAAAATAAAGGTTGGATTCCTCTGGAGAAGGTTGCTTCTGCAGAGCTCAAGCCAGCCCTGCAAGTCATCACGCACTTAGAGGCTAGGCTCCTTCCCCGTAGGGAGCTAGGAAAGAGGGGAAATGATACTCAATGAAGTGTTGACTCTTCTCCATTGGGAGGGTGGGGGAAGGCTGTTGTTCTCAGGGAAAGAAGTATTAGGTGAACACACCCGGATCCCAAAGGTGATCCAACCTGACAGCTCAGGGCTAGTCAGCTGGGGGGAAGAGAGCCTGGCTGGGGCTCTCTCTCTCTGGCTCCAGGTCTGAAGGCACAAGAAAAGGAAGCTTCCTCCCCACTCAAGCACACTGTGATTCCTGTGGCCTTTTGATTCCTGTGGTCGTGAAGTTTTGTTTGATGTTCATCACTACAAATCATATCAAACAAATGTAAACACAGGACTATACTACTCAAAAAGCATTATTTTAATGCTTTTTTAAAAATTCCTGAACAGGCAGTAGTAAATGAAGACACCCAAGGAAATGTGAGCCAGCTCCAAGCTGAAGTGAAGAGGCTCAAAGAACAACTGGCTGAGCTTGTTTCAGGACAGACACCACCAGAAAGCTTCCTAACCAGAGGTAGGATAAGCACGCTGTCCTTTATCTTGGGGAAGACTGTGTACAAATAATAGTTTAAGAGCCCTTGATGATAGACACAACACAATAAGGCAACCCACATTTTTCTACAAGTATCTCTTTCTGCTTATTTCTCCTATATAGGAACATAGTGCTTTGTTTGTAATCAGATACCGATACTATAGGCAGTGAGTTCTGTGAGATATGGTAAAAGGGGGAATTAAAATAATTTTAATAATCCATAATAAGTGCTAAAGAGATTAATTTCATTTAGATCTACTTCTACGTAGCATATGTAACCTATATATGTTTACTATAGGATAAGAGAGACTTACTTTTCTTCAAAGAATAGCTAGTAGAGAATTAATTAACTGGAAATCCATAAAGCCAAGAGGGTGAATTATTAATAGATCTTAAGAGGTGCACAGCACCCTAGGACTGCTCTAATTTTTTTTTAAAAATCTACTTCTACTTCTGTTACACCATATGTAATCTATTGTGCATATTAACTAAATAAAGAGAAACCTATTCTTTGAAGAACAACTAATATGTGGAATGGTTAATTTGAAATCCATGATCTGGTGATGACAGTCTCATTTTTTTTTTTTTTTCTTTTGAGATGGAGTCTCTCTCTCTTGCCCAGGCTGGAGTGCAGTGGTACGATCTCAGCTCACTGCAACCTCCACCTCCTGGGTTCAAGCTATTCTCCTGCCTCAGCCTCCTGAGTAGCTGGGATTACAGATGCACACCACCATGCCTGGCTAATTTTTTGTATTTTTAGTAGTGATGGGGGTCTCACCATGTTGGCCAGGCTGGTCTCGAACTCCTGACCTCAAGTGATTCATCTGCCTCGGCTTCCCAAAGTGCTGGGATTACTGGCATGAGCCACTGTGCCCGGCCACAGTCTCATTCTTTTAGATTAGTTGAGAGCAATCAATTAAAGGCTATCTGTTCTCTTGGGTTTGAAGTGTGTTAAATATTTTTTTTTCATCTTCCCTTTCTTATTGGATCAATTACAGACAAAAAGAAGACTAACTATATGGAGTATTTCCAGGAAGCAATGTTATTCTTTAAGAAATCTGAACAGGAAAAGAAGGTAGGAAATGGAATTAGTAATAAAGGAGATTCAGGATACTTAGTTTTTTGCTGTGTGGTTTTTATTGCGTTACTGAGTGAAATAAGTAATACCAAGTCAATAAAGTAATAGAAGGCTATGAAAAATCAAATTTTGCCTTTAAGATTAAATTTGAAGTTAGTATTTGTTGCTGGACTTACGAAAATTTAAGGATGTTGAATTATTTTTCATGTTTAACCAAATTATGAATTTCTTTAAGTCTCTGATAGAAAAAGTTACCCAATTAGAAGACCTCACCCTCAAAAAGGAAAAATTTATTCAATCTAATAAAATGATTGTGAAATTCCGAGAGGATCAAATAACACGCTTGGAAAAGCTCCACAAGGAATCTCGGGGAAGTTTTCTGCCTGAGGAGCAGAATCGTTTGCTCTCAGAATTAAGGGATGAGATTCAAACTCTGCGAGAACAAGTGAGTATAGGGCGTCTGTAATATTTCTAAAAACAAAAGAAGTTCAAAGCAAATCTAAATTTGTCACCAAGTACATGTTCTTTAATACAATGGAAATTGTTTGAAGTGAATTCTTCTGACAGTGTGATTGCATAATTCCTTTACCTGCCTTTTTAAAATAAAGAGAAGAGAAAGGGAAAAGGAAGAAGTTGTGGTGATGTTGCTACATAGTATGCAACTCTAGCAGGCCATGCAGAATTTCACCCAGTGGGCATTGTGGTTGTCTGAGGTAGTAGGCTCTTTAGAGTTGTGCCTTTTAAAGTTTTTGTTGTTTTTCCTTTTCCTTAGGGAGAATGGATAGGTCAAACAGGTACATCGTGGGAAAAACCAAAATCTCTTATCAGCTTCTTGTTTATCTCTCTGGAGTTTTTAATGAATATTCAAACTAATATGGGTGGATATTTTTACTTTTGTTTCTCCTTTACACTTTTCTGCACTTTGCCTTTTTCAGTTAATCTGGGTTGACAAGATTACTTTGGTCCTTGTTCTTTTCAGTGTGTTGATTTAACTAGTCTCCTTTGCATGAAAAGCGTGCCACAGTGTACACCCTTGTGCTTACCTCCTTAGGTGAGTGAACATTGCAAGGGTCTAGACTCCAACTGAGAATAGCAGAGTTACAGGACATGCATATTTTCAAACTGATCACACATGCCAAGTTGCTTTCCACGGTAGTTGCAGAAGGGTACCCCAGTAGTGCATGTGCATACCTAGTTTTCTAACAGCTTTTTAGAGGAACTAATTCACTAAAGAAATGTTTGTAAATATATAATGCATGTAATTCTTCTATGTCACAGATAGAGCACCACCCCAGAGTTGCAAAGTATGCTATGGAAAATCATTCCCTCAGGGAGGAGAATAGAAGACTGAGATTATTAGAGCCTGTGAAAAGAGCCCAAGAAATGGATGCCCAGACCATTGCAAAACTAGAAAAAGCTTTCTCTGAAATAAGTGGCATAGAGAAAAGTGACAAAAGTAAGAAATGATTGTTGTATATATGTTCCATGTAGGAAGGGACTGTTTTAAAGAGTATTTGTAGTGCCTTGTGACTAGAGTCTTCATTTTAGCCTCCAGGCCTGCTGTGCTAATGTCTTATACACATATTCTTTTATGTTATAGAAAGGTATTTACTAAACTTTTTTTTCTCAAAGATCACAGAGCATAAACTATGTAAGCTAATAGATATAACAAGAAAATACTCATTGTATTTCTGTTTTATTGATAAAAAGATTGATTCAGATACTACGTTAAATTTTTAGTAAATTTTCCGGTTTAAAGTATTTGAAATGAAAAGTGTTTAATTAATTAAACATGAATAAAAATCGAGTTGAAATGTTTCTCAATCTAGTTAGGCCTGTGCAATGTAAGAGATGTAGAAAGGTCAGACTCATAGCACAGTGTTTGGGTCCTGATGTTGTGGTTACCAGTGTGTGCACTCTCTAGTTACATGCTACTTTCATAAGTTTGCGTACTATGTGAAAAGTGGTTTAGTTAGTACTAAGTCTGTCCTACAGTCTTGACAGCTGTTGGTGTTCATACCCTGGGATTTGGTAACAAAGTCTGTGTTTGCCCCAGTCTTAGAGTTAATATTTTCATGGTCTTTTATCATAGACATGGCCTTGGTTTCCTTTTAGGTTGAAATTGAGAAAGTTCTACTGTTTTTATTCTACATTCATAAAGAAGACTGTCTCTTTGCTTTTTAAAATTTCATTTTTTAAGCCTTCTATTCTGTTACGACTGAATAGAATATTAAGAGTCACAGTAACTGGGTTGGGGAGAGACTTAAGATATTAGATGTAAAATTACCGTCAGGTTTTCTTTTTTGAGATGGAGTCTCACTCTGTCGCCCAGGCTGTAGTACAGTGGTGCGATCTCGGCTCACTGCAACCTCCACCTCCTGGATTCAAGCGATTCTCCTGCCTCAGGCTCTCTCCTGGGATTACATGCACACACCACCACACCGAGCCAATTTTTGTATTTTTGGTAGAGATGGGGTTTCACCATGTTGGCCAGGCTGATCTTGAACTTCTGGCCTCAAATGATCCACCCACCTCGGCCTCCCAAAGTGCTGGGATTACAGATGTGAGCCCCCACGCCTGACTTAGGTTTTCTGTTTTATTTAAACTACTTTTCCCTACAGTGCCCTTTATTTTGTTGGCCATTTTGTTTTGGTCTCCATAATACCTTGACTTAGTCCCTTCAGAAGATGCTAATATCTGGATCTCATCAGTTTCTTTTTTTTTTTTTTTTTTTTTTAGTTTCTAAACATTGATCACTCTCTAAACAACTTTTATGTGATCTTTTCCCACACTGAAACTCAGTGGACTCTCTTCAATATATTCAGTGTTCTAAAAGGCATTTCCTGAAAATTAGTATTTTCTACCTGGTAAATGATACTGAGTTCTTACAACCTGCTGCCCTTGCTATTTGTTTCCTTTTCTAAATAATTCCTTGGCTGTTAACATTAGCTGCTAGCACTAATTCCTGCAAGATTCACTGGCTGCTGTTTGTCTAGCATTAGGCATGCCACATTTTCGTCATTGTTTGCTCTTTCTCCTAATGGGAAAGGTGTTGCCTTAACTACGCTTCTCCATCCTATGGCCTCTGCTTCTTAAACATGACTTCTAATCCCCTTTGGCACACTGTCACATCCTGCGCCTTCTGCTGAGTTATAAGCTTTTGTATTTTAGGGCTCACTTTCCAACCCATTTCTCATTTTTCCTCCTTGTGGCCCAAAATTGATACCTGACAGAGAACTTAGAAAATGTGTCCTATTGTTTTTGTTTTTCAAACACTGAAGTTGTGAAGCTAGGCATGGTAGCATGCACCTGTAGTCCCAACTATTTGGGAGGCTAAAGCAGGGCGTTCACTTGAGACCAGAATTTGGGGCTTCAGTACACTATGATTGTGCTTGTGAATAGCCACTGCACTCTAGCCTGGGCAACATAATGAGGCCCTGTCTCCAAAAAAAAACAAAAAAGACTGAGATTGTTTTCTTATTAACAGATCAGCAAGGATTTTCTCCTAAAGCTGAGAAAGAACCATGTTCGTTTGCAAACACTGAGAAGTTAAAAGCACAACTCCTGCAAATTCAGACAGAGCTGAATAATTCAAAGCAAGAATATGAAGAATTCAAAGAACTTACTAGGTAAAGTCTAAATACACATGCATGCACACTTATATTCTTTTAGTGTTCATTTGCTGTAGTGTTAATATTGATAATTCAATTGGGCGTTTTACTTTAAATATTAATCTCATAGAAGCAACTACTTTGACATGAAGAAAAAGCATGCTTCTAGCTCTTTACTAATATATTTAATGAACTAGATAATATAGGTGTTTTAAGCAGTTTTTTCCTGTTGGGTTGAGAGTCTATTGAACTTACATAATAAATTATTTAAATTTAAATTTGGTAGTCAGGGTTGTTAAGATTTTTAGGAAGTATAGGTTTATTAATATTCCTACTTGATTCTCATTATGTAAAAACAAAGATAAATCACATTCATATTATAACTAAGATCAATCTTACCCTAAAATATAAACAAATGTTTGGTTCAAAAATGACGTATCACATATGGTATAATCATGGACTATTTGGACCTTTGAATTTGAGCGCTACCATTTATTTACTAGTTGAATCCCTTAAACAGTCAGTCTCTGAGCCGTAGTTTACCGAACTGAAGAATGAAGGGAATAATCTGAGAGAATAGAGAGTATCTCTGATTTAGAGATAACTATAAAGTTATATGAGAGCATAAACTGTAAACTACTCTATGAATGTTTGACATTACTTATTACCTGAAATACTCTGTTTTACAATATCTATTAGGAAAAGGCAGCTAGAATTGGAATCAGAGCTTCAGTCTTTGCAAAAAGCTAACCTTAATCTTGAAAACCTTTTGGAAGCAACAAAAGCCTGCAAGCGGCAAGAAGTTTCTCAGCTGAATAAAATTCATGCTGAAACACTTAAGGTAGGTCATCTGAACCATACTTCCATCTTAAATCACTGCTGTGTCATTTTATTAGTAATGGAGTCTGTATGGTCTATCTGCAGATGCCGATGACATCCCATGCAGGTAATTAACACCGGTGTCACTCTGGTCCTTGGGTTGCTGCCAGCAACCCCACTGATGTATCCCCCCAGGGGTAGGGTGGAGTAGGAAAGAATTCAGCATTTGGAATCAAATTTGAATGTGCTGCTAACCTTAGGCAGGGTTTCCTAACTTCTGAGCCTAATCTTTCTTTTCTCTAAATTGGAGATAAAGGTAATTTACTCGCAGAGTTTTAGTGTACTAAATGAGATAGATAAGCTACCTGGTACCTTGTAGATATCAGTAAAATGGCAGCTGTTGATACAATGTAACATGTCCTCAAAGCTTTCAGTAGAATAGAAACCCTAAAGGGCAAAGACCACTAAGGGATCACAGGTGCCATTGGAAATAACATGAGAGGGTTTTGTCCTAAATAACCATATCCCTCATAAAAGAAAAACAAAAAACAAATGTATGAACGACTGAGAATGAGGGGAGAGAAAGGAAGTACACAAGGAAAACAAAAGGTTGAGGAGGTGATGCTGATTTCAGTTTTTTTTTTTTTTTTTTGAGACGGAGTCTCGCTCTGTCGCCCAAGCTGGAGTGCAGTGGCGCGATCCTGGCTCACTGCAAGCTCCGCCTCCTGGGTTCACGCCATTCTCCTGCCCCAGCCTCCCCAGTAGCTGGGACTACAGGCGCCCGCCACTGCGCCCAGCTCATTTTTTGTATTTTTAGTAGAGACGGGGTTTCACCGTGGTCTCGATCTCCTGACCTTGTGATCCGCCCGCCTCGGCCTCCCAAAGTGCTGGGATTACAGGCGTGAGCCACCGCGCCCGGCCTGATTTCAGTTTTTGTATCAAATTTTTGTGTCAAATTTTCTGAAGGTTAAAAAAAATTTTACCACACCTGGGTGTGGTGGCGCAGGCCTGTAGTCCCAGCTACTTGGGAGGCTGAGGCAAGAGGATCGCTCAAGCCCAGGAATTCAAGTCCAGCTTGAATTCAAGTTCTTTTTTTTCTTTTTTTGAGATGGAGTCCTGCTCTTGTCGGCCAGACTAGAGCGCAGTGGCGCAATCTCGGCTCACTGCAACCTCTGCCTCTGGGGTTTAAGCGATTTTCCTGCCTCATCCTCCCGAGTAGCTGGGATTACAGGTGCATGCCACCATGCCCGGCTAATTTTTGTATTGTTGGTAGGGACAGGGTTTCACCATGTTGGCCAGGCTGGTCTCGAACTTGTGACCTCATGATCCACCCGCCTCAGCCTCCCAAAGTGCTGGGATTACAGGTGGGAGCCACCACGCCAGCCTCAAGTTCTTTTCAATAAAAGAAAGAAGTAGGGCAGGGCGCGGTGGCTCACGCCTGTAATCCCAGCACTTTGGGAGGCCGAGGCGGGCGGATCACAAGGTCAGGAGATCGAGACCAGACCACGGTGAAACCCCGTCTCTACTAAAAATACAAAAAAATTAGCCGGGCGCGGTGGCAGGCGCCTGTAGTCCCAGCTACTCAGGAGGCTGAGGCAGGAGAATGGCGTAAACCCAGGAGGCGGAGCTTGCAGTGAGCCGAGATCGCGCCACTGCACTCCAGCCTGGGCGACAGAGCGAGACTCCGTCTCAAAAAACAAAAAACAAAAAAAAATAAAAAAAATAAAAGAAAGAAGTAGAGAAGAAAGACAGAAAACCTTTCCTTATGTGTCTTAAAATATAAATAGATGTTTATTTATAATGATTATTTTAATAGTGGTGCTTTTCGTGTCACTTAATGGAAGACTAAGTAATTGTATTCATATTTGAATAGGTAATTTATGTGAATGAAATTTTTCTTTTTTTTTTTTTGAGACGGAGTTTTGCTCTTGTTGCCCAGGCTGGCGTGCAGTGGTTTACAATCTTGGCTCACTGCAACCTCTGCCTCCTGGGTTCAAGCGATTCTCCTGCCTCTGCCTCCCAAGTAGCTGGGATTCCAGGTGCCTACCACCACACCTGGCTGATTTTTGTATTTTTAGTAGAGACAGGGTTTCACCATGTTGGCCAGGCTAGTCTCGAACTTCTGACCTCAGGTGATCTGCCCGTCTTGACCTCCCAAAGTGCTGGGATTACAAGTGTGAGCCACTGCGCCTGGCCTGTGACTGAAATTTTCAAAGATATAAAAGGTATTTAGTAGCAAATCTCTTTCTACAGCTTGAGGGCTGTGTGTGTGTGTGTGTGTGTGTGTGTGTGTGTGTGTGTTTTAAAGCAATATTTTAGAGTTTGTCCTATGTCTGCAGGGGAAAAAACGTTCTCCCCTTTTTTGTTTCTGTTTTGGTTTTTGATTTGTTTTGGCAGTTGCTCAAGAATGTTATGTGGATATATAATGATTTATTCAACCTGGAAAATGCTGGGTTTTTTCCTATACAGGCGGAAATTTTTAAAAAATATTTTTAAATTTTGATTTATTTATTTTTTGTTTTGTTTTCTAGAGACAGGGTCTTGCTCTGTCACTCAGGCTGGAGTGCATTGGCATGATCATGGCTCACTGCAGCCTTGAACTCCTGGCTTCAAGCGATCCACCTGGAGCCTCAGCCTCCCAGAACACTAGGATTACAGGTGTGAGCCACCATGCCTGACCAGAATTTTTTTTTATGTTGCCAAGAGCGGCATAGCAATTCAGAGCCTTTGTTGTTGTTTTAGTTGTGCAACTACTATATGAATACATTCTCTTTGTTTAAAAGAAATATACATATTTCAAGTTAAAGTTAAAATTCCTTTTCAGCATCACTTCCAATCTGGATCTAATCTAATCCTTTGTCCCCCCTAATTCCTGGAGGTAGTTTAATCCTTTTTCTTAGCATTTTTATACTATAAATATATACAGACTGAGAAAACACATAGAGTTGTTTCCTAGATTGTTTATTGCTTTTTTTTTTTTTTTAAAGAGTCATTCTTCATATGTTATTCTACAATATGCTTTTGTTAACTCAGGGATATGCCTTAGAGCTTTCCACATTAACTGGTACCTAGAGCCTTATTTGGATATGAGGCTCAAGGAATATGAGCCTCATACCGGTTAACGTGAGGCTCAAGGGATATGAGCCTCATACCAGTTAATGTGGAAAGATCCAAGGCATCTCCCTTGAGGGACAGAAAAATTATAGAGCTTGAATTATAGAGCTTGAAGCACCATGAGGGATATCCCCTTAAGGGATATGCCTTGGATCTTTCCATATTAACTGGTACCTACTTATTTTAACCCTAGGTTTCTATGGCTTAAGTAGATGGTTTCGAGTGCATGCATTCTCTGGGGGTGGATTCCGTTAAAGGAGAATTGGTCATTTTAGGATGTCTTAGCATTTGAGTGAGTCAAGCTGAAGCTCCCTCCCAGTGTCTGTAGCCTGTCCCTGCAGCCCTGATGCACTCCTTTCCCAGCACTGTCCGCAGGAACTGGCATTGTCAGGCTTGTTAACATTTGACCATCTGATGGGTAAAAAATGAGATCTTGCTGTTAAGGTTTTAATTCTCATTTCTCTAATTTCAAATATCTTTTCATGTGTTCATGTCCATTTGTATATCCTATTCCCTGAAAAGAAAGAGCCCATTTTACTATTTTTTAAAATATTTTTCTTCAGATTTTGTTTTTATGTAATAAGCATTTGTTAGGTATACTGCCAATATATTCCTCCATCATGTTGCTTGTCTTTCATCTTTGCATGTGATGCTTTTGTTATATAGAAATTTTATATTTTTGATGTAGCCAGATTTATTGACCTTTTATCTTTATGACTTTTTTGCCTTTTATTTTCCTTTACATTGAGGTGTTTGTGTATCTGCTGTTTTTCTTTTGAATGGTATGAGAAAGGGATTTAACTTAAAAATAATAATACATCTAGGCACAGTGGCTCACACCTGTAATCTCAACACTTGGGGAGGCAGAAGCGGGAGGATTGCTTGAGTCCAGGAGTTTAAGACCAGCCTGGGCAACATAGTAAGACCCTACCTCTGCAAAAAAAAAAAAAAATCTAGCCAGGTGTGGTGGCATGCACCTTTGGTTGTCAGCTACTCCTGATACTTGAAATTTCCACAGAAAAATTATTCTATTTCTGGACTGGGTGTGGTGGCTCATGCCTGTAATTCTAGCACTTTGGGAGGCCAAAGCGGGCGAATCACTTGAGCCCGGGAGTTGGAGACCAGCCTGGCCAACATGGTGAAACCCCATTTCTACTGAAAATACAAAAATTAGCCAGGCATGGTGGTGTGTGCCTGTAGTCCCAGCTACTTGGGAGGCTGAGGCAGGAGAATCGCTTGAACCTGGGAGGCGGAGGTTGTGGTGAGCTAAGATCACACCATTGTACTCCAGCCTGGGCAATAGAGCAAGACTCTGTCTCAAAAAATAATAATAATTCTATTTCTGGACTTTGTATTTCCTCCCAGTGTTCTATTTGAATGTACATAAGCTAATGTACTGTTTTAATATGTACTGTAATGTAATATACTATTTTAATGACCATACTCCCCATACCCCTATGTATTTTTATATCAGATGGGGAAGTCTCCCTAATTTGTTATTTTTATTTTTATTTTTTTTGAGAGACAGGGTCTCAGTCTGTCACTCAGGCTGGAGTGCAATGGTGTGATAATAGCTCACTGCACCCTGGAACACCTGGGCTCTGGGGATCCTCCTGCCTCAGCTTCCCAAGTAGCTGGGACTACAGGCCCAGGACACCATGCCTGTAAAAATAATTAAAATGATTTTTTTTTGCTAGAGACAGGATCTCACTATGTTGCCCAGCCTGGTCTTGGACTCCCGGCCTCAAGTGATCCTCCCCTTCTTAGCCTCTCAAAGTGTTGGGATTATAGCCATGAACCATCATGCCTGGCTTGTTCTTTTTAATTGTCTTGTCTCTTCTTATACATTTATTCTTTGTATGAAATTAGATATCAGCTCATTAAGTTTATTTTTAAAAATTGTATTAGAATTTTGCTTGGGACTGCGTTGAATTGATGAATTTATTTCCACTTGGGCATTTTTATACTGTGTTTCAAGAACACTTTTTCTTTTCTTTTCATGAATAGTATTTCAATTTTATCCTCTCTATTCACAAAATTATTAAATATGCCCTTTTAAAATATGTGCTAATGTTTTCCATAATCATTTTTTGCTGCAGATTATAACTACACCAACCAAGGTCTGCCAACTTCGTTCCCGACCAGTACCAAAATTAAGCCCTGAAACGGGAAGCTTTGGCTCTCTATACACTCAGAATTCTAGTATATTAGATAATGATATATTAAATGAGCCAGTTCCACCCGAGATGAATGAACAAGCCTTTGAGGCCATTTCTGAAGAGCTTAGTACAATGCAGGTAATGTTTTGTTCTAGAAAAAATAAATAACTGGACATCCATTTAAATAAATTTGCTTTGTTATTTTAATTCCCTATAAGTTACAGTGTTCAAAAGTGCTTAGTATTAAAACCATATCTTTTTAAGTGTGGGTTTATAATCATTCCTAGATTGGAAATCAGCCCACTCTTGCGTTTTGTCTCTACTTAGCAATCTTTAGCAAGTCATTCTCCATGGGCTTTGGTTCCCTAGTGTATAAAATGACCAGTTGGCCGCTAGCTCCAAGTTCCAGAACTGGTTTGTATAGCACAGTGCTGTATCTGCTAAAGAAAGTTAGAAGAGGCCGGGCGCAGTGGCTCATGCCTGTAATCCCAGCACTTTGGGAGGCCGAGGCAGGCAGATCATATGAGACCAAGAGTTCGAGACTAGCCTGATGAACATGGTGAAACCCTGTCTCTACTAAATACACAAAATTAACCGGGTGTGGTGGTGCATGCCTGTAATCCCAGCTACTCGGGAGGCTGAGGCAGGAGAATTGCTTGAACCTGGGAGGCGGAGGTTGCAGTGAGCCGAGATCACGCCACTGCACTTCAACCTGGGCAACAAGAGCAAAACTCTGTCTCAAAAAAAAGAAAGTTGAAAGAATCTTATTATTGTGGCGAAAAGAAAGAGAGATCAGACTGTTACTGTGTCTGTATAGAAAGAAGTAGACATAAGAGACTCCATTTTGTTCTGTATTTGAGGTGCTGTTAATCTGTGACCTTACCCCCAACCTTGTCCTTGCAAGAGACATGTGCTGTGGTGACTCAAGGTTTAACGGATTTTGGGCTGTGCAGGGTATGCTTTGTTAAACAAGTGCCTGAAGGCAGTATGCTTGTGAAAAGTCATCACCATTCTCTTAATCTCAAGTACCCAGGGACACTGCCAAAGGTCACAGGGACCTCTGCCTAGGAAAGCTAGGTATTGTCCAAGGTTTCTCCCCATGTGATAGTCTGAAATATGGCCTCGTGGGAAGGGAAAGACCTGATCGTCCCCCAGCCTGACACCCGTGAAGATTCTATGCTGAGGAGGACTAGTACAAGAGGAAAGAAGGCCTCTTGGCAGTTGAGATAGAGAAAAGCATCTGTCTCCTGCCCATCCCTAGGCAATGGAATATCTCGGTGTAAAACCCGATTGTATGTTCTGTTTACTGAGAAAGGAGAAAACCACCTTAGGGCAAAAGGTAGGACTTGCTAGCGCAATGCTGCTCTTTATGCACTAAAAAGGTTTATGGAGATGTTTGCATATGCATGTCAAGGCACAGCACTTTTCCTTAAACTTATGTCACAGAGATCTTTATTCATATGTCTTACTGCTGACCTTCTCAGAACGATGATCCTATTATCCTGCTACTTCCCTTTTTCTAAGACAGTAAAGATAATGATCAATAAATACTGCCAGGGTAGGTCCTCTGGATGCTGAGCGCCGGTCCCCTAGGCCCACTTTTTCTTTCTCTATACTTTGTCTCTGTGTCTCATTTCTTTTCTCAAGTCTCTTGTTCCACCTGAGAAACACCCACAGGTGTGGAGGGGCAAGCCACCCCTTCAATTATAGATCAAATTTTAGACAGCTTTTAGTATATTTGAAATAACCTGAAATTTGATTATTCCAGAATTGTTATGGTTTGTTAATTTTTTAAAATAGGTTTTCTACTGTCCAGTAAAACTTGGAGTGGGCCAGACCACCCCAAACCCCAGTATTTTGTCCTTTCCAGGCCACGGAGGCCTTTCTGGTGAGGTAACTGCTTGCAGCCCTGAGGAAGCTTCTTAGAAGTCTCAAGATGACTCTATCATTTAATCCAGGATTTTAATTTTAATCACTTCTTTCCTTTGTATTTCAAAGTATCTACTTTAATGGACCACAAGTGTAAATCTGAAACATTAGAAATCATTTAGTATATAACCTTTTGATACTGTTTTCTGGCTCCAAACGGGCCTTTGATACCTTTGTTCATATGAGGTTTTGAATTTGTTTTGTTTTGTTTTGTTGTGTCTTTAATGCAGAAGAAATGGTGGAATGTTTGAGAATTCCATTAAAAGAAATTTTGATGACTAAAGTTTTTGTGTTGCAGGAACAAATAAGTGCTCTTCAAGCCAAATTGGATGAAGAAGAGCATAAAAACCTAAAGCTTCAGCAGCTCGTAGACAAACTGGAACATCATTCTACCCAAATGCAGGAGGTGAGACCAAGAGCACGGCCTCAGAAAATGTATGAAGTACCCTCAAATGTTTCCTTGAGGAAACATCCTCAAGGATCCTCAAACATCCTTGAGTATGTATGAAACACACTCAGAGAGTATCACAGAAAGAAAGTGCCACACGGCCTTAGTGAAGGCTTATTTGAGCTGTATTCTCTACCTTGTCACTTGGCATGCTGCTCTGATAATGAGACAGGCATGCATAGTCTGCACTTGGCTGACTTAGTCAATAATGCAAATAGATCCCTTGCTATGTGTTTAGAAGAAACCAAGATGGACTGTCCATGGCTTCGTAGTTGTTAATCCTCTTTACTATAGTTCGTGGGGACAGCCAATTTTCTTCTGGTCAGAGACGTTAAAACTAGACTTTAAAAACGGAAACAGGTTAATGAGGCCAGGCATGGTGGCTCACACCTGTAATCCCAGCACTTTGGGAGGCCGAGGCAGGTGGATCACCTGAGGTCAAGAGTTCGAGACCAGCCTGGCTAATGTGGCGAAACCCTGTCTCTACTAAAAATACAAAAATTTGCTGGGCGTGGTGGCGCATGCCTGTAATCCCAGCTACTCGAGAGACTGAGGCAGGAGAATCACTTGAACCCAGGAGCCGGAGGTTGTGTCACTGCACTCCAGCCTGGGTGACAGAGCAAGACTCTGTCTCAAAAAAAAAAAAAAAAAAAGAAACAGATTAATGATTTGGAGCGCGTCTGCGTCTTAGCATACCAGGATTCCTTTTCCAGTAAATTTATCTTTTTTCCCAAAGCTTTTCTCATCAGAAAGAATTGATTGGACCAAACAGCAGGAAGAGCTTCTCTCGCAGTTGAATGTCCTTGAAAAGCAGCTTCAAGAGACTCAAACTAAAAATGACTGTAAGTTATTCTATCAGGAGCTTTGTGACTTGAAGGAATACTGTAACTCAGTATCTTTTTACTCTTATTAATAAAGCTGTTCCTATGTTTTTGGATGGTTGCTTTGTTGTTGTTTGTTGTTTGATAACCAGACTGGGGTTTGCATGCAGTGGTAAGTAACAGCAATATATCATAAAAGGTAAATTTCTCCATCATTGTTCACAAACAAATGATACAAAAGTTTGCTTAAAGTTTTTTGTTTGTTTTTTTTTTTTTTTTTTTTTTTTTCTCTTTGAGACGGAGTCTCGCTCTGTCGCCCAGGCTGGAGTGCAGTGGCCAGATCTCCGCTCACTGCAAGCTCCACCTCCCGGGTTCCCGCCATTCTCCTGCCTCAGCCTCCCGAGTAGCTGGGACCACAGACGCCCACCACCTCGCCCGGCTAGTTTTTTGTATCTTTTAGTAGAGACGGGGTTTCACCGTGTTAGCCAGGATGGTCTCGATCTCCTGACCTCGTGATCCGCCCGTCTCGGCCTCCCAAAGTGCTGGGATTACAGGCTTGAGCCACCGCGCCCGGCCTGTTTGTTTGTTTTTGAGACAGAGTCTTGCTTTGTCACCCAGGCAGGAGTCCAGTGGCATGATCTCGGCTCACTGCAACCTTCACCTCCCGAGTTCAAGTGATTCCCCACCTCAGCCTCCTGAGTAGCAGCTGGGATTACAGGAGTGCATTACCATGCCTGGCTAATTGTTTTCTTTGGATTTTTTTTTTTTTTTTTTTTTTTTTGAGATGGAGTCTTGCTCTGTTGCTCAGGCTGGAGTGCAGTGGTGGGATCTCAGCGGCTCACTGACTGCAACCTCCGGCTCCTGGGTTCAAGCAGTTCTCCTGTCTCAGCCTCCCAAGTAGCTGGGATTATAGGCATGCACCACCAAGCCTGGCTAATTTTAGTAGAGACGTGGTTTTGCTATGTTGGCCAGGCTGGTCATGAACTCCTGACCTCAGGTGATCTACCCACCTTGGCCTCCCAAAGTGCTGGGAATACAGGCGTGAGCCAACACACGTGGCCTAGTTTTTATATTTTTAGTAGGTAGAGACAGGGTTTTACCATGTTGGCCAGGCTGGTCTCAAACTGCTGACTTCGGGATCCACCCACCTCGGCCTCCCAAAGTGCTGGGATTACAAGCATGAGCCACCATGCCCAGCCTGCTTAAAGTTTTAAATAAGCTGCTTTGAAAATGAAGTGTTTTGAATTCATGAATGTTTTAATATTAGCAAAGCATAGGTTATATATTTGTATATGTTTGTAGATGTGGGAATATCATTTGATTCCCAATGTTTTCACTTTATTTTTCCCTTCATTAAAGTACTTGCAGTGGTTTGTAATGAAGCTAAAACAAAAAGAGATAGCCATTCTGTTTTCTTTGAACTAAAAAGTTAACTAATACTATTTGCAGTTGTAGTTGTCTTAGAAGACCTGAAGTGTTTAACCCATGTTGGAAAGTTTAGGCAAATTTCCAAGGGATTTTTCAATAACTAAGATGAGCTCACTTAAAATACATTACATCTTTTAATTTTTGTTTCTTATATTAAGAGTTTTGTTTGTTTGTTTGTTTGTTTGTTTTGTCACCCAGGCTGGAGTGCAGTGGTGCGATCTCGGCTCACTGTAACCTCCACCTCCCAGGCTCAAGCGATCCTCCCACCTCAGCCTCCTGAGTAGCTGGGACCACAGGTGCTCACCACCACACCCAGCTAATTTTTTGTATTTTTGGTAGAGACAGGGTTTTGCCATGTTGCTCAGGCTGGTCTCGAACTCCTAACCTCAAGCGCGCCTGCCTCAGCCTCACAAAGTGCTGGGATTATAGGCGTAAGCCACTGTGCCTGCCCTTATGTTAGGAGTTTTGAAGCACATTTTACAGGAGAAATCTAGCAAAGCCAAGTGACCTGTAAGTCAGGGACAGACGTTAACTCTTTCTTTTTCAGTAGGAATTTACCAAAAACCATGTGCAAGGGAGAGGAAGAAAACAGAAATCTCAGTGCTGCTAGGTACCCACCACTTAATTCTTCAACATTTTTCCTTAAAATAGTCTCTTCGACTTGATTTTGCTAATTGTGGGAATAGTACCTATCAAATTTATTTGTCTGCTTTAAGAAACCTATTGAGGATATGTTTTATTTGTTTTTTAGTTTTGAAAAGTGAGGTACATGACCTGCGAGTAGTCCTTCATTCTGCTGACAAGGAGCTTTCTTCAGTGAAATTGGAGTATAGTTCATTCAAAACGAGTCAGGAGAAAGAATTCAACAAACTTTCCGAAAGACACATGCATGTACAGCTTCAATTAGATAATCTCAGGTAGAGTTGTTTTCTTATGGTTTCAAGTTGCCTGATTGGCTGTAACCTACGACTGTTTGAAGTTGCAAGTGTTAAACCCAACTCAAAGCAGTTAAACAAATAAAAAAGATAATTTATTGGCTCCAATATTGGGAAGCCCCAGAGGTGATTTTAGTTTCAGGAACAGATTAGTCTGAGTCTCAAACAGTATCGTCAGTGTTCTCTCTCTCTCTCAGCTCTGCTCTGTTCTATGTATTGCTCTTATTCCCTCCTATTATTGAGGTCCTTCTATGTGACAAGGAACAGATTGCCTCACACAGCTCCATATTTTGGTTCCCAGCATAAAAACCCCTGTAAAGAAATTCTCTCTCCCAACAGCCATGTATTATCCCAGAGAAAATCAATTAGTTTTGCTTGAGTCATCTGCTCCCCTTTAGACTAGTCACTTACCAGGTTTGAGATGGCACTGGCCCAACACAGACTAATGTGCCTGCTCTGGAAGGAAAGGTGTGCTCTTACTAGAAGAAAGGACAGTGTAAGGTAAACCAAAACAATAGTCATCACTGCTGTGCACACTAACTCTACAAAGGCTGGCTGATTGGTCAGTACTGGTAATCTTGACACAAATGTAATCTCACGTGTAAATAGTTTCTTCTTCGTTATTTACTGTTTCTTTTTTTTCTTCTTGCTAACTTCAACCTTTTGTATAACATAACACTTTTTGACAATGTCTTCTGTGTCTATAGCCATAATTTAATAATGGACATGAATGTTATACTGTGAATGTGATGTAAATGTAACTGTTTGCTCTGGAAAAGCTACTAATAGGCAGCCTTGAGTTTAATTTTTGTAGACATTACAAAGATTAAAATCTGTAGCTGTTGAGTGTTTTTTGGATATACAACCAGAAATTGAAAGAGAGGAAGAAAACTTGAGATCTGCAGGCCAGAGCCATCTATACATACATTTTTCCTTTTTTTTTAAATTAAAAGATTCATTTCTATTTGTAAAATGAAAAAATGCATAATTATTACTAATGAAATACAATAGTTTCATTTTCATAACAGAGAAAGTGATGACATTTGTAACCTTTCCTTGCCATATCTCTATCTCACTGAATGTTGAATAGCTTGAGTTTTAGGCAAAATCCCATAGTTATCTGCTGCTTCTTCCTCCTTTTGTTGTTGTTGTTTTTTTAATTTTTATTTTACTTTAAGTTCTAGGGTACATGTGCACAACGTGCAGGTTTGTTACATAGGTATACATGTGCCATGTTGCTTTGCTGCACCCATTAACTCATCATTTACATTAAGTATTTCTCCTAATGCTATCCCTCCCCCAGCCCCCTACCCCCTGACAGGCCCTGGTGTTGATGTTCCCCGCCCTGTGTCCAAGTGTTCTCATTGTTCAGTTCCCACCTACGAGTGAGAACATGCAGTGTTTGGTTTCCTGTCCTTGTGACAGTTTGCTGAGAATGATGGTTTCCAGCTTCATCCATGTCCCTGCAAAGGACATGAACTCATCGTTTTTTATGGCTGCATCATATTCCATGGTGTATGTGTGCCACATTTTCTTAATCTAGTCTATCATTGATGGACATTTGGGTTGGTTCCAAGTCTTTGCTATTGTGAATAGTGCCACAATAAACATACATGTGCATGTGTCTTTATAGCAGCATGATTTATAATCCGTTGGGTATACCCAGTAATGGGATCAGTGGGTCAAATGGTATCTCTAGTTCCAGATCCCTGAGGAATCACCACACTGTCTTCCACAATGGTTGAACTAATTTACACTCCCACCAACAGTGTAAAAGCATTCCTATTTCTCCACATCCTCTCCAGCATCTGTTGTTCCCTGACTTTTTAATGATCGCCATTCTAACTGGTCTGAGACGATATCTCATTGTGGTTTTGATTTGCATTTCTCTGATGACCAGTAATGATGAGCATTTTTTTCATGTGTCTGTTTGTTGCATAAATGTCTTTTTTTGAGAAGTGTCTGTTTATATCCTTTGCCTACTTTTTGATGGGGTTGTTTTGTTCTAGTAAACTTGTTTAAGTTCTTTGTAGATTCTGGATATTAGCCCTTTGTCAGATAGGTAGATTGCAAAATTTTTCTCCCATTCTGTAGGTTGCCTGTTCACTCTGATGGTAGTTTCTTTTGCTGTGCAGAGGCTCTTTAGTTTAATTAGATCCCATTTGTCTATTTTGGCTTTTGTTGCCATTGCTTTTGGTGTTTTAGTCATGAAGTCTTTGCCCATGCCTATGTCCTGAATGGTATTGCCTAGGTTTTCTTCTAGGGTTTTTATGGTTTTAGGTCTAACATTTAAGTATTTAATCCATCTTGAATTAATTTTTGTATAAGGTGTAAGGAAGGGATCCAGTTTCAGCTTTCTACATATGGCTAGCCAGTTTTCCCAGCACCATTTATTAAATAGGGAATCCTTCCCCATTTCTTGTTTTTGTCAGGTTTGTCAAAGATCAGATGGTTGCAGATGTGTGGTATTATTTCTGAGGCCTATGTTCTGTTCCATTGGTCTATCTCTCTGTTTTGGTACCAGTACAAGGCTGTTTTGGTTACTGAAGCCTTGTAGAATAGTTTGAAGTCAGGTAGCGTGATGCCTCCAGCTTTGTTCTTTTGGCTTAGGATTGTCTTGGCCATGCGGGCTCTTTTTTGGTTCCATATGAACTTTAAAGTAGTTTTTTCCAATTCTGTGAAGAAAGTCATTGGTAGCTTGATGGGGATGGCATTGAATCTATAAATTACTTTGGGCAGTATGGCCATTTTCACGATATTGATTCTTCCTATCCATGAGCATGGAATGTTCTTCCATTTGTTTGTGTCCTCTTTTATTTCGTTGAGCAGTGGTTTGTAGTATAGTTCTCCTTGAAGAGGTCCTTCACATCCCTTGTAAGTTGGATTCCTAGGTATTTTTGTAGCAGTTGTGAATGGGAGTTCACTCATAATTTGGCTCTCTGTCCATTATTGGTGTATAGGAATGCTTGTGATTTTTGCACATGATTTTGTATCCTGAGACTTTGCTGAAGTTGCTTATCAGCTTAAGGAGATTTTGGGCTGAGATGATGGGGTTTTCTAAATATACAATCATGTCATCTGCAAACAGGGACAGTTCGACTTCCTATTTTCCTAATTGAATACCCCTTATTTCTTTCTCTTGCCTGATTGCCCTGGCCAAAACTTCCAACGCTATGTTGAATAGGAGTGGTGAGAGAGGGCATTCCCTGTCTTGTGCCAGTTTTCAAAGGGAATGCTTCCAGTTTTTGCCCATTCAGTATGATATTGGCTGTGGGTTTGTCATAAATAGCTCTTATTATTTTGAGATACATTCTATCAATATCTAGTTTATTGAGAGTTTTCAGCATGAAGGGCTGTTGAATTTTGTCAAAGGCCTTTTCTGCATCTATTGAGATAGTCATGTGGTTTTTGTCATTGGTTCTGTTTATGTGATGGATTACATCTATTGATTTGCGTATGTTGAGCCAGCCTTGCATGCCATAGATACAGCCGACTTGATTGTAGTGGATAAGCTTTTTGATGTAATGCTGGATTCGGTTTACCAGTATTTTATTGAGGATTTTTGCATTAATGTTCATCAGGGATATTGGTCTAAAATTCTCTTTTTTTGTTGTGTCTCTGCCAGGCTTTGGTATGAGGATGATGCTGGCCTCATAAAATGAGTTAAGGAGGATTCCCTCTTTTTCTGTTGATTGGAATAGTTTCAGAAGGGATGGTATCAGCTCCTCTTTGTACCTCTGGTAGAATTCGGCTGTGAATCCGTCTGGTCCTGGACTTTTTTTGGTTGCTAGGCTATTGATTACAGCCTCAATTTCAGAGCCTGTTATTGGTCTATTCAGAGATTCAGCTTCTTCCCAGTTTAGTCTTGGGAGGGTGTATGTGTCCAGGAATTCATCAATTTCTTCTAGATTTTCTAGTTTATTTGCATAGAGGTGTTTATAGTATTCTCTGATGGTAGTTTGTATTTCTGTGGGAGTGGTGGTGATATCCCCTTTATCATTTTTTGTTGCATCTGTTTGATTCTTCTCTTTTTTTTCTTTATTAGTCTTGCTAGCAGTCTATCAATTTTGTTGATCTTTTCAAAAAACCAGCTCCTGGATTCATTAATTTTCTGAAGGGTTTTTTTGTGTCTCTGTCTCCTTCAGTTATGCTCTGATCTTAGTTATTTCCTGCCTTCTGCTAGCTTTTGAATCTGTTTGCTCTTGCTTCTCTAGTTCTTTTCGTTGTGATGTTAGGGTGTCAATTTTAGATCTTTTCTGCTTTCTCTTATGGGCATTTAGTGCTATGAATTTCCCTCTACACACTGCTTTAAATGTGTCCCAGAGATTCTGGTATGTTGTGTCTTTGTTCTCATTGGTTTCAAAGAACATCTTTATTTCTGCCTTCATTTCATTATTTACCCAGTAGTCATTCAGGAGCAGGTTGTTCAGTTTCCATGTAGTTGTGCGGTTTTGAGTGAATCTCTTACTCCTGAGTTCTAATTTATTGCACTTCGGTCTGAGAGACAGTTTGTTGTGATTTCTGTTCTTTTACATTTGCTGAGGAGTGCTTTACTTCCAACTATGTGTTCAATTTTGGAATAAGTGTGATGTAGTGCTGAGTAGAATGTATATTCTGTTGATTTGGGGTGGAGAGTTCTGTAGATGTCTATTAGGTCTGCTTAGTGCAGAGCTGAGTTCAAGTTCTGGATATCCTTGTTAACCTTCTGTCTTGTTGATCTGTCTAGTATTGACAGTGGGGTGTTAAAGTCTCCCATTATTATCGTGTGGGAGTCTAAGTCTCTTTGTAGGTCTCTAACGACTTGTTTTATGAATCTGGGTGCTCCTGTATTGGGTGCATATATATTTAGGATAGTTAGCTCTTCTTGTTGAATTGATCCCTTTACCGTTATGTAATGACCTTCTTTGTCTCTTTTGATCTTTGTTGGTTTAAAGTCTGTTTTATGAGAGACTAGGATTGCAATCCCTGCTTTTCTTTGCTTTCCATTTGCTTGGTAGATCTTCCTCCATTCCTTTATTTTGAACCTATGTGTGTCTCTGCATGTGAGATGGGTCTCCTGAATACAACACACCAATGGGTCTTGACTCTTTATCCAATTTGCCAGTCTGTGTCTTTTAATTGAACCATTTAGTCCATTTACATTTAAGGTTAATATTGTTATGTGTGAATTTGATCCTGTCATTATGATGTTAGCTGGTTATTTTGCTCGTTAGTTGATGTAGTTTCTTCCTAGCATCAATGGTCTTTACAATTTGGCATATTTTTGCAGTGGCTGGTACCAGTTGTTCCTTTCCATTTTTAGTGCTTTCTTCAGGAGCTCTTGTAAGGCAGGCCTGGTGGTGACAAAATCTCTCAGCATTTGCTTGTCTGTAAAGGATTTTATTTCACCTTCACTTATGAAGCTTAGTTTGGCTGGATATGAAAATTCTTTTCTTTAAGAATTGAAAATTCTTTTCTTTAAGAATGTTGAATATTGCCCCCCACACTATTCTGGCTTGTAGAGTTTTTGCCAAGAGATCCGCTGTTAGTCTGATGGGCTTCCCTTTGTGGGTAACCCGACCTTTCTCTCTGGCTGCTCTTAACATTTTTTTCCTTTACTTCAACCTTGGTGAATCTGACAATTATGTGTCTTGAGGTTACTCTTCTTGAGGAGTATCTTTGTGGTGTTCTCTGTATTTCCTGAATTTGAATGTTGGCCTGCCTTGCAAGGTTGGGGAAGTTCTCCTGGATAATATCCTGAAAAGTGTTTTCCAACTTGGTTCCATTCTCCCTGTCACTTTCAGGTACACCAATCAAACGTAGATTTGGTCTTTTCACATAGTCCCATGTTTCTTGGAGGCTTTGTTCATTTCTTTTTACTCTGTTTTCTCTAAACTTCTCTTCTCACTTTATTTCATTAATTTGATCTTCAATCCCTGATACCCTTTCTTCCTCTTGATCGAATCCACTACTGAAGCTTGTGCAGGCGTCACGAAGTTCTCATGCCATGGTTTTCAGCTCCATCAGTTCATTTAAGGTCTTCTCTGCACTGTTTATTCTAGTTAGCCATTTGTCTAATCTTTTTTCAAGGTTTTTAACTTCCTTGCAATGGGTTCAAACATGCTCCTTTAGCTCGGAGAAGTTTGTTATTACTGACCTTCTGAAGCCTACTTCTGTCAACTCGTCAAAGTCATTCTCTGTCCAGCTTTGTTCTGTTGCTGGTGAGGAGCTGCAATCCTTTGGAGAAGAAGTGCTCTGGTTTTTAGAATTTTCAGCTTTTCTGCTGTGGTTTCTCCCCATCTTTGTGGTTTTATCTACCTTTAATCTTTGATGTTGGTGACCTGCAGATGAGGGTTTGGTGTGGATGCCCTTTTTGTTGATGTTGGTGCTGTTCCTTTCTGTTTGTCAGGTCCCTCAGCTGCAGGTCTGTTGGCATTTGCTGGAGGTCCACTCCAGACCCTGTTTGCCTGGGTATCAGCAGTGGAGGCTGCAGAACAGCAAATATTGCTGCCTGATCCTTCCTCTGGAAGCTTCATCCCAGAGGGGCACCCGCCTGTATGAGGTGTCAGTCGGCCCCTACTGGGAGGTGTCTCCCAGTTAGGCCACACAGGGGTCAGGAACCCACTTGAGGAGGCAGTCTGTCCGTTCTCAGAGCTCATACACCATGTTGGGAGAACCACTGCTCTCTTCAGAGCTGTCAGACAGGGACGTTTAAGTCTGCAGAAGTTTCTGCTGCCTTTTGCTCAACTGTGCCCTGCCCCCAGAGGTGGAACCTATAGAGGCAGCTAGCCTTACTGAGCTGTGGTGGGCTCCACCCAGTTCCAGCTTCCAGGCCGCTTTGTTTACCTACTCAAGCCTCAGCAATGGCTGATGGCCCTCTCCCTGCCCGGCTCCTGCCTCGCAGGTCAATCTCAGACTGCTGTGCTAGCAGTGAGCGAGGCTCCATGGGCGTTGGACCCATCAAGCTAGGTGCGAGATATAATCTCCTGGTGTGCCATTTGATAAGACCATTGGAAAAGCGCAGTATTAGGGAGAGAGTGTCCCATTTTTCCAGGTACAGTCTGTCACGGCTTCCCTTGTCTAGGAAAGGGAAATTCCCCAACCCCTTGCGCTTCCCGGGTGAGGCGACACCTGCTCTGCTTTAGCTCACCCTCCATGGTCTGCACCCACTGTCCAACCAGTCCCAGTGAGATGAACCAGATACCTCAGTTGGAAATGCAGAAACCACCTGTCTTCTGTGTCGATCCCACTGGACGCTGCAGACTACAGCTGTTCCTATTTGGCCATCTTGCCTAATTCACATACATTTTTCTTAGGCCTGCCCAGTGGCTAAAGAAAAATAAATGAACATAGCATTTTAAAAATTGAGTGTTTTCTTATAAAAATCTATATTTCAGCATTCTGTAGTGAAATCATACAATTTGTTACCCCTAGGCCCACATCCCTGCATGGCAGCCATCAGTTGCTGCAAAACTCACTCCTTTCTATTTAGAGACGGAATGTGCTGTCTGGGTCAGCACAGCTTCCACCACCCTGTCCCATTTCCCCAGCACCAAGTCCACTTATCTAGCTCTCTGATTGGCCGGTAATGTACTTGAAGTGCAAGTGGTGTAACCCAACTCAAATTAGTTAAACAAAATAGGTAATTTATCGATAAGTTATCACAGGTGCACTGTTGCCTTCTCTTACACTTAGCATTTGTTTTAACTTCTGAATCACTGGATCTAATGATCTTGGCCTCACCTCAAACTATTTTGTGTAATATTTTTTGAAGTCACTAATCTCATGGGATCTTAATTTCCTAATGTTTATATGTCAGAGTTGAACTATATCAAAAAATGTTAAGAATCCACTATATTTTGGTATGTACTTAAATTCTGTTTTCATCATTAAATACGTCCTAGGTTTGTTTGTTTGTTTTTGAGACAGTGTCTCACTTTGTCACCCAGGCAGGAGTGCAGTGGCATAAACATGGCTTACTGCAGCCTCAATATCCCAGGCTCAAGCTTTCCTCCCGCCTCAGCTCCCCACATAGCTGGGACCACAGGCACATGCCAGTGCACCCAGCTGCTTTTTGTATTTTTTGTAGAGACAGAGTTTCGCCATGTTGCCCAGGCGGTGTTCAAACCCCTGAGCTCAAGCGATCCACCCACCTCAGCTTCCCAAAGTGCTGGGATTAGAGGCATGAGCCACTGTGCCCAGCCTCTTCCTAGCTTTTTAAATACACTGAACACAATTTAACCTTCTCAGTGTTTCCAGTTTAAGAACATCATTTACTGGGCTGCTTGTATTCCACTGTGGCCTTCAATGGTTGTTAAGGCCTCTGAATGAAACAGCACGACACTGCTATGTATTTCTTGAATTATTTTGTCTACTTTATATATCTATATCTGTATAGTTTGTGCCATAAATGCGTAAATATGTTCCCCTTCCCTACCATCTGTTGCCCATATGTCTATCTTTAGCAACTGATCTATACCACTTTATGATTTGCTGCTTCTGCTCTGCTTTGAGTTAGTATAGCAGATATTCCATATATAATATATAATATTCCAGACATTTCATTATAATATAACCTTCTGTACATAAGCTAGGACATCTGTTTTGAATGATCCAGAGGTCAGATTGATTGTGTGGTAGTTCTTGGCTGAGTTCTGGATTCTTGGAGGTGCTACAGCTTACTCAGGAGGGAAATAAGAGGATGAAAACCAAAAAAAAGCAGTAATTATCTGCCAAAGACATTTTCTCTCTTGCTCAAATCAAAGTCACATTGTCATCTTGATGTTCCTAGAGCTGAGAGGACGTATGAATAGTTGGAGTTGAGCTATCAATAAAACTTGGAAATTAATAGCCAGTGCCTGGCTTACGTGAGGGTTAGGTCTGGAAACCCCTAAATGAGTCTAATCACTATAAATTGCTAATCAATTAAGCATGTCTGGTTGAAGCCATGGGGAGAGAATCAGGAAGTGATGCCTGCAAGCTAATGCTTCTACTTGTCTTTTCTGTTCCTACCAAACTACTCTGTGGTCCAGTGTATCTCACATGTTTGTGCATCATGGACATTCCACACAGGTCCATAAGGAGCCTCATATCACTTGAGGCTTATGTGAGTTGGGAATGGGCTGTAGATGGGATAAATTGAAGTGCAGATGATCTGATTAATAGAAATACATTAAATGTTTATTTACCATTTTTAAAATATTTTCCTTATAAAGGTTAGAAAATGAAAAACTGCTTGAGAGCAAAGCCTGCCTACAGGATTCCTATGACAACTTACAGGAAGTAATGAAATTTGAAATTGACCAACTTTCAAGAAACCTCCAAAACTGCAAAAAAGAAAATGAAACTCTGAAATCTGATCTGAACGTATGTTAAGAAGGGAATTGGTTGGTGAATTTGTCCTGCATCTGTGACTGTCCTTTCCTCCTTCCTTGCTATACTTGCCCACAGTGCCTGCCACATAGAAGGTACTTGACATGTTTGTTGACTGCGCATTACTAGTAACAGTTACTTAAAATCTAATGTTGTCTTTTAGAATTTGATGGAGCTTCTTGAGGCAGAAAAAGAACGCAATAACAAATTATCATTACAGTTTGAAGAAGATAAAGAAAACAGTTCTAAGTGAGTGCTTTGATCTTTTCTACTAGCATACTAGAATATTAATACCACATTCTTAATCTTGTTTTTTTTTTATTGCCAATACCCTGTAAGGAGTTATTTTTTAAAAGCATTCCAAAAGGAACAGCAGGTTCTTTTGTATAAATGGCTATGTGGAGAAACTTAATTTTTCAAAACATTTAACAACTAGCTATAGTACTTTTAAATGAATAGGAGTTGGTGGTAATCAGAACTCAGGACCTTCTGTAAATAAATCACAGCAAATATATAAGATTACTTCTAACTATTCCTTTTATTATTGGAAAGAGGAGACAGATTTTTATTTCTGTGTCTACAAATCTTTTTCTACCAGGAATGTCCCCTAACAGGAATGCTGCCATATTTCTTCCCTCTTTCTAAGTTCCTGTCCTTGGTAATCTCAGTGAATCTCCTCAATCACTAGGCTCAGAGTCACTCTAATGAGAAGAATTTGTTTATTCAGTAGGTACTTGTGGAGCTCTTCCTATGAGGTCGATTTTCTTCTAGGCCCTGGTATACAGTGGTGAATGTAGAGCATACATCCAGTTGAGAGACAAGCAATTGACATTTACTCATTTATTCAAACATTTACTGATATCCAACAAGCCAGGCACTGATCTGGCGAATGCCAGAACATTTAGAGGTGAAACAGTGAACAAAACATCCCTGTCCTCATGGATTTTAACTTCTAGCACAGGGAGACAGGTAATAAACAAATACTCTATGATATATGTTATATTTAGGAGTACTAAACACTGAGGAAAAACAGTCATGGCACAAAAATGGGTTCTTATTGAATAATTGTTGAAGAAATGGGTTCAAATTTCTGATCCCCACTGGAAGGTAATGCCTGACACCAAGTGTGTGCCTAACAAAGTTCATTTGCACTTAATCTCTTCTGTACTAACAGATTCAGTTCCTGTTTTCATTGAATGAAGTCAGGGGTAAAAGATAATTCTTCTCTTCCAGAGAAATCTTAAAAGTTCTTGAGGCTGTACGTCAGGAGAAACAGAAAGAGATGGCCAAGTGTGAGCAGCAGGTAAATTTCCTATTACTCTAACTCTAGAATTTGCAGTTTATAACTTTTATTCCTGATCCCTAAAGAGGCTTATTATAAAAATGATTTCAGCTTGCAGATGTTGGAAATTAGTAAGAAAGAGATGGAATTTGGGGCTGGTTCTATTACTACTATTATTTTTTTTTCTTCTTTTTTTAAGACAGTGTCTCACTTTTATCACCCAGGCTGCAGTTCTGTGGCACATTGATGGCTCACTGTAGCCTTGACTTCCCAAGCTCAGGTGATTTTCCCACCTCAGCCTCTCGAATAGCTGGGACTATGGGCGTGCACCACCACTCAGGAGTTGCCCAGGGTCGAACTCCTGAGCTCAAGTGATCCACCAACCTTCGCCTCCCAAAGTTCTGGGATTACAGGCATGAGCCACCGTACCCAGCCTATTGTTTTTCAACTCTTGTTTTTCTAACTCCCAGAGGGTTACAATAATAATTTGTTGGTAGTCTCCTGGTAGACAGCACAAAATCACTGCCTTTCAACCCGATTTATCATTTTCAAGTATTACTCCTAGTATAGACTCTATAATGTGAGAAGCTGCTTTCAACTTGTTTATCTGTGTATATGGTTAACTTTGTGATTTAATTATTCTAAAAATATTTCTTTTTCACCATAGATGGCAAAAGTACAGAAACTAGAAGACAGCTTGCTTGCTACTGAAAAAGTGATCAGTTCCCTGGAAAAGTCTAGAGATTCTGATAAGGTTGGTAGAGTTTGAAGCTACATCTTTCTGTGCATTTTCTTATAAATGCTAGTTTAACATTTTGTTCTCCTACCTCTTCTTGCACCTCCAGGGTAACCAATAGATAGTATGAATATTTCTGTATGCAGTTAGGCCTTGCTCATCTTCCAAGGTTGCTAGAGAATGAGGTCTTCCACTTAAGTTAATTTTCCATGTAACTTCAAGTACAAACTACTGTCATTTTGGATGGCAATGTTTCTAAAACGCATCCTACCCTTTTTACTAGGATGCTGATATTAGTGTGACCCTTTCTTGTTGACTCTAAGTCCCATGATACAAATTTTCAAATCCCTGGTGTTGATTTTAACTAGAATAATAAAAATAGTATATATGTCCAAGTTTAAAATTAGGTATAAAATTCTTCTATGTCTAGCTCACATACATTCATAACACCAAAACAAATGATTAAATGAAATATTATAGACTGGGCACAGTGGCTCACGCCTGTAATTCCAGCACTTTGGGAGGCCAAGGCAGGAGGATCACTTGAGGTCAGGAGTTCGAGACCAGCCTGACCCCGTCTGTACTAAAAATACAAAATTATCCAGGTGTGGTGGCACATGCCTATAATCTTAGCTACTCGGGAGGCTGAGGCAGGAGAATTGCTTGAACCTGGGAGACGAAAGTTGCAGTGAGCCAAGATCGCACCATTGCGCTCCAGCCTGGGCAACAAGAACGAAACTCTGTCTCAAAAAAAAAAAATTATAAAGCCATTAAAATATAAATTGATGCCAGGCGCAGTGGCTCATGCCTGTAATCCCAGCACTTTGGGAGGCTGAGGTGGGTGGATCACGAGGTCAGAAGATCGAGACCATGCTGGCTAACATGGTGAAACCCCGTCTCTACTAAAAATACAAAAAATTAGCCGGGTGTGGTGGCAGGCGCCTGTAATCCCAGCTAGTTGGGAGGCTGAGGCAGGAGAATGGTGTGAACCTGGGAGGCGGAGCTTGCAGTGAGCCAAGATCGCGCCACTGCACTCTAGCCTGGCTGACACAGCGAGACTCCGTCTCAAAAGAAAAAAATATATATATATGTGTGTGTGTGTGTGTATATATATATGCATATATATAAATTGATACTAATGTGACATATGATCTTTTACTAAAATAAAATTGACTTACATTGCCATTAGGAAAGGTAAGTGATTTACCAATTAAAACTTTTCTTCTCCTTAATATCATTGGGTATGAAGATATTATTTCTGTCCTCATCAGAAAGTTGTAGCTGACCTCATGAACCAGATCCAGGAGCTAAGAACATCAGTCTGTGAGAAAACAGAAACTATAGACACCCTGAAAGAAGAACTGAAGGACATAAATGTAAGTTCGGTCACCAACAAGATGTTAAATTTGAGCATGAGACACATCACAGACTTTTCAAGAGATTAACAGATGCTCCACCAGAAAAAAAGATTCTGTGGTCAAATAAGTTTGGAAATTCTAGTTAAATAAAGCTCAACAGGTTTGTGTGTTTGTAGGATTCGCAGAGTCATTATTACGGAAGTGTGTAGTGTGTATCTCCGGGAGACAATGTAGGCTGCAGTGTTTCTCAGGTTTCACTGATCTGGGACAGTGTTCTCTGTGCACTGTTTGGGAATTGCCAGTATAAACTGGATAAGAAACAGGCTGGTTGCTGGCCATGCCAGTTAAGGCAAGTGTGGTGTTCTTTAGTGACTTTGAGGAAAAAGTAACACAGTAGCACATTGTAGTTAAGTTCAGAGACATTAATAATTTAGAAAGTGAGTTTGTTTCCCCAATATTGGATATAATATCATTTCCTAAAGTTAATTACTTATTTTGTCAGCATATATCTGAGTTCAGTGTTGATGCTTTTCTCCTCTGGGTCAAGGCGATGTCTTTTGTCACTCCTCCTCACTCCTCTGCTCTACAGGGAGCTTGCTGCACTCCATGTTTATTTCTGAAGGCAGTAGATGACAAACCCGATGTTTTTTTCACTGATACTTAGAGGACTTTTCCATTTCTCTTCACTATTGATGCACTTATTCTTCTATTCCTTCAGTCAGCAAGTATTTATTGAATTACCTTGTGTTAATCTTGTCATCACCTTGGAACCCAGACTCATTCTTGTTATTTTAATCTAGAAACAAACAGGTAATAAAACAGCTCTTATAGCATGACTTTCTTTTCTACAGTGCAAATACAACTCTGCTTTGGTTGACAGAGAAGAGAGCAGAGTGTTGATCAAGAAGCAGGAAGTGGATATTCTGGATCTGAAAGAAACCCTTAGGCTGAGAATACTTTCTGAGGACATAGAGGTAGGTATTAACGCATCACAGCTTGTTTGCCTTATTACTTGTCAATATGTGTATCATGCGCTTCCGTGTGAAGAGACCACCAAACAGGCTTTGTGTGAGCAATACAGCTTTTTCATCACCTGGGTGCAGGCGGGCTGAGTCCGAAAAGAGAGTCAGTCAAAGGAGATAAGGGTGGGGCCGTTTTATAGGATTTGGGTAGGTAAAGGAAAATTACAGTCAAAGAGGATTTATTCTCTCGCGGGCAGGAGTGGGGGTCACAAGGTGCTCAGTGGGGGAGCTTTTTGAGCCAGGATGAGCCAGGAAAAGGAATTTCACAAGGTAATGTCATCACTTAAGGCAAGGACCAGCCATTTTCACTTCTTTTGTGGTGGAATGTCATCAGTTAAGGCAGGTGAGGGCATTTTCACTTCTTTTGTGATTCTTCAGTTACTTCAGGCCATCTGGTTCTATACGTGCAAGTCACATCTGGGCGTATACTTGCGGTGGCTTGGCTTGGGCTCAGAGGCCTGACAATGTGTATTTGTGTGTGGAAGTTATTAATGAATGAATACAGGATTTTTAAAGAAATAATCCTTATACAGCTGATGTTCCTCAAGGCACTTCACTACACAGGCTCACTCTACCTCTACCTCACTGCCTGCACCTCATGCTGCCACCCTGACTGCTTGCTGTGCCTGAGACACTCCACACACGTTCACGCTGCCAAGCTTCCCACTCTGGCAATCTTATACATATGCTGTCTCCTCTGGGGAGATAGTATTTATATACTACTAATGTATTATTGTATAATGTATAATGATACAAGTAGTCATGTATTATTCTATTTTATCTTGCTGATCTATTTTCCGTCATTTTTGCTGATGCCACTTCCTATAGTTAACTTCCTATAACTGACCCCTGTGAGGGGAACAGAGTGGAAACCACATTTAATTGGATGCAGTGGTAGTAGCAGACAGCAGAAAAGGGCTGTTTAAATAGGCTGATCTCAGGGTTGTCTTTTGCATTTTAGCTAAGGTTAAGTTTTACTTTTGTTTTTGTTGATGTAAATTTATCTTTTTAAAAATTAAGCAGTACAGGTTAATTTGTAACTTACAGCTAAAGGAAGTTTTTTTGTTGATGATGATGTAAACTTATCTTTTTAAAAATTTGTATATAAACTAGGAGCAATATGGATTTTCTCCCAGCCCTTCCTATTTCTCAGCTACCCCCACGTTATCAGTTTCTTAACTTTCAAGAGATATTTTAAGCAATCCTATATACTTTTAGCCTTACTTTTTTTCCACACAGATGATAACCTATTGTATAAACTGTTCTGTATTTGCTTTAGAAATAAAGGGGTTTTGGCTAACCTATGCTACCCATGAAACAAATTCAACAAATATTGAATCTACCTACTATACAACTTGTACGCGACCTGGCATTTGGGAATGGAAAGATGATTGAAAAACACTGTTACTTACATCAAAGCTGCATTCTAACTTAAGAGATATGTGTAATATGATGTAATAACCTGGGGGCACAGAAAAGGGAGGGAGGGGAGTAATTCTGCCAGGGGAAATTCTAAAGACCTACTCAGAAGAGAGAGTATTTATACAAAACTTTGCCAGAGAGGGAAGCTTGGTAGTGTGAACGTGTGTGGAGTGTCCCAAGCACAGCAAGCAGTCAGGGTGGCCAACACGAGGTCCTGGCAGTGAAGTGGAGGCAGACTGAGCCTGTGTAGTGAAGTGTCTTGAGGAACATCAGCTGTATCTTTTAGGAAACCAAAACTGCATAGACATTGAACCCAGGCAGAGGGTCATGAGGTCTGAGCCAAGAAATGCTAGTGGGGATAGGGGGTGAGATAGAGTTGGGAAGTGTTTCAGAGCTACAGGTAACAGTTGTTGGTGTCCAGTCGGATATGTATCATGAAGGGAAGAAGTAGTCAGAGTGGGCACCAAGCTTTCTAGCCTAGGACTGAATGGTTCTGTGCACATTTCAGATGGAAAGAATAGAGGCCCACGGAAAGTTAATGAGATGCATTTATACATACCAGTTTTGAATTTTAAGGACCTGTGGGAATAGATATCCAAGATGGCTATTCCCAGTAATTTGTATTTATATCTTGCTACATCGCAGAAAGGATTTGAAGCTGCTAACGTACATAAGATATAAGATTAAAATAGGCCGGGTGCGGTGGCTCACACCTGTAATCCCAGCATTTTGGGAGACCGAGGCAGGTGGATCACTTGAGGTCAGGAGTGCCAGACCAGCCTGGCCAACATGGTGAAACCCCATCCCTACCAAAAATACCAAAATTGGCTGGGTGTGGTGGTGCGTGCATGTAATCACAGCTATTCAGGAGGCCAAGGCAGGAAAATGGTTTGAACTCAGGAGGCAGAGGTTGCAGTGAGCTGCGATCATGCCACTGCATTCTAGCCTGGGCAACAGATCAAGACTCCATCTCAAAAAAAAAAAAAAAAGATTAAAGTAGACAACTAAAATTAGAATAAAAGGAAAGTAAGGGTAGAACAGTAACAAGTTATTAAGAGCACAGGCTATGGAGTTAGAATTCTAACTGTGTGACCTTGGGGAAGTTAAATTTCTCCCTGTACTTCATTTGCCATATCTGTAGAGATAACAGTACTTCCTACTGTGTTAGGCAGTGGTCCTCAGCCTTTTTGGCACCAGGGACCAGTTTAGTGGAAGACAATTTTTCCTTAGACCAGGAGGGTGAGGGGGGCTGGTTTCTGGATGATTCAAGCACATTACATTTACTGTGTACTTTATTTCTATTATTATTTTTACATTGTAATATATAATAAAATAATTATACAACTCACTGTAATGTAGAATCAGTGGGAGCCCTGAGCTTGTTTTCCTGCAACTAGATGGTCCTATCCAGGGGTGATGGGAAATAGTGACAGATCAGCAGGCATTAGATTCTCAAAAGGAGTGCCCAACCAAGATCCCTGGCACGCAGTTTGCAATAGAGTTAATGCTTCTGTGAGAATCTGATGCTGCCACTGATTTGACAGGAGGTGGAGCTCAGGCAATAATGCGAGCAATGGGGAACAGCTGTAAATACAGATGAAGCTGTGCTCGCTTTCCTCCTGCTGTGCAGCCCGGTTCCTAACAAGCCACAGACTGGTACCAGTCTTTGGCCTGGGGGCTGGGGGCCCCTGGCATAAGGTGTTGTAAAGATGAACTGAGGTAATACATGGAAAGTGCTTAGAACTGTGTCTGGCTCCTTGTAACTGCTCAGTATGTGTTAGCTGGAAATAGTTTTAGCAAGCCAATTGAAAAGTTAGTGCACAGAAGCCACAACCTAGAGTCCCCTACAAAGTATAAGATGATGGGCTAAAAATTCAGTTTTGTACTGACTATTGACAAAGTAAAAAGGGAAATCTAGCTGTTTGAGTGGGAGTAGATAAATAATGAAAACTCATACCGTTTTACCTAAAAGCTTTTCCTTCCTTCCTCGCTTTCTCTCTTTTTTCTTCTTAAAAATAAAATGTGACTATGAATATTATATTTAGATTTAAATATCACATTTTAGATTCATACATTTTAGATTCAAGTGGAATTGACCCTATACACAGCTAATTCACATTCCCTTTGTACTTATCTTCAGTCTTTATTAGCTAAAATTTAGTTTTATGGCTATGTTTTGTGAATTGTTCAATATATTCAAATTGTTCATATATCACTGTTTTTCAACAATATGAGTATTTAGCTAATGCAGTAAAATGGAAATACTAAGTGGGATACAAATATTATAAAAACTGAGAGACAGTGACTGTTATTTGCAGATGGTCATGAGTGTCTACATGGAAACTCCAAAATACTGTCTGAATATCCATTAGAATATTGAGTTTAGTAATCAGTTATAAATTAGTCTTCAAAATAATATTTACTCTATGCCATTAATAACCATTTAACAATATAGTGGAACTAAAAAATTCCATTCACAAAAACAACCAAAAGTATTAAAACCTTAGGAGAGAATTTGTAACAACTGTTAAGGACATAAAATTTCCCTAAGGGATGTTAAAACAAATTGAATATTAAAGAAAGAATAGCTTTATTGGGGCCTGGGCACCGTGGCTCACGCCTGTAATCTCAGCACTTTGGGAGGCCGAGGCAGGTGGATCACAAGGTCAGGAGATCGAGACCATCCTGGTTAACACGGTGAAACCCCGTCTCTACTAAAAATACAAAAAAAAAAAAAAAAAAAAATTAGCTGGGCGTGGTGGCATGTGCCTGTAGTCCCAGCTACTCAGGAAGCTGAGGTAGGAGAATCGCTTGAACCCAGGAGGCAGAGGTTGCAGTGAGCCGAGATCGCACCACTGCACTCCAGCTAGGGTGACAGAGCGATACTCTGTCTCAAAAAATAATAATAATAAATAGCTTTATTGTAGATTATTATAATATATAATATGTTATAATACTATATATTATATTCAATAACCAGTTTAAAAACATAACAGGAGCTTTTAAAAATTCTCTTTCACAGAAATAATATAGGTCGGGCACGGTGGCTCACGCCTGTAATCCCAGCACTTTGGGAGGCCGAGGCGGGCAGATCACGAGGTCAGGAGATCGAGACCACAGTGAAACCCCATCTCTACTAAAAACACAAAACATTAGCCGGGTGTGGTGGTGGGCACCTGTAGTCCTAGCTACTCAGGAGGCTGAGGCAGGAGAATGGCGTGAACCCGGGCGGCGGAGCTTGCAGTGAGCCGAGATCGCACCACTGCACTCCAGCCTGGGCGACAAAGCAAGACTCCGTCTCAAAAAAAGAAATAATATAGCATATCAAAATCTTAGGGAGACTATTTGACAATTGTTAAGAACATAAAAGTTTCCCAGCAACATGAAAAGAGACTTCAATAAAAGGATCTAAAGGGAGACTTGGACAGGAAGACCCTGTCGTTTTAAAAACAGAAATTTATGTAATTCCACTTCAAATTCCAATTTATTTATTTTGTAATTCCACTTCAAATTTCAATTTATTAGTGATGTGATCATGACTCACTGCAGCCTTGAACTCCTGGGCTTGAGTGATCCTGCCACCTCAGCCTCCCAAGTAGCTAGGACTACATGTGCACCACCATGCTTGGATAATTTTTGGTATTTTTTTGTAGAGACGAAGTTTCACTATGATGCCCACACTGATTTCAAACTCCTAAACCCAAGTGATCCTCCCCTGTCTCAGCTTCCCAAAGTGCTAGGATTACAGGTGTGAGCCACCATGCCTGGCCTCAAATCCCAATATAAAAAACTGATGATTTTAAAGTTCCTTTGAAAAAAATACACAAGATTTACCAACAAAACTTAGAAAAACAATAATGCAGAGAGATTTGGAAGCTAATAAATGGTAACCATATCCAGTGTTGGACTAATGATAGAGAGATCATTGCAAAACTTTGAACATCCACAAATAGACAGCAGTGAATATAAAGGAATTTAGTGTAATGGTAAAGGAAGTATTTCTCAACAGTGAAGAAAGAGTGGGTTTAGTCAATATATGTGTTGGGAAAATTGTCTGACCAATTTGTAAAGATATGAAAGCCAAAACAATTCTTACATGGATTAGAGTTCTGTACAAATGATGACATCATAGAAGTACTAGAAAATAAAAATACAAGCCAACCATGGTAACACACGCCTGTAGTCCCAGCTACTCAGGAGGCTGACGTGGGAGGATTGCTTGAGTCCAGTAGTTCAAGTCCAGCCTGGGTAATGTTGCAAGAGCCCCCATCTCTAAAAAAACAAAAGGAGGGATGGGCACGGTGACTCACACCTGTAATCCCAGTACTTTGGGAGGCCAAGGCAGGTGGATCACTTGAGGCCAGGAGCTCAAGACCAGCCTGCCCAGCATGATGAAACCCCATCTCTACTAAAAATACAAAAAATTAGAAAAATTAGCCAGGTGTGGTGGTGTACACCTGTAATCCCAACTACCCAGGAGGCTGAGGCCTGAAAATCACTTGAACCTGGGAGGTGGAGGTTACAGTTAGATGAGATCACGCCGCTGCACTACATCTGGGCAACAGAGCAAGACTCTGTCTAAAAAAATAAATATTTTTTTTTTTTCAGGAGAAGAAAAACACAAATACATAAAAAAATCTTGAGATTATGTGACTCTTTGAAAATATCTTGATATAAAGATTAGAACCCACAAGGGAAGATTATACAATATTAAAAACAAAAATTCTAACAACAGACAGGGGGAAAATATTTGCAACTGATGACAAAGTATTTTATCACTGCAATTTATCCTTCATGAGAAGGATAGAAACACGGCTGGTGGAAAATGGACATAAGTAGCTCCCCAAAGAGGGAGTATAGTGGCACCAAAACCTCTTTGGAATCAGAGACATGCAAATGTTCCTGAAACACCAGGAGTTCAGCCTAGGTCTAGTTGCTTACCACACAGAAAGCCAATCACTGAGTCAAGGAGTATTGCCAGTGAAGAAGACTTTAAATGGGTGCCATAGCCAAGATAGGAGATCAGTCTCAAATCCTTCTCCCTGACTGACTAAAATTGGGAGTTTATATAGCAAGAAAGGTAACCATGTGTGGGAAAACAGGAATTAGGGAGGGGTAAGGAAGAGGAGTTGGTTAACAGGAAACAGGTTGTCAGGCAGCCGTGACAGGTGAGGGGCCTGGCATCTCAGTTGTCCAGTTGCCATAATCTGGTAAGTTTCAGTTCCTTGATCTTGTCTGGGATGCCTGATGGTTTGTTCCCTGAGAAAGGAACTCAGATAAGACAAATGTAACTTTCTTAAGTTTTAAGACTGGGAGGGCCAATTTCTATGTTTATTCAAAAGAAACCATAAACATCAGTCCTAGGGGAGAGTTGGGCCAGTTTCACAAATTAAAATAAGAGCTATTTTCTAATCTTATAACTGGTAAAGTTTAAGACCCAAGGAAGATGTGCAGACAAGGATGATTACTCAAATTTCTGGAGGAGTTTATGTTCAGCCTTTGGGGAGGTAGTCTGGTAATACATAGCCTTATACTTTTTACATATCCTTTGAGTTTGCACTTTTAAAAATTCAGCCTAAAGAAATAATCTAGATATAAGAATAAAGTACACAGAATAGTGAAAAATTCATATCAACCAAAATATTTAGTGATGGATTAAATTGTGGTACATCCATAAGATGAAATGGAGTCCACACAATGAAAAAAAGAGTGAGTACATGCAAAAATGTTTCTGATGTGTCAAGTTTTTTAAAAGTGTGTGTTTATATGTATGTATATCTATGTGTGTATATCCATGTATATGTACACATACATTTATATGTGTATATATATATATGTACACACATACCTGCATACATACATGTACATTTGGAAAGGAAAAGAAGGATAAGCAGTATCTGCTCTAATTTGGGAGGAATTACATATACTGTGTACATAGAAATTATGTATGCAACCTATAGGACTTATAATTTTCTGTGCCACTTTCCACAAAGCTACTTCCTGAAACTTTGATGGTCTATGACAATGAATCACAAGCTGGTGCAAACTGCCCACCCCCTCCCCAACTGGCTGATGGAGGCTCATCTTTACAGCTATTTACTTTCTAGTATTTAAAGGACTAGAGTCAATTGGTGAGACAAGTAACCAAGAGACCTTTGAATCCTTCCCAGGAGAGAGAGATTGGCTTTGAGATCCTGGGGGTGAGGGGAGAGTGCAATTAAACCTCAAACCTAGAGTGCAGTTAAACCTCAATTGGGATACCTATATAAGTTTACTGTAATAATGCTAATGTCTAGACCTGTTCATCTAAATATTAACGGATTACTTTGTCTAAGAATGGATTAGCACGCAAGCAAAAGAAATAGGTTTTCACATAAAACTTCCTTAGTCTGTTAAAAGTTGCACATAGTAATGATTTGGGAATCCTTATTGGAGTACCACAATTAAGAAACTGTGGTGATTGCCTCCTAATAGAGGGATATGCTCTGTGAGGACCTGGCTCATGCCACTGAGCAGCTGAACATGCTCACAGAGGCCTCAAAAAAACACTCGGTGCTGCTGCAGTCTGCCCAGGAAGAACTGACCAAGAAGGAGGCCCTGATTCAGGAACTTCAGCACAAGGTAAGATGCACACAGGTGTCACTCAAGATAGGACACAGCAGGCCAAGCGCAGTGGCTCACTCCTGTAATCCCAGCACTTTGGGAGGCCAAGGCAGGTGGACCACTTGAAGTCAGGAGTTTGAGAGCAGTCTGGCCATCATGGTGACTTGAAACCCTGTCCCTACTAAAAATAGAAAAGTTAGCCGGGCATGGTGGCGCTCGCCTGTAATCTCAGCTACTTGGGAGACTGGGCCACAAGAATTGCTTGAACCTGGGAGGTGGAGGTTGCAGTAAGCCGAGATTGCACCACTGTACTCCAGCCTGGGTGACAGAGTGAGACCCTGTCTCAAAAAAAAAAAAAAAAAGATGGAGGACAGGAGGAATCCACAGTTGAGGTTGTCATGACATTCCTGCATTGGTCAACTTCTCCATGTACAAAGGGGAGGCTAATGGAGTGTCCTCACCTGGACTGAGACTTGCTCAGCTGCCTCCCACCCACCTTAGGTCCTAGACACATGGCAGCCAGTTCTAACCACTCTGATGAGGTTATGCCTGACTTTTATCATATTTTTGGTGGTGGTGGTTGTCATTTTTTATTTTGTATTTTTCTCAGATGACCGTTTTGTTACTTGTGAAACTTGGATCATTTTTAAAAGTATAAATAAATTTGTGAGAAAAAAGGAGATGGGGCCAGGCGCGGTGGCTCACGCCTGTAATCCCAGCACTTTGGGAGGCCGAGGCAGTGGATCACAAGGTCAGGAGATCGAGACCATCCTGGCTAACACGGTGAAACCCAGTCTCTACTAAAAATACAAAAAATTAGCCGGGTGTGGTTGCGAGTGCCTGTAGTCCCAACTACTCGGGAAGGCTGAGGCAGGAGAATGGTGTGAACCCAGGAGGCGGAGCTTGCAGTGAGCCGAGATTGCGTCACTGCACTCCAGCCTGGGCAACAGAGCGAGACTCCGTCTCAAAAAAAAAAAAAAAAAAAAGAAAAGGAGATGATTGGGTTATAGTAGCAACCAAGTTAGATTTCACAATTACTTTTTAAAATATCATAGGTTTAATATCTTACTGCTTTTCAAATTATTGATCAAGTTCTGAAAAAAATAATGTAAATACAGCAGATTTCCATATGCCATGGGAAGAAACCACAGTTACTTTTGCACCAACCTAATAACTGTAATCACCATGCCCTGCAGTAGATCTCCAAAAGGTATTCCTCCTGTCTAACAAACTATACCCTTTGACCAACATCTCCCATTGATGATTCATGTCTCCTTCCACCCCTCACTTCGTCCCCCAGACTCTGGTACTCTCTATTTCAATGAGTTCAACTTTTTTTGATTCCACATATAAATGAGATTATGTGGTATTTGTCTTTCTGTGCTGGCTTATTTTACTTGGAACAATGTCCTTCAGGTTCATCCATGTTGTGACAAATGACAGAATTTGCTTCCTTTTTAAGGCTAAGTAGTATTTCATTGTGTATGTATATAGCACATTTTCTTTACCCATTCTTCTGTCAGTAGACAGTTAACTTGAGTCCATAGCTTGGCTATTATGAATAATGTTTCAGAGAACATGGGAGTGCCGCTGTCTCTTCAACAGACTGATTTTAATTCCTTTGGATATATATCCAGAGGTGGGACTGCCGGATCATACGGTAGTTCTATTTTTAGTTTGTTGAGGAACTTCCATACTATTTTTCACAATGGCTGTGCTAATTTACATTCCCAACAGTATACAAGGATTCCCTTTTCTCCACAAACTCACCAACACTTATCTTTCATCTTGTTGATGATAGCCATCCCTATCAGGTGTGAAGTGATATCTCATTGTGGTTTTCATTTGCATTTCCCTGATGATTGGTGATGAGAAGTTTGTCTTTTCTATTTAGAACATGTACTCTATATTTCTTTCTAAGTTGTAACCTTGTATCTGTTCAATTTTCCCAGCTAAACCAAAAGAAAGAGGAAGTAGAACAGAAAAAGAATGAATATAACTTCAAAATGAGGCAACTAGAACATGTGATGGATTCTGCTGCTGAGGATCCCCAGGTACTTTTCAGAAAAAGAATATTTCAGGAGGAAGAAACAGTTTTGTAAATGATAAAAATCTGGAAATTACGAAGACCATACCTTTGTCTTTTTAAAGAAAAAGATTTTCACTAATACCCTCTGTCTGCTTTTTACTTGATGAAACTACCAGTCTTTTATTTCCTTGGAAAAGAATTAGAATAATAAGCTAAATAGCTGGAATTTTTTTTTTTTTTTTTTTTTTTTTTTTTGGCAGATGGAGTCTTGCTCTGTCACCCAGGCTGGAGTGCAGTGGCATGATCTCGGCTCGCTGCAACCTCCGTCTCCCAGGTTCAAGCAATTCTCCTGCCTCAGCCTCCCAAGTAGCTGGGACTACAGGCACACGCGGCCACACCTGGCTAATTTTTTTTTCAGTATTTTAGTAGCGACAGGGTTTCACTGTGTTGCCCAGGCTAGTCTTGAACTTCTGAGCTTAGTCAGTCCGCCCACCTCGGCCTCCCAAAGTGCTAGGATTACAGATGTGAGCCACCATGCCCAGCCATAGCTAGAATATTTTTTTATGTGCTTGACATTTACATTTAAAAGAAATCGTTATGATATCACTTAATCGGATATTTGGATGAGATGTGATTTTATTTTAGAGCCCTAAAACACCACCTCACTTTCAAACACATTTGGCAAAACTCCTGGAAACACAAGAACAAGAGATAGAAGACGGAAGAGCCTCTAAGACTTCTTTGGAACACCTTGTAACAAAGCTAAATGAAGACAGAGAAGTCAAAAATGCTGAAATCCTCAGAATGAAGGTAACTGGATTTTTTTTTTTTTTTTTTTTTTTACAGTAAATTTAATTATTTTTAAAGAGATCAAGTCTCACTATGTTGCCCAGGCTGGGCTCAAGTGATCCATCTGCCTCAGCCACCCAGTATCTGGCACTATAGGTATATGCCACCATGCCCAGCCAGTAAATTTAATTTTTTTTTTTTTTTTTTTTGAGACGGAGTCTCCCTCTGTCACCCAGGGTGGAATGCAGTGGCACGATCTTGGCTCACTGCAAGCTCCACCTCCCAGGTTCACAGCATTCTCCTGCCTCAGCCTCCCGAGTAGCTAGGACTGCAGGCGTCTGCCACCATATTCAGCTAATTTTTTGTATTTTTTAGTAGAGTCAGGGTTTCACTATGTTAGCCAGGATGGTCTCGATCTCCTGACCTCATGATCTGCCCTCCTCAGCCTCCCAAAGTGCTGGGATTACAGGCGTGAGCCACCGCGCCCGGCCAATGTAATTTTTTAAACTAAGCAGCATCCTCCTGGTTACTGAAGATACAAAAGGCACAGAACTGAAGGGTAGACAGAGAAAAGTATTCCTTCTACCCCTGATACTAATCCACCTACTTTGCTGTCCCTGGAGGCTCCCAGGGTAGCCCCTTTCTTTTAGAGCTTTTTAGTGCATACATAACCACATCTCTAAGCATTCTCTCTTGCCCCATTTGGTTTTTACACAATGGTACCATATACAGGTTGTGCCAGCTATGCTGTCATCGGGAATGAAAGTGAGAGCATGTTTCCTTAAACCTCACCTCATGGTGCTATCTGAATTTCGGATCTCTGTCCATTTAATAGCTAAAGCATGCTATTTCAGTGTAGTCTAAAATTTATATTTTTCTTAAGAGTAAAATTGAGCATCTTGTTTTTCTGTTTCTGTGAAAAATATCCATTACCCATTTTTCTATCATTGGACTTTTTCTTATTGATTCATAGGCATTTTTATATATTAGAGAGATTTCTTTCAGTCTCTGATAAATTTAAAATACTTTCTTGTTTTCCATTTTTTTAAGTTCCCTCATAGTGTTTTTACCCAGTTACTTGGTGGTATGTTGTCCGAATAGTGGGGCGTGCACATGGCTCAGGGGTGGGCCCATGGAGGAGTGTCTGGGTAGGTGTGTAGGTGCATGGGGGTAGGGAGGATGTGATGCTCCACAGAAGATAGCATTTATTCTGTGAGGTCATTGCTCTGCAGGGAGTTTTTGTTTAGGAACACAAATTGTTCACTTTAACCAAGGGATATATATAAAGATAGCACTTATCTTGAGTTTTGTTATTCAGGGAGAGGATTATGCCTGATCTTTTTATTTAGGGCAGTTCTTAGTATGCTATCTCAGGAATGTGGCTGTTATCCAGATTGGCGTGATCTTGAAACTTAAAAGAAATTGGGTCAGGTGAAACGAAATCAGATAATAGGCAAGTAAATCCAAAAGGATATTCCTTGCAGACAAGTATTTATTTCTTCCAGATAGCTATGCTTATGATTTTCAAGTTAGGATGCAATTAAGTATTTTGAGGGATGAGCTGTGATATCAATGTTTTGTTTGTTTTAATTAGAATCTACCTAATAGAATCGAATGTTGAGAATATTTTTCAATGTAGAGATTTTTGTCATCTTTATTCACAAAAGAATTTTAATATTTAATGAACTCTGTGATATTGATTTTAAAAATCTGTGTTCAAGACACTGTGGATGTGATCATCACTCACCATTCTAGGCCTCCAATAGCTTGTCACGGTCTGCTTTTCATGTAGCCATACCCAGTGCAGTGTCTCTGCATAGGAACGTAAGAGGAATACCTGTCTCAGTGGTGGCCTTGGGGAGCTAAATGAAACCTACTGTAATGTTGTTTTTGAAAATATACGATTTGATATGTTATTAGGAGCAGTTGTGTGAAATGGAAAACCTACGCCTGGAAAGTCAGCAGTTAAGAGAGAAAAACTGGCTCCTGCAAGGTCAGCTGGATGATATTAAAAGACAAAAGGACAACAGGTGAGAAAGAACCACGAGAACTCTATGGACTAAATCTTGGCCTGACTGTGTGGAGTTAAATGAGGTTGGAATTGGTTTCACAGGTTTCCCAAGGTGTACAATGTTTCTCACTAATCCAGGAGATGTTCTTTTGGTTGATTTTGAGTCAGGTCTGATCTGTTCACCTTTGCATTGCTCTGCAGTGCGTTTTTGGCATTGTTGCATTTGTTTTAAAGCGATTGAAATGAATTTAAAACGTGAAATACTTAAACCAAACTACTTATATTTTGAAAAAATATTTTTTAAGGAATAAATAATATTGACAAGGTTCAAGAAGCCTTGCAGAGAAAGGGAGAATTCCCTACTAGTTGGTTTTGCTTCGTAACTCATGGTCCAGGAAAAGCTCCTGGGCAGGACAAGAAGGATATCCTTAGCATTTTATAGAGGAGCATTCGCTTGGGTTTAGACATCTCTCTGAGCATGTTTTGGCTTCAGGTAAGGCAGTTTTGTAGTTGCATTTGCCAATATATTTGCATAGTGTCGGGGCAGCCATATATCCAGACTTATATCTTGTCTTTGACTTAAAAATACGATTTTTGACGTATTTTTTACCTTCTTAGTATTTTACTTTCCTTACCAGTAAAATGAGGAAAATGATAATTTTCTCACGAGGAGTTTTAAAGATTAAAAATTACATGTATAAAGTGCCAGTTACAGTGCTTGGTAGCAGGCGTCAGTCAATGAAAGGCAGGTATTAAGTACACAAGGTAGCATTATGATTCTGCCTATTACAACTTTCTGAGTGAGGGTTTGGAGATGATAGTGGCCTGTAAAATTATGCAAGAAGTTGAATTGAATCGAAGTGGGATCTCCGAGATAGAAGCCCTTACCGAATTCCACTGACTGCTGTCCATGCTGTTGCCAGAACGTCTGTGACAGAGAAGCTTGTGCACTCCTGCAGCTCCCTGGCCCTGTGCAGAAACATCCCTGATACACAATGTTCAAAACCTAAATGAGGCAGTAGAGATTTGAGGATGGTAATGGTGGCTATGCTAAAATCTCTTCTGAAATGATTCTCTTCAAATTTTAGTGAGCATCAGAGATCTTAATTCAGTAGGGCTAGAGCGAAGCCCAGAATTCTGCATTTTAATAAGCAACTGCCTCCCTTTGTAGGTGATTCTGATGCAGGTAGTCCACAGTCTGCTCACCTAGCTTTCATATGCTCCACATATGTCCAATTATATTAAAGAAAAGCCTTATATTTAGTATACTGTCTTTTATCAAGAGCTACTGTGAGCATAGAACATAGAACATTTCCGGATCATTTGTAAAATGAAAATTAAAAATACCGTATTTCAGAGATACATCATGAGCTTACTACTTTTGCCCATGGATGCCACTAAGGACGCATCGTTCAAGTCTCTTCCCACTACCAACATGTCTAAGTCAGAGTCTCTTAAATAGCCCAAATAGCTACAGAAGCTCTTCATCAGATGACTGAGCTTTGAAACAACCAATAAGCGTCTGGGGAGCCATTCTGAGTAGTGAGGAAAGCTCATGGGTTATATGGCAGTGAGAGACCCGAACACCAAGCATTTGGTTTGTCACAGATGGCACTGTGGAGGAGGTGGATGCAGCCATAAATCAAGGCCACACAAGGCAGATAAAAGAGTTGTGAAACCAAAAGAGGGATGTCAAGAAAAGAGTCTCAAAGACCAGGTGCCTGGTTAACCGTAAAAAAGATATTTGTTGATGGCATCACAGAAAACACTGAAGAACATCACCTAAGAGATTATTGTGAAGGTACGAGAAAACAGGAGTGGTTGAAATCATGACTGACTGAGGCAATGGCAAAAAGAGGAGCTTTACTTTTTTTACCTTTGAGGACAGCCATGACTCTGGGTAAGATTGTCTTTCAGAAATACCGTAAAGTACATAGCCACTACCATGAAGTATGGAAAACCATGTTGAAGAAAGAAATGGTTAGTACTTGAGCCAGCCAGAGAGATCAGAGTGGTTCTGGCAACTTTGGTGGTGGTCATGGAGGTGGTTTTGGTGGGAGTAACAACTTTGGTCATGAAGGAAAAATTTCACTTGTAATGGTAGCTTTGGAGGCAGCCGTATTGGTGGATATGCAGGCAGGAGAGATGGCTATAATGGATTTAGTAATGATGGAAGCAGTTTTGGAAATGGTGGGAACTACAACAGTTTTGGTAATTACAACAACCAATCTTCAATTTTGACCCCGTGAAGAGAAGAAACTTTGGAGGCAGAAACTCTGGCCCCTGTGGTGGCTGAGGCTACTATGTTGCCAAACCATTGAGCCAAGGTGGCTAAGGCATGTGAAAGTTGCCAGTACCAAAATGGAGTCACTTATGTCAAAACCCTAACAAAGTGGAGTCAGGAGTCCATAAAGAAGTTCTCACTGCACATGCCTATAATATACCTTATCACAAGAAATTCCTGCAGGTCCCACATGCCCCACTTCTGCACTCACCCTGCAACAGAGCTTATCACAGGAATTTTTCAGGCTTGCAGTAGTTCAGACAAGCCGCCAGCACCAGGACAGTTACTCAGCAACAGCCAGCTCCACCAATGAACAAACACCAACTCCTGCAGTGAGCTTCTGTGACCTGTGAGCTTTATTTCAAGCTTTATTTCATGGATTTCTCTTTGTCTTTAAAAGCTTTCCCTTTCCCCAACTCCCCTGGATACACCAATGGCCCGTCATAGCTTGCATACCCTGCAATTGCAATCCCTCTGCTATTCCTAGATAAGCCTGTTTGTTCTAAAGAGCCTGTCTTTCTGAGTTTCTTTTTACGTTGACAGGCAGTTCCAGTAGCAGCAATAGCTATGGCAGTGGCAGAAGGTTTTAATTAATGCCAGGAAACAAAGCTTAGCAGGAGCGTAGAGCCAGAGAAGTGACAGGGAAACTACAGGTTACAACAGATTTGTGAACTCAGCCAAGCACAGTTGGTAGCAGGGCCTACCTGCTACAAAGAAGATATGTTTTAGACAATACTCAGGTGTATGGGTAAAAAACTCAAGGACCGTATTTGTGATTAATTGTATAACAGGTTATTTTAGTTTCTGTTCTGTGGAAAGTGTAAAGCAGTCTTAACAAAGAGTTTTAATGTGGTTTTTTTTTTTCCTTTGCACTCATCCTGTTGATTGCCAAATGTCATAGGTCTGATCATGATGTTCAATAAATGTCTTTAAAAAAAATTTTTTTTTCTTTTTTTGAGACGAAGCCTCACTCTGTCACCCAGGCTGGAGTGTAGTGGCACGATCTCAGCTCACTCCAACCTCCGCCTCCCAGGTTCACACCATTCTCCTGCCTCAGCCTCCCGAGTAGCTGAGACTACAGGCGCCCACCACCATGCCTGGCTAATATTTTGTATGTTTAGTAGAGACGAGGTTTCACTGTGTTAGCCAGGATGGTCTCAATCTCCTGACCTCGTGATCTGCCTACCTCGGCCTCCCATAGTGCTGGGATTACAGGCGTGAGCCACTGCGCCTGGCCTAAAAAATGTTTTTCACTGGGTGTGGTGGCTCATGCCTGTAATCCTAGCACTTTGAGAGGCTGAGGCAGGCAGATCATTGGAGGTTGGGATTTTGAGACCAGCCTGGCCAACATGCCAGGCCAACATGCACTCCAGCCTGGGACAGAGTAGGACACCGTCTCAAAAAAAAAAAAAAAAAAAAGTTTTTCATTTCATAGCTTCACGTCCCTTATATATAAAAGAGCTACTCAGAGCCTTCTTTGTGAAAAATTAGAGAAAGGGCAAACTATAGCTCAGGGGCCAAATTCAGCTCTCAACCTGTTTTGTAAATAAAGTTTTATTGAGACATAGTCACACCTTATCATTTTAATATTGTCGTGGCTGCTTTTGCATTACAGTAGCCAAGTTGAATAGCTGTGGCAGAGACCGCATGCCTCCCAAAGCCTAAAATATTTACTGTCTGGTTCTTGACAGAAGACATTTGCCAATCCTTGGATTAGTGGACAGAAAACACATCTTTCCTTAATGATTTGGGGTGAATTCTTCATTGAGGACTCATTACCATTTGTGTCTAGGCTGCCAGATTTGTTAAGGAAAAGAAACCTCACTGTAGCTTCTGTTTTGTTTCAAGAAATGGTCTTTTACTCACCAGTGAGAGAGAGATTCCTAGAGAAGCCTACAGCATTCAGGAAGGTTCTCCAAGGAGGGAGGGAGGGATGTCTCTCTGGTCCAGGGGCTGCACACAGACACTTAACTTATTATCCTCACCTGGTCAGGCTCACAGAGATAGATGTGTTATCTAGAATGTGATTTCCTTACTTTATATATTGGAACATTCCTTTTCCATGAAGACATATCTGGTGCTTGGGACATCTGGCCCTGGTGTCCACATACATGGAAAGGCAGAGTGGTTATCAGAAAATGTCAACTGACTATGGAACCTGAGCAAAAGTAGACTCAAGGGCTCTACCAGCCTGAGGCCAGAGCGACCCTCCCTACCCAAAATGTGCCCCCTCCCAGCTGATCACATTCATACCAGCCTCGTGGCCCTTTCTTTTAGCCCCCTTTTGTTCACATTCGGTCTTCAGATGTTACCACTTTCAACTAAGTTTCTACTGTATTTGACTTTCAACCAATCCTTGATTATATTTCCCACCTCTGCTCATGTTGCTTTTGTACTGGGAGGAATCCTGAGTTCTGGGGGGAATCCTGAGTTCTGGGGAAGTGCCTTATTTCATCCCCATGTGTCAATCACATTTATCAACTGTATTGACTTGACCCAATCACAATAGAGTTAGCCTTTCTTTGCACACCTTGGCATTGCTGCATATAATAGATTTGAATTTGAAATTGATACTTGAATATATTTAGCAGTGTTTTCCTGTGCCTCCTCCCCACCCCTGTTAATCTATGCAGTGATCAGAATCATCCAGACAATCAACAGCTGAAGAATGAACAAGAAGAAAGTATCAAAGAAAGACTGGCAAAAGTAAGATTTTTTTAATATATGATAGTTTCTTCTTATCTGAGCAATGCTTTTATAGTTAGTATTTATGGTTATATATTTTAGAAATCATTTTACTATTGAAATTCCTGTCTTTTCTGCATTCCCACTGTTTAGCTTGATATTTACCATCAGTATTTAGACACAGCTGAGAATTAAGAATTTGTCTTCATGCCTAGATAGTAAGCCTGCTGCTCAGCATACACACATATAATTCTCCATTTAGAAGCAAGTACCAAGGCCTGTTTGAAGCCTTAGAGGGCGTAGTGCTTGAAGTCTTGGAAATAGGTACTTCCTTTATGTGTAGCTGGGATTGTGGAAAAGGATATTGGTTTGATTTTATTCACAGGAAGGAGAATAGGCTGGTTCCTTTCTATCTTTTTAAAGCAATGTTATTTAAGAACCTAAGCCATCTTTTTATTTTCTTTTTTTATATCTTCTTATAGAGTAAAATAGTTGAAGAAATGCTGAAAATGAAAGCAGAGTAAGTGTACTATTTTGTAATTCAAATTATTGATCATCTTTTCCTTATTCTCCTCTAAAGGAATAATATACTACAAGGTAGGTAACTTCTTTCCTTCTGCAGTAATAAGTGAATTTAATAGATGTTTACAAATTTTTTTTAATACCATTTGCTAAAGGGATTTCTCATGTGAAGCCACTTCAAAAGAAATCTTAAAAAAATAAATAGCAGGAAAAGCTTAGCTTTCCTTGAGGAATTGATGGGTCTTTTCCTCATGGACAATGAGAACAATATAACTACCAGGTGTCCCTTTTCACTTCTGCTTCTGGTTTCCTCTGATTTAAAACCTGAGGCCCTCTAAGACCCAAAGATCAATACTCTGATTTCTTCTGGTCTAGACCTTGGGTCTCTTTATGTTTCCTAAAGCCGTGAGTTTAATTTATTCATACAGTTTTCATATTAATTTATGTAGCCTTATAAATGGCTTCAGTCTTTGATGAACAAGGTGTACTGTATTTTCCGTAAAATTCAAACTAAGTAAGCTGGTTGGCATTAACACAAACAAAACAACATTAGAGAGCTATTGGGCTTTTTCTGGGTAGGTACTCCTCAATAGGAATAGAGATCTTCAAACATTTTTGCTTATCATACTGATAGATTTTGAGACATCATATACCCTCCTGCATATTTTTGAAGTTGACTTTATATCTAAAATTTTTCATTATAAGTTTAAATTGTTACAAAGAATAGACATTCTGGGATATACAATATAGTGACATTGGAAAATAAAGCTGTTAGCTGGGCGCAGTAGCTCATGCCCTTTGGGAGGCTGAGGCAGGTGGATTGCTTGAGCTTAGGAGTTTGAGATCAGCCTGGGCAACATGGTTAAACCCTGTCTCTATTTCTAAAATATTTTTTTAAATAAATTTTTTTAAAAAGAGAAAAGAAAGTAAAGCTCTTGCCATTCTTTTAAATGTATTTAACTAATTTGCTGCTTTCTATCTGTTTAAAAAATACATGAACAAATTTCTAAGTCTAAAATTTTATGTTTTTCCTTTGTAATTGAATTTCCTTTCTACACCCTGCAGGATTTTATATTGATTTAATATATTTTCTGGAAAATTTTTTTATTGATAACCCCATCATACTACTTAACAATAAAATATATGTATGTACATACATACACACACACAAATTGAAAGTAATTTGTAAAAACTTATTTTAATCATATGACTTTGTTATATTTCCAATTGAGTTCACATTACAATTATTAATCAATGTGCCCTAAATTTACTGGAAATTTTTATAAATAATTATTAGGGAAAATTTTAGTGGAAATGCATCTCTTAATGTATTTTAACCTAATGCTTTTTCTTCAGTCAACTCATTTTTCTGTTGTACTCAAATGAGACAGGATTCAGCATCAACTCTATTCCTATTTTCTGCTTTTATGGATTTAAATGCTGAGAAATCTTGTTCACATAGTTAAGTAAATGGCAATGGAAGGAGTTTTGATAGGGTACTATCTTCCAATTATTTGAACTTTATGCAAGTAAATATGTCAAAAATTACATGGTGATTTACCATCAAAAATTCTTTTTAATGATCAGCTGACAAAGACCACCCAATTTATGAAAGATTTGTTACCCAATCATTGAGTCATTTGCTTCATAGAATCAGAGTATACATAGGAAAACAGCCTTTTCACCTGTGTATGAGCCATTCAGAGTCCAGCTCCTAGCTAATTAGTGGTAAAGCTAAGTCAGAAACCCAGATTATTTACAGGATTTTTGAGAATCCAGCTAGTTAGTTTAATTACAGCTATTTTAGAACTAATATCTATTCGAGGTCTTCTAGCAAAAAGAGTAAAAGCTATTTAACTTGTTGTATAATTTATTTCATAGTCTGGTAACCAAGAGTCTTCATGATATGCTGTCTCTGGAACATACAGCAAGCCAGACTTCACTGCGGGCAAGTGAAGCACGCTTCAGCAAACGGCATGCACTGTTTTATCAATCCCAGCCTACGACAGCAATTTTAAATGTTATGTTATCCATATATTTGTGAAGATGCTTTAAAAAGTAATGGGGAACCAATACGAAGCCAACAATGAATTGAGAGAGCATCAGTGCCCCTTCTCCCAACACCGTCCTTCTGAGATCCACAGAATGTAGTCCAAAAACAACTTGCCTAGAAATTAGCTGGGCCTTAGTGTATTAAATTTTGTGTATTATATCATTTCAGTAATCAACAGCTAGAAATTAGCTGGCCTTGAATGGTGTAATAATACATCATTTCAACAGTCAACATTACATTTCATGAGCATTATAAAATAAAAAACAGGCCTGGCACAGTGGTTCACACCTGTAGTCCCAGCATTTTGGGAGACCAAGGAGAAGAGGATTGCTTGAGGCCATGAGTTTGAGACCAGCCTGGGCAACATAGCAAGACTCCATCTCTATGGATAATTTTTAAAACATTAGCCAAGCATAGTGGTGCATGCCAGTAGTCCTAGATACTCCAAAGGCTGGAGCAGGAAGATTGCTTGAGCCCAGGAGTTGGAGGCTGCAGTGAGCTATGATGGTGCCAGCATACTCTAGCCTGGGCAGCAGAGCGAGACCCTGTCCCTAAGGCAGGGGGTGCGGGGGGGTGGGGGAAGCCATTTGTTTCGGAAAATTTACAGGATTCAGACCATTTTATAAAGTCAGTGAAATGTATATGAAGTGTATAAATTCTAAACAACACATCCTTGAAGAAATGACTGGTGTCCTACTGTCTGAGGACCAGTTTCTGAAATCAGAAATGATCAAGATAGGGGATGCTGAATAAACCATGCAGATTATAATAATACTTAAATTACATTTGCCCCAAGTGGGCTGAACCTAAACAATTTTATTCTAAATTTTTATTGTTTAGAAAATGCTTTGAGGAGTTTTCCAAAATGAAAGTCTTGGGTAAAACAAAACCAAAAAAAGCATATCTGATATGTAACACTTACTGTCTTCTTTTGCCATCAGCAGAGGAGGGCTAAAGATTAGTAATACTTTCAAATCAAAATTCTGACCTTGAAGGACACATATCTAACTGGAGCACTATTTTATGATTATGTTTCTTTCAAATACTATAAAGTGATACCTATTCTTACAGCCTAGAAGAAGTCCAAAGTGCCCTTTACAACAAAGAGATGGAATGCCTTAGAATGACTGAAGAAGTTGAACGAACCAGAACTTTGGAGTCTAAAGCATTCCAGGAAAAAGAACAACTGAGATCGAAGCTGGAAGAAATGTATGAAGAAAGGGAGAGAACATCCCAGGTGTGCTAGTGTGTTGGTTTTTTCATGATACTTAGAACACTCAAATGAATAGAACTAATTAGCATAAAACTCACTTCTATGATTGGGTGTCCTTAGTTCAGAGTTGCTTTATTGTATGAAGAGTTGTGAGGCCATGAAAGCTGGGATTCTGGACTCTCTGACTTCCTGTGCTCTTGGAAGGCAAGAAATAATGTAACTTTAAAAGAAAAATTAAGACCTACTTCTAATTTTTCCCTCCTTGGATTTGATTACCTGCAGGAGACGGAAATGTTAAGGAAGCAGGTGGAGTGTCTTGCTGAGGAAAATGGAAAGTTGGTAGGTCACCAAAACCTGCATCAGAAGATTCAGTACGTAGTGCGACTAAAGAAGGAAAATGTCAGGCTTGCTGAGGTAAACCTAAAAATTGTTCTGAATAAATTATGTCTGGTTTAAAAATGATTATTTTATTAAAACCAAATTAAAACTTAATTATTGAATCAGTTAACTTCTTCAGGGAGCTTCCTGAATTCAAAAAAAAAAAAAGTGTTCATCATTGCTATTCTGAGCCTAATTCAATCAGTTACATTTTCATAGACAGCAGATTCTTGTTAAATGTTTAGTTTGCACATGGAAAATTCCAGTCTTAATTTGAAATATGCACTTAATGAATGCCAAAAAAAAATAAAAAGCACACTTCCTGTAATAATTAGAGCCTTATTTTTTTTCCTTTTTGTTTTTTTAAAATTACTTAGGAGACAGAAAAGTTGCGTGCTGAAAATGTATTTTTAAAAGAAAAGAAAAGAAGTGAATCATGAGGATTCCGGTCAACTACCTAGGCATCACCTTGTTTGAAGATGTTTCTTCTCTTTTACAAGTAAGACCTACTCTTGGCCACTTAGGAGAGCTGTATTAACGGACCTTAATTATTAAATGTGTGTAAGGTGGTGGTGGCTGAACCTCAAGTTTCTGATGAACATTCTGCATCCATATACAGCCTGCATCAGTCAGCAGTCTGCTAATAAGTGGCCCACTTCGAGGCTTTGAATCAACTGTAAGAGAAAACCTTTTGTCTTTGTAAAAATAAAAGCCTGTAGCTAAGGTTTACAGTGGACGTTAGCCAGATCATTTTCTTCTTAGATTATGCCATAATCTCCTTTGATTCTTATGGAAGTTCTAACAATATATGGTGGTTCCAACACCTGCAGTGAGTTTAATGACTGACTTAGTAGCAGGTACAAGAAGCAAACTTGTTAATATAGATTATTTTTGTATTCTTACTTTAGGTATTTTCTTGAGCATTTTCCATGACTGTAAATAAAGCCATTTTTTAAGATAATAGTTAAAGTGACTGACATTGTTCATTCTGTTGTTCATTGAACACATACTTAATGAACACCTACAATATGCCACGCACTAATCATCAGTGAACAAAGCAAATAAAATCTTGCCCTCAAGAAACTTCTATGTATCGGGCCTTCTTTCTTTTTTATTGAGACAAGTATTCCGTTTTATGGATATACTACACTATCCATTCACCAGTTGATGGCTACTTGAATTGTTTCCAGTTTAGGACTGTTATAAATAATGGAGCTATAAATGTTCATGTATAAGTCATGGTGTGGACATATGTTTCATATCTCTTGAGCACATGCCTAGGAGTAGAATTACTGGGTTATCTGAAAAGCATGTCTTTACTTTTGAAGACATTGCCTGTTTTACAAATTTACCATTTAGGTATACCATTTTACATTTCTACCAACAGTGTATTCCAGTTTCTCCACATTTTCACCAACACTTGTTATCGTCAGGTTTTTTACTGCAGCCATCCTAGTGGTGTGTAGTTATATCACTTGCATTTTCCTAATTATTAATGCTATTGAACATTTTTCCATATTATGGAATATTACTTGGCAGTAAAAAAGGAACATGCTACAACATGATGAATCTCAAAAAAATGCTAAGAAACCAAACCCAAAAGACCACAGATTGTATGTTTTTATTTATATGGCAGGTCCAGAAAAGGCAAAATTATAGAGATAGAAAGTAAATCATTGGCTGCTTGGAGCTAGGATGGGAGTGGGAATGACTGGGCACAGGGAACTTTTTGAGGTGGTGGAAATGTTTTAAAATTGCTTCGTGATGATGGCTGCACAACTCTATATTTACTAAAAAATGAACTATAGGGCTGGGTGTGGTGACTCACACCTGTAATCCCAGCACTTTGGGAGGTCAAGTGGATCACTTGAGGCCAAGAGTTCAAGACCAGCCTGGCCAACATGGCAAAACCCCATCTCTACTAAAAATACAAAAATCAGCTGTGTGTGATGGTGTGTGCCTGTAATCCCAGCTACTCGTGAGGCTGAGGCACAAGAATCACTTGAACCCGGGAGGCAGAGGTTTCATTGAGTCAAGATTGCACCACTACACTCCAGCCTGGGCAACAGAGTGAGACTCTGTCTCAAACAAACAAAAAAAAGGAACTATACATTCAAAATGAGTGCATTTTAATAAAACTGTAGGAAAAAATTGTAATGCATAGTTGAACTCTCAAGGAATAGTAAATAGTAAATCAAGATGGGCCAAAAATGAAGAAGGAACTTTAATGTAGTATTAAATATAAGGTAGCGAGCAGACACTGCAACTGCCTCGGAGCTAGAAGAAGGTGGAATATTGAAGCTGATAATGAAGAGGTTTGGCTCTGATCACCTGTATTAGCTGTAGGGCTGCTATAACAAATGACTACAAACTGGGTGGCTTAAAACAACAGAAATCTATTTTCTGACAGTTCTGGAGGCCAGTAGTCCAAAATCAAGGTGTGAGTAGGGCCACATTCTCTCAGAGCCATAGGGGAGAATCTGTTCCATGCCTTTCTCTTAGCTTCTGATGTTGTCAGGAATCTTTGGTGTTCTTCCTTGTGCCTCTGTCTCTTCTGAGAAAGACACTAGTCATATTGGATTAGGGCCTACCCTAAGGATCTCATCTTAATTTGATTATATCTGCAGTGACCCTATTTCTAAATAAAGTCACATCACAGGTTCCAGGGGTTAAGACTTCAATATATCTTTTTCAGGGACACAATTCAACCCAGAACATCACTCATTGCAAGGAAAGCGTCACACGCATCAGTGTGAAGAGACCACCAAACAGGCTTTGTGTGAGCAACAAGGCTGTTTATTTCACCTGGGTGCAGGCGGGTTGAGATTGAAAAGAGAGTCAGCAAAGGGTGGTGGGATTATCATTAGATCTTATAGGTTTTGGTATAGGTGATGGAGTTAGGAGAAATGTTTTGCTGGCAGTGGGTGGATCTCACAAAGTACATTCTCAAGGGTGGGGAGAACTACAAAGAACCTTCTAAAGGTGGGGGAGATTACAAAGAACCTTTTTAAGGGTGGGGGAGATTACAAAGTACATCAGTTAGGGTGGGGCAGAAACAAATCACAATGGTGGAATGTCATCAGTTAAGGCTGTTTTAACTTTTGTGGATCTTCAGTTGCTTCTGGCCATCTGGATGTATACAGGCAGGTCACAGGACATATGGCTTAACTTGGGCTCAGAGGCCTGACATTCCTGTCTTCTTGTATTAATAAGAAAAGCAAAACAAAATAGTGGTGAAGTGTTGGAGTGGCGAAAAATTTTGGGGGTGCTATGGAGAGATGATGGGCGATGTTTCTCAGGGCTACTTCAAGCGGGATTAGGGGTGGTGTGGGAACCTACAGTGGGAGAGATTCAACTGAAGAAAGATTTTGGGTTAAGGGGTGATATTGTGGGGTAGTTAGAAGGAGCATTTGTCGTATAGAATTATTGGTGATGGCCTGGATGCAGTTTTGTATGAATTTGAGAAACTAAACAAAAGATACAAGGTCCTAATAAGAGAAGAAGAAAAACAGATATTAAAGGACTAAGAATTGGGAGGACCCAGGACATCCAATTAGAGAGTGTCCAAGGGGGTTCAGTGTAATTGCTTGTTTGGTTGGTGAGTTTTTGGGCTCTATTTTTGGCAGAGTCCTTTTTTTTTTTTTTAAGTTGGAGGCTGAGCTTGATGAGGTGTGTTTTTAAAAGACCATTAGTCCATTCTACCTTTCCTGAAGATTGAGGACGGTAAGGGATATGAAGGTTTCACTGAATACCAAGAGCCTGAGAAACTGCTTGGGTGATTTGACTAATAAAGGCTGCTCCATTATCGGACTGCATAGAGGTAGGAAGGCCAAGCTGAGGAATTATGTCTGACAAAAGGGAAGAAATGACTGCGGTGGTCTTCTCAGACCCTGTGGGAAAGGCCTCTACCCATCCAGTGAAAGTGTCTACCCAGACTAAGAGGTATTTTAGTTTCCTGACTCAAGGCATGTGAGTAAAGTCAATTTGCCAGTCCTGGGTGGGGGCAAATCCCCGAGCTTGATGTGTAGGGAAGGGAGGGGGCCTGAACAATCCCTGTGGAGTAGTAGAATGGCAGGTGGAATACTGAGAAATGATTGCCTTAAGGATAGATTTCCACGATGGAAAGGAAATGAGAGGTGCTAAGAGGTGGGCTAGTGGCTTGTAACCTACATGGAGGAGGTTATGAAATGACAATAGAATAGAATGGGCCTGTGAGGCTTGAAGGAGATATTTTTCTTGGTCCAAGAACCATTTGTCTGGTGTGGGAAGAGATTGATAGGTGGAAGTTTCAGTGG